>NW_026555334.1:26256567-26594215 GCF_029017545.1 Prosopis cineraria
GATCTTTGTTTACCTAGAAGCAACTTCATTTGAGAGTTATAAAGCAATATCAACTATCTAGGTTCAATTGTCTAGGCAAAATATACTTGTCATAAAACTTCTTAGTCCTTTCCTTGTAAATCTTAGAACTCTCATAAGCTTGCAAGTTAAACTCATCTAGCTCATTTAGTGTATTAACCTTTTCTTACCTACTTGGTCCATGTCAAAGTTTAATTTCTTAGTGGCCCAAAATACTTTATGCTCTAGCTCAATGGTAAATGACAACCTCTACCAAATATCAATTGGTATAGGGACATACTTATTGGAGACTTCTAAGCTGTCCTATAAACCCATAATGCATCGTTGAGCTTATCTACCCAATCTTCCTAGTAGGTTCTATAATCTTCTCTAAAATCCTTTTCAACTCTTTTATGAGTGACTCTATTTAACAAGCAATCTTGAAAATAAATTATTTTTAAAATGAGTCCCCTCATCACTAATGATCATCCTCAGATGCCAAAATGGGTAAAAATATTCTTTTTCACAAAACGCACTACTACTGTGTGAGCATCATTAATGTTGCAAGTCATGTCTTCAACCTATTTACTCACATATTCAATAGCATCCAAAATATAATTGATGACCTTTAAATGAAACAAAAGGTCCATAAATTCTATTCCCCATATATCAAACAACTTAATGTCAATAATATATGATTGAGGCATTTCATGCCTTTTTGAGATCTTACTTGCTTTTTGACATAATCCCACAATGAGAAACAAATGCATAAGCATTTTTAATAGAGTTGGCTAGTAATAACCACATTGTAACACCTTTTAAGTAGTACGAGAACCACCAAAATGGCCTCTATAAGGAACAGCATAATAAGCAAACAAGATATCACATTGTTCATTTTGAGGTACATACTTAAAATTTGACTAGCACATCTTTTATATAAGAAAGTTCATCCCATACATAAAATTTCATATCATGCAAAAATTCTTTTGGTATGGTTTCAAATTAAGTGGAATCACTTTACAAACTAGAAAATTTACAAAATGAGCATACCAAGGCAATTCTTTATGTTTCATAGCAAACACTTGTTCATTAGGGAAGTTATCATTAATTTTAGTTACTTCCAACTCATTTTCTAACCTAGACAAATGATCAGCCATATGATTCTTACATCCCTTTATATCAATTATCTTAATGTCAAATTCTTGAAACAATAAAATCCATCTAATTAGCCTAAGTTTAGACTCTTTCTTACTCATCAAATATTTAATAGCAACATGATCAGTAAATACAGAGACTTCAGCACCCATCAAATAATATCTAAACTTATCACAAGTAAACACAATAGCAAGCAATTCTTTTCCCATAGTAGTGTAATTTACCTAAGCACCAACAAGAGTCTTACTTGTATATAGATGGGATGTAAGATCTTGTCTTTCCTTTGTCCAAGGACAACTCCAACTGCATATAATCGCTTGCATCACACACCACCTCAAAGGATAATGACCAATTCGGAGCAACAATAATAGGAGTAGAGATTGGTCGTCCCTTTGAGTTCTTCAAAAGCCTTAATACACTCTTCATTAAATTTAAATGCAGTGTCTTCTCAAGTAATTGGCACAAAGGCTTAATGATCTTTGAGAAATCTTTAATAAGCCTACGATAGAACCTAGCATGTCCCAAGAAACTCTCATAGCTTTGACATTTGACAGGTAAAGGAGTTGCTCAAAAACTAAAATCCTTGCTTTATCCACTTCCAAACCCTTCTTAAAGACTTTATGCCTAAGAACAATGCCCTCTGTCACCATAAAGTGCTTTTTTTTTCAGTTGAGCACTAGATTTGTTTCCTCACATCTCTTCAAGACTTTCTCTAAATTTGTCAAGCAATTATGAAAAGATTCACCAAACATTAAAAAATCATCTATGAAGACTTCCATAATTTCCTCTATCATATCTAAAAATAAACTCATCATGCACCTTTGAAAAGTAGCCAGTGTATTATAAAGGGCAAAAGGCTTTCTTTTAAAGTTGAAAGTACCATATAGACATGTGAATGTTTTTTCTCTTAGTCCTTATGAGTTTTAGCAATTTGATTGTATCTTGTGTATCATTCTAAAAAGCTGAAGAATTCCTTATCAGCCAACCGTCCTAACATTTGATTAATAAATGGGAGAGTAAAATGTCCTTTCTTATATCATCATTTAATTTTGCTCATTAGTAATTATTGTCATGCCCCCTTTCTTAGGAACACATTACACAAGACTAAGCCATAGGCTATCAGAGATTGGATATATAATCCTAACATCCAACCATTTAATCATCTCTTTTTTTTACCACATCCTTCATCATAGGATTGAGCCTTTTTGATTCTGAATAGATTTCTTGTGATTGTCTTCCATCAAAATCTTGGCATCACTATAGTAGGATTAATTCTTTTATGTTAGCAATAGTCTAACCTATAGCCTTCTTGTGTTTTTTCAGCACATTCAGCAATTGTTCTCTTGTTCTTGAGTGAGTGAGGTAGATATAACAACTAGTAGTGTCTTAGAATTTCCAAGATAGGCAAATTTCAGATGAGGTGAGAGTGGCTTTAACTTTAGTAGAGGTGGTTTTTCCAATAAAGGTTGAAAAGTGGGAGTAGTGTGTGATTCTAACTTCAAAGATTTATATTGCCAATGCCTTTTAGGAAATTATGAAGAGGCATTTAAAGTTTCTTAACTTGCACATAGTTTACCTCTTCCATTCTCCTTTTTCCAATTAATATAGCTTCAAGAGGATCTTTGGAAGCATGAGATTCAAAAACATCTTGGATTAGATTATCAATGGTAGAAATCCTTGCACACCCCTATACTTTATTTAGGTACTTCATTGCTTTATCCATACTAAATGTTATTTGCTTATCACTAAGCCTTAAAATAATTTCTCCCTTTTTACATCTACCAAAGCTCTAGCTATAGCTAAAAGTGGCTTACCAACAATCAATGATATTTCTTTATCCTCCTCAATGTCAAGGACTATAAAATCAATAGTGTAGATGAGAATGCCTACTTTTACCAGTACATCCTCAATGATGCCATAAGGATATGAGAGACTTCTATTAGCTAATTGTAATGTGACAGTTGTAAGATTTGCCTTTCTTAATTAAAGTTTCTTGAAGACAGATAAATGCATAAGGTTTATAGAAGAATCTAGATCATATAATGCAAGGCCTTTAAATATTTCAACAATTAGACATGGTATAGAGAATAAACCAGGATCCTTACACTTGAGTGGAATTTTTGCTTTAGAAGAACTAGTGGTTTTCTTAATCAAGCCACTATAACAAATTCAATAAATCTCCTTTTCTTACTCAACATATCTTTAAGGAACTTAGCATACTTAGGCATTTGCTCCAATACCTTAGAAAAAAGGGATATTGATATGGAGTTGTTTTGAAGATATCAAGAAACTTAGAGTATTGTTAATCCTCCACTTTCTTTTGAAATGCTGAGGAAAAGAAAAGGTAGCAGGTAGCACTGCTTTAGGATGCGTAATTGTCTTACCATTCCTTTGCTAACTTCACTTTCTTCACTCTTATAAAAAGCAT
Organism: Prosopis cineraria; assembly: GCF_029017545.1. Lineage (NCBI taxonomy): Eukaryota > Viridiplantae > Streptophyta > Magnoliopsida > Fabales > Fabaceae > Prosopis > Prosopis cineraria. The sequence continues at coordinate 26,260,148 of NW_026555334.1, forward strand.
TCTTAGAATTCACCATTCCATATTGCACCTCCTTTTGAGGTTGGTCAATAACTTGATTAGATGAAGAGCCTAATGGATGAGATACCTCTTGTAGTTGCTTTCTACTTCTTAAGGTAATTACCTTATGCTCTTATTTTCCTTCCCTATAAGGGTTAGGTAGGCATAGTATTGCTTAGCAATCCGCCTTGAGACAAACTATTCAAAGTAATAGCCATCTAACCCATTTGTACTTCAAGTTTCTCGAGAGATGAATCACTTCTTTTAAGTTAACTTTGGCTTTTGAATTGTCATAAATGCTTTTCAACTTGTGAGAAACTAAAAGGATTTGTTGGCCTTACACCAAAAGATGAAGTTTGATTTAGAGTTGTACTTTTCTCCAAGAGAAGTTACAATTTTGACTCCATCCAGTATTGTAAGTGTTTGAAAATGGATTGATTTGATTATTAGTACAATAATTTCTAGTATAGTTTACCATCTTAACCTGCTGAGGCAGATGACATTGTTCAATAGCATGCGCATCTCCACAATAAGTACATTGAGCATATATGGTATGAGCTCTTAATGGTCTACCATTATATTGATCAACTCTTGCTTTTAAGCGATCAAATCTCTTACTAAGAGTTTCGCAGCAGCTACTACTTGGGAAGATGAAGAGTCATCAGCAACTCTTTTTATTGGTCTCCTAGATCTCTTGTCATTGTTGTCCTGGATATAATCATTGACTCAATAGTGTTAGGGCTGGCTACAACTATACTAAGGTAGGAGTATTTGCAGGCCTGATCCATGGGGAAAGCTAGAGATCGTCCTGTAAGGGAGGGAGGCATGCCTAGCACTAAGTTGAGGCCCAAGGGGTGGCTTTTTGCTATTACAAAGCATAATCACCCTCGATGTTCACCCATGACCACTCACGAACATCATTGTAAACCTATTTTCTAAACAAGTCTTTAGATAATGAAAAAAAATATAGGAGAGAGAATGATAAATATAGAAAAGGAGTTGGGATTTGCCATTTTGAGCCTTGGATGATAATTTGAAACTTCCTAACCCTCTAGTAAGTAATTGATTTGAGCTTGGCAATTGAGATAAAATGTTAGAGTAGTTTTAAATTATTTAAGGTGTTTACTAATTGATCTTGGTTTTAATTGTTATGGATAAGCTATTTGGAGATTTCTAAGTATTTAATTGGTTTATTTGTTAATGATTTGATGACTTAGGACGATTTGAGTTAACCTAGGTCCTAAATTGTTGATAATAGGATTTTGAAAGTTAATTATGGTTGTTTAAAAGTTTACATGTATTTGTTATGTTGAGAAAAATTATAGGGTTGAATGGGATGATTGTCGGATCGAAGTTTTGTATTAAAGGACATGGCTTTGGGATTTAAAGGGATAGTTTGAGGTTGATTAATTAAGGATGATATTGGAAGAATTTTTTTTATTTCTCATAGGATCCTCTTATTGGAAGTAATCTTATTTGAGATCCAGTTAGCTATTAAATGTGGGTACTTCTCTCAATGGGGATTCAAACCTTAGTTCATAAAGTTGTGGGGACTAGCCCTTTTGATGCTCACAAAAGTGTCATGGATTCTGCAAGAGTATGGTTTCATAAGATAATAAGTGATAAATCAAGATCCTTCCCACAGAGAATCAAGTTAATTGGTGATGAGGCAATAAATTCTCCATTTTCATTTAAGTTGAGCAAACAAAATTTGGATTTGATTTCACGAAGTAAGAAATTGAAAATTGAAATTATATGAATGCACTAAATAAAAGTTGCAACGACCATATATAATTAAAGCAATTTAGGATGGCTAATCCCTTTTTTTAATTCATAGAGCATGTAATTACCTAAATAAATTTACTTAATATTAATTTTTTAATCTAGAGTATTAATAGGAAATTATCTTCCAATTAATAAAACCCCTCTCTTCAATTAATGTGGTATTCCTAACATAAATAACCAAGACGCAAAGGTCACAAACTCACTTTAATGTGATTATATGTGTCTAATAGGTATATTCTATCCTATTGACAAATTAAAAATAATTTTAATCCCACATTACTCAATCTAATGGTCTAATCTAGATTTTTCTCTTTCAAGGCAAAGCCTAAACTCTCAAATTCACACTCAATGATGATCAAAGCATTAAGTAGACAAATAAATACAAGGTTAAGTAAATAAAACTAACATTAAGCTCAAATAAATAATTCAAATAGGCTATAATCCAAAAATCAGTTCATACTACCCTAGATTAAGAGAAATTAGCCACCCATGGCTCTTATGATAGTAAATATTAGCAATATATACATCAAAACAAAAGAGAAGAATGAGAAGAAAAGCTTAATTGAAGTAATCTTAAGTGAAATCCTTATTTTTTTACTAAATGCAAACTTCTCCAACCCTCCTTCGACTCTTTTTCTTCTCTCTAGATGTTCTACAGTTGCTAGAAGTCAGGAATGCTAAAAAATGAGGTGCTCCGACCCTAAAAATTTGCTGAAGATAAAAATTGTGCTTCGCTACAGCAAATATGATTTGTGCAAATTTTTTTTTAATTTACTTTCTTGAACATGGTCATCAAAATTTTCATCTACATATATAAAACCTAGAATTGATACAAGAATTGGTACACTAACTTCTAATCATACATTCATATTCATTTCACACATAATTATCTATTTAATTATATTTTTGCTAATAAATTCAAACAGATGACTTTCAATTGTATTAAAAAACACCAATAAGTATAGCAAAATATTGGAAGTCATCACCTTCCATTAGACCAAGTCCCATTGATATATTGAAAGAATTGTTAATCATGAGTAATAGAAGCATTTGAGTTAATATAATATTAGTATTAATTGTGAATTTAAACTTGACGTTCAAACGGGCAAGATATTCTTTCTATCGGTGTCGGAGTGGATGAGGGCCATGAGAATGACGAGGCTAAATCGTACTTCAAAATCATATGGATGTAAAATAATATAAATGTAAGGAAAATGCTCAATGTATAGGTCAATTTATTGTTAGAACAATTTTTTTTTTTTGTAACACGGAGATATATAGTCTTGACTTGTGTTTCTATATTTTAATAATTTTAGACCATTTATATTTGATCTAAACGGTCCTGACCAATTTTTCACGATATAGGTTTTTTTTTTTTTTTACATTTTAAACGTTTTTTTAACCTAAGGATTTTGGCTCTGCCACTGCTCCTTGAGCATTCTAAGTCAATCTATATGATTTCTTGTTCATTGCAATATATATTAATATTTATTAATTAGTCAGTCCTTTTTTTTCTTCATTATATTCCAATATTCCATTTTGTGTATGAATCCTTGTGCATGTTTGGATAATACAATAAATCAATATTTTAAAGGCAAAATTATGATTTTATGGAATATATATATCCAAATATTACATGTCAAAATAAATTATGAATTTAACTTCATGGTTTTCTAAAAAAATATCTAAATATTTTTTCATCTCAAATTATAAGACACTTTGAGACAAAATCTCACATAGCAATAAGTCTTATTAAATACAATTGATAACCTTATCTTTCCAAAACAAAAACACAAACTTTCAAAAATACCCATCATTTAATATATTAAAAAGAAAATTTACAAAAATTAATTATAAAGAAAGAAGGGTAATATTGAAATTGACGTACTTAATGAAACCTTAATCTACTTTAAGTGTCTTATATTTTATGACAGAAAAACTTCTTCAAAAATGCTCTATAATTTGGGATGGAGGAAGTACTATTTATGCATGTCAAAATTAATTATAAATCCAAAACCATAATTTCCAATTCTCATAAAATATTTAATTTACAATGCTCTATTTTCAAGGTAGGTCCATGAAGGCTGCTTAATTAGATCTAATCACTAACCACTATCTTTTTAATATTATTCAATTAATTCTTAGTTGTAGATCCAATGTAAACTGCATCAAAACCAGAGCAAGCAGGGCACATTCAATGTGCCTTATTAGTTATATGGGAAGACATTAAAGTCGTCAATTGAGGTTGCTGATATTTTGGTTCACATTATTGGACAATTAAGTAGTGATTGGCTGATAATAGAAAATAAGGAGGAGAGAAAATGATGGAAGAGAATGAGAGAGAGAGAAAAGTGAGGGAATAACCTTATTATATGAATAATAATAACCTCATTATTTGTAAAAAAAATTATTAATATTAATAAAATTTTGGCAGAAATTTACTAAATTCTCTTGAACTATTTAATGTTGTTGCGTCTAACTTCCCTTGCTTTTAAACTTTTAAAATTAACCTCCATAATCTTTTATTTTTATTTTCAACACCTTAACAAATTAAAGTTTGCCACATCAAATAAAACTCACAACTTCAAATCTTCTGTGTTCATTCTATATCTTAACTCACTCTTTTGCCCAAACAACAAAATTTTAAATATGAGATTTTAAACTAAATTCAATTCCAAATTCATCAACTTCTACCTAAGAATTGTGCATGAAGTTTTTTTGGTTTTTTGACGGGGAGGAAGAATGGGTCATGCCCATAAGGATGTGAAATATAGAATTCTTTAATTCTTTCAACATAGATGCTACTCCCGGCTTCCTTTGAAAGCCCAATAATGAGTGTTTTTTTTTTTTCCTTTTTCCTCCTATCTCCATTTTAATTTAGGGGAGGGAAAACATCAAAATTGTCAACTTTACTCTCTAAAATTTTCCCAATTTAAGAGACTCGTTGAATAAATCAAATAACATGACCTTTCCATGTTATTAAGGATTAAGGAATATTTTTAGATGGGTTTCTTTCTCAGACTTTTTTAATCACTTGTAACCTTCTCGATGGGTTTCTAATTAACATCAAGTTTTTATTTCGTTTGGGGTTCAATGACTCTTGTTTAATTTTTTTTTTATAATTGAGATTTCTATTAATAAAATTTTTACTTGTGAACCAGAAGAAAAAAAAAAAACTAACATTGATTGGAACCAATGAAAATAAGCTATGTCATTAAGATTGTTATTTAAGGATTGTTTTGATTTTCATCTTTATCCCTAATAGATTTCAAATAAAATTGAAAAAAAGAAACATATATAAACATGATTAACAAATTTCTTATTGGGAATTGAGAAAAAGGGGCATATTTAAAATAATGCAATCAATGTTTTACAAACTCTTGTAAAATAACTTACATTTAAAATCACAAAATTCTTGAACAAATTGACCTACATAGGACAGAAGGAAATAGTTTAAGGCAAACTTTGTGCATCATAGAGATTGTATTTGCATATGTTGCTGGTTTAATAATTTTGGACCATTTATGTTTGATGCAAACGGTCCTGATTTCAAAATATAATTTTTTACATTTTAAAATTTTTTTAAATCTTAAATGATACAACATATAAAATGAAAATAATAAACCAAATATCAGCTATCGTGAAAATAATAATTAATGGTACAAAATGAATGAAAAATTTAAGCTACTATCCAAATAAAATTTAGAAGGCTTACATTACTCCGGGACAGAGGTGAAGTCACATTGGGATAAGGGGTAAATATTAAAAACTTGCTGTATTAATATTTTTGTATCCATATCCTTAAAATTTTAATCTATTTATTCCTAAATTTTCATATTTTACACCTTTATCTTTGAGTTCTAAGATTTTACAACTCTCATGTGTAGGTTTGTTGATGTCTTGTTTATCATTCCAATATAATATTAATATTTATTTATTTATTTTGGTAAACCATTATTAATATTTATTAATTAAGTCAATCCTTATTTCTTTTCTCCATTATATTTCAATATTACCATTTGTGTATGAATTCTTGTGCATGTTTGGATAATACAAATAATGTTAAAGGTGAAAATTATGATTTTATGAATATACACACACACACATATCCAAATATCTCTACATGCCAAAATTAATTATAAATTTAAAATTTATGGTTTTGTAAAAATTATCCAAATATCCTTTATACATTTCAAAATCAATTATAAATTTAAAACCATAATTTTCAATCCTCTCATCTTCTATAATTCTGTATTTAGTTTGCAGTACTCTATTTGCAGGGGCTTCACCTTTATTTTAGGGAAAAATCTCAATTGAAGCAATAAGCAGCTAGACACATCCTTGAAGCCTCCTTAATAGATCCGGCCAGCAATCACCATCCATCTAATATCGTCCCATTTCTTAGTTTAGATTCAATGTAAGCTGCACCAAAACCAAAGCAAGCAAGCCACACCCAGATCAGTGTACCTTATGGAAAGACAATAAAGCCTTGGTCAAAAACTGGATTCATTTTCTGCTCGCATCTTTACGAAACCGGTTTCCACCTCATAATATTTTTTTCTCCCAACCTAACTGCAGATTGTACTTACATTTAATAATCCATAAAAAAAAAAAAGATTCTAGGGAGAATAGCAACTAAGGGCCCAAATCAAAGAAATTTTCACTTAAGGTTTAATATATTTTGAATTGATTCTGCAGGCCTAAAAGTCTTAGATGCAAATATGTTTTATAATAAAAAGATTTATTGGCCCTTCATTTGAAAATGTACAAGTTTCCCAACTGTATGTAAAATAGAATATTCGTATATAATATAATAAGATTCATGCATTAACCATACAATATAATGTACATTCATTATATATAGTCTGTTTGGTTTAGTTAAATAATAATATATAAGTTCCTACAGTACACAAACAACATAATGTCCCTTTATATTTTATAATATGACAAGACCCATATATAACAACACAATATCCGTTCATTAAAACATAGCTTGTGTGATTTAGTTCAATAATAATGCCTATGTATAATATGATAAAGTTTATATATCAATAACACAATCTGTACCGTAGCCTATGTGGTTTTAGTTGAATAATAATATATAAATTTTCTAGGCACATGGACAATTGAATGTTTGTATATAATATGACAAGATTCATACATTAACAACATAATATATTCATTAATACACAACCTACATCATAACCTAGAAATTTAAATAAACAAAAAATTAATAATTAAATATTTTTATTTATTTTGGAGCAAATTTAATGGGAGGGTTATTCTAATGAAAATTGTGGTAATAAATTATATATTAGGTTCCTTGTTCAAATCTTGCCATTACTGGAGGAGATTTTTTTCCCCTTTATTTCAGTCTTCGATAAAATTACCAAACTACCCTCTATTTATTAAAAAATAATTTGATATCAAATTTTTATTTCACTTTCTCCTTTCTTCTGGATACTTCAAATAGATTAAAAAAAAAAAAAAACTTTCTGTACCTCTCCCGTCTTCTTCCTTCTCCATCTTGCGATCTCCTCAGCCTCATGCCTCTGATGCGTTGTCTCCAGCAGCTGAGGGTGCTTGGGTTGTTGTTTGCTCTTCTTCACTTGTTTAGCCACTGCGCAATGTGATTCTGATTGCAATTCTCCTCCTCCGTTGCATTAAGACGCTGCCATCAACTGCCATGGGGAGTTTCTATATAGCCACAGCTCTTTCATTCTTGTTTGCAGTCATTGGAGGCTGTAGTGGCAAGAACTTCCTCCTTTGTTTTCCTCCTTTATCCATGTGTTGCTTTGGGTGCTGCTTTGTGGGTTCGCGATCTCCCTCGTCCCCTGCTTGCATCGATTTCTTTTTCCTCTTTACCTTATCTATCGTTGTTGATTCAGGTGAAGCTTGGACTCTTCTCATTGATTTCGTGTGTGCGTTTTAAGGGTTAAAGTTGTGACATCCTGAATTCTTGGTTCTGGAATTAAGTGTTAATAGAGGTGAATTAGTAAATTAATATGTAATTAGGGTTTTGGATAACGGAATTTTATTTTGACTCTCTGTAATGTTATATGAATATATTAGAATGGGAAGATGCTATTCTGAAACAGGACGTATGAGTGCAGTGACACTACTATAAAAATTTAAATATAAGATGCCATAAAAAATGACAGTTAAAGAAAAATTCGTCATATATGATAGAGGTGGGTGATGGTCAGGCTATAAATGACGAGTATTTAAACACCCATCATTTAAAAGTAAAAAATGTTTTGATTTCTTAATTTAAAAAATAAAAAAAAGAAGTTAACCTTTAAATGACGAGTGTGATAAACACCCATCATTTAAAGGGCTAACAATAAATGACGGGTGTTGTTTAAACACCTATCATTTATTATTGCCCAACGTTTCATTTTTTAGAAGGAAAAGAAAATAAAAGAAATTTATTGTTGCCCAACGTTTTATTTTCTAGAAGGAAAACAAATAAAAAAATTAACACACCAGTAATTTATTATTGCCCAACGTTTCATTTTTTGGAAGAAAAAAAAATAAAAAATTTAAACTTTAAATGGCTGGTATTTAAAATACTCATAATTTAAAGTCATACAAAATATTTGGGAATAAATGACAAGCATTAAAATACTCATCATTTATTTCCTTTTTTAATTAGTTTTGTAGGTTCATTTTTCATTCCTACCCATTCATCTTCTTGTATATCTTCTCTTCTTCATTTGCACACAAAATTGATATAAATCTCTCAATCTTCCTCTATTGTTGCTGTCGACTATCTTTGTCTTCTCCGACGTGAAAGCACCACCACCTATGCCATCAGTTGCCGTCTCATTTTTTTCCTCTCCATGGTTCATTCATCTCTTCTCCAAAGTACGTGGGTGCGTGATTTTTATGATTATTCTTCATTTTCTTCCAATATCCTTAGATTTCTAGGTTATGGAATTGATTTATTTAATGTTATGGATTATTTTATAGTTTATTTTTTTATTTAAATTTCTACTCATTTGTTGCCCATTTTGGTATTGTGGGGTGTCGAAAATTATTAATGGTTGATGTATTATTGACTTGAAATGGTAGTAGAGATATATAGTAGTTAGTTAGGATGATTGTTAAGATTAAAATTAGTGATCAAAATGGAATATTTATGATGATTGTATTTTTCTATAGATTTTGACTAATTTATTTCAATAATTTTTAATTTAAATTATGTGCTTTATTTGATCAGAGTAGTTTTATCATTCAAAACTACATATAGCAATGTACTAGTGTGTCAATTTTCATTACAATTGAAATTGATTTAGGTGACTGAAACTAACGTGTGATTTCTATAAAAATCATTGCTATTTTATTGAGATTTTTACATTTGCTAAAAAATAATTTTTTCTTAGCCTAGGATTGCCAACATTGAATTTTAATAATTTTTTTTCGACGGTTGAAGGAATATGTGAATACTCATGTATTATGGCTCATAATTCATTAATTACTCTATTATATATGTAGAGTAGCCAATTTTTTATTGATAATCTTTCTATCATTCCTTTCCTCTCTATATTCATGAGTCACTAATCACATTTCCTTGAATGAATTGTTTTTTAGATTAAAGTTATGGATAAAGAATGGATGTTTGCTAATCGATTAAATAAAGAGTATTTGAATGGTGTGAAAAAATTTATGGGGTTTGCTCTCGAGCATGTAAAAGGCCCTAAAAGAATAATGTGTAAAATATGGTTTTTTAAAGCAAATTAGTGCATCTGAGTTGGAAGACCTTTTAGTGTGCTATAAAATTGATAAAAATTACAAGTGTTGGCATAAGCATGGAGAGACTAGAGATGATAAGTGTACTAGTAATTGAAAGTATAAAGGAACCTTTGAATCAAATGATTATGACATATATACTTATGAGGGTGGTTGTCTTGAAGAGATGGCCAATGCAATTAAAAGAGAACTTGAGGACTATCCTGAAATGTTAGAGATGTTGAAAACTGACGCAGAGAAGCCCTTTTATGATGGTTACACCAAATTCGCAAAGTTCTCGGTGGTGTTGAAATTGTACAACTTGAAAATGAGCTATGAATGGAGTAATAAGAGCTTTATAGAAAATATTACACTTATAAAACAACTTCTACCTGCAAACAATGAGCTTTCAAGGACTTTCAAGGACTATATATGAGGTAAAATAAATGCTATGCTCAATTGGTATGAGTTATGAGAAAATACACACTTATCTTAATGATTGCATATTATTTAGGAATGAATATATGTGATACCCAAAAATTATAATATAAGTAAATAAATTTATAATTTATAATAAGGCATGTTAAGTATATTTTATATACTTTGGATGGAAGTTATCAAGGAAAACTGATGGTCCAATGGTAAGTATATGTCACATTAAAGTCAAGGTTTCAGGTTTGAATCCTCCAGAAGCAAAAATGAGATTTTTTTTTTACTTTCCTACCATGGTAAATTACCATTATGTCCCTGACACTATCAGATTTTTGTTTCCTTCGCCGACACAAATCCACATTTTTAGAGAAGGTGAGAGAATAAGAGAGAGATCAGATTCGAGAAGCTTCATCCTCTATTCTTCATGTTATCTATCCATCGTGTCTGATGCCGACAATCATCACCTGCCAAAGTTTCTTTTCCTCTCCTCCATCAACTTTCCATTGGTGCACCAAAGGCTAAGAGTGAGAGAGCCTAACGTCTGATCTGATGTTCCCTCCCCTCCTCCGTTCAAGCAGTTATGAGAGTACATTGGGACCTCCTCCTCCTTTCTGTAGCATCGATGTAGTTCACTAACTACCCACCAAATGCCCAGCTCCTCTCTCCTCTGTTCTTGCCACCCTCTGTTCCTGCCATAGTATATGAGTGCGACAGACCTTCTTCTCTATTCACAGTTCTTCTTTCTCCTTTATTAGCATCGTGCTGGGTGTTTCAAGGTTTCGCTATGGGAGTTGATTGCTGCTGGAGAAATGTATCATTGCTTATCATTCTTCTTCCCCTGTGTTATCACCAATCTGCTTCTCCTTAGTACTGTGTCATTGTCATTTGGTATGGCTATGGGAAGCTCGACTCTTCTTATTTCCTTTGTTGCTGTGTTATATTGGTGAGTTCGATCTCACCTCTCTTTTTTTCGTCATTGATTCTGTGTGTGAATGAATGATTGGTGGTTAAAATTATGAGTTTCTTTTCTTGTTCAATTATTGTGCATGAAAATGTAGAGATGGGATCCAAGCTAGATGAGAGTTATGTTTTAAGAGCATTTTCTGCATGACTACTTTGGCTACTGGAGGAGGAAAAAATAGATTTAGGCTGGATTCTCTTTGAGCTTAAATTGATTTTTGATGTGAAATTGAATTGGAAAGCATAATTGATTTAATTTATTTGTGTTGAAAGAGTGGGATTGAACAATAAGAAGCTTGATGTTAAAATTTAATTATTGATGTGCACAAAGTGTTTATTTAAATGTGTAGAAGAGTTGGACTGGAGAAATTAATTTATATATTGCATCAAGGATTAGAATTTGAATTTAGTGTGTTGGGTCTCTATGTTGAAACTTAAAGGATATGGATATTGTTTATGTATATATGTGTGTTATGTGATGAAAGTTAGTAAGGGGGAGGGAATTTGAAGAGAAAGAAGCTTGGCATTGTAATGTAAATATTAAAGCATGTAAGGTATTTGGTAAGGTGCTTGAAAGGAGAAAATTTTGTTATTTTATTGGTACTAATTACATTATATGATAGATAATTATTCTTCATAATGAAAATTGGAATTGGAATTAAATAATTATGGAAAGTATGATGAATTTAATTATGAATGTTTAGAAGTTTGTTGGACAAGAAATTGAAGATTAAAAAGCTTATTTAGATGGTTTGGAAAATGAAAACACCTAAGTTGTTTGATATAAGGTATGAGAGAAAGCCATATCCTAATGGATTAAGTAACTATGGCTAAAAATTCTATAGAAAAGTTTTTGAATACAAATGGAGGTGTATTAAAGAATTTAACCAACTTGCAGATAGTATACTAAAATTTTATTAAAAAAAAATTTAGGATGTGTGGAGAAAGGGGAACTTGATTAGTGTGGAGAAATGAGCTTTAGCAGGTGGGGTTATTGCAGGTAAGTGAATAGCATCCCAACTGATATTTCATTAAAATCTTCTTTATTCAAATATTACATTTTTATGCAAATTCTTTTTATGACTACAATGTGATTATGATATATTTTGTTGATTAAATTACTTTATTTTGTGAAACTATTTTACCAGAATTAATCATTTTAGTTAATCAATAAATACAAGTTTGAATTTTAATTATGGGATTTCAATTTGAAAATTATTGAATTGTTACGGAAAAACGATTCATGCGAGCTCGACATTGAAAAGGAAAATTTGTTTGAATGGTAATCAATTTCTCGCATGTTTGAAAATGGTTTGAAAAAGGGACTTTATATAGAACACTAGTTGCTAACAGCAGTTTCGTTAGCCCTTAGCGCACCATGGTACATATAGCTAGCAGGGTGTGTATAGGAGGTGCTAGCCCCATGCGATGGCTAACGCACGTTGAATAGAGGGATGGTTATTCATGAGTATCATACTCACATTTGTTTTGTGGCTTCAGCTGCGTTTGGTTACATACCCTCATAGACTATGTGTCCATGTTTGTTTCGTAGCCTCGACTGCGTTTGGTTACTTACCCTTATGGATTGTGTATCCACGTTTGTTTTCGTGGCATAAGCTGCATTTGGTTATTTACCTTTATGGACTGTGTGTCCACGTTTGTTAATTGTTCTAATAAGTTCCTATAATTACGAATCCAATTATTTGATGATTTATACTCCATTGATTTTTATTTAGTAATTTCTTTATGAAAATGAAAATTTATTTCAATTATGTGCTTTCTTGAAATCAAGTGATATTATTATTTGCTATGATAGATCAATGATTAACTTTATTTGAAATTTTATCGAGCCATTTCATTATGAAGTTTATTAAATTTTTACAGAAATTGTTGTTTCCTTAACTTACATAACTATTTCAAACTTTTTATTTTATTCATGCTCTATGATTTATTGTTGGGACGTTATTCACTGAAAAATTATTGTTGGTTTCAGATATCTTAGTTGATGTTGATTCTCCTGCCAACCCTTGAGGACTTTTAGCTGTACTGGGTGGTGAATTGATTGAAATTCCTCCCTTCGCTGTAATTATAAATTGCCATGTACTTATTTTTGAAGAGTCTAGTTAATTGCTCCACATAGATTATAGCTAAAGTTTTATTTTGATATATATGTGTGCGCGCGCGCGCCATCAGATGATTAGAAACAGTTAAGCTCCTGATTGATATAATATTTTATGAGCATTTTTGTGTTGTAAAATTTTTAGGAGATACAAATTATAGGGCAGGTTTACCTAAAATTTTTATAAAAAAAGATGCTGAATCTTTTATTATAATGACCAATATCAAAATTGTTAAAATTTCAATATAAATCTACATACACTTTGAAAATGGATTGATCGTTCAAATTAAGGCTTACGAGAGTATGTGATGTGGTTCACACCCATGCTGGTCACTCTTAATTTTTGGGGCGTGATAATATACATCATTAATGAAGTATCCAGAATGTAATTCCTTGCATTGCAAACAGAACGAGAAGAGTCCATAGAAGGCATTATGATACTTTCCCATTGTACTTAGATTTAAACGATTGTACACATTGCAGAGGATGCAAAAAATTTGACATGGCATGCGGATGAGCGGATTAAAAATAAGAAGCTTTGACATCCAGCTGACTCTTCTCAATGGAAAAAAAATTGATTTTGATTACCCTAACTTGAAGCAGAAGATAAAAACCTTTGCCTCATATTATCTACTAATAGAATGAGTCTATATGGGCTTTAAAGTAGTACTCACAGTATATGGACAGTTATTTTGGTAATTTACAATTTACCTCTATGGTTATGTATGAAGTGAAAATATATGATGTTATCCATTCTAATTTTAGGGCCAAAATAGTTGGGAAATGACATAAATATATATTTGCCTTCTTTAATTGAAGATTTAAAATTGTTGTGAGAGCATGGTTTTGAGGTATATGATGGATATAGAGAAGAAGGGTTTAAATTTAAAAGCATTGTTGTTTAGCACAATCAATGATTTTCCAGCATATGATAATTTTTCAGGGTATAGTATCAAAGGAAAACTCGGATGTCCTATTTGTGAAGAGGGTGCACATTCAGTGAGATTACAACATAGGATGAAGAATGTCTATCTCAGACATCACAGATGATTGCATCTTGATCATTATTATCAGCACCTGAAAAAAGCTTTCAATAGGAATTCAGAAGAAAATAAGGCACCTTTGCCACTGACAAGTAGGCAACATTTTGATAAGGTGAAGAATTTGAATATTGAGTTTGGAAAATTTTTTACAAAGTATCTTGAGATATGTGGGTGGAAGAAAAGGTCTATTTCTTTGACTTACCATATTGACAATCCTCATATGTGAGACATTTTCTTGATGTTATGTATATTGAGAAAAATGTGTGCAACAGTTTAATTGATACATTACTTTATATTCCGAGAAAGACCAAAGAAGGCATCAAGGCAAGACTTGATATGATTTTTATGGGGATAATGGAAGATTTGGCTCCACAAGAGAAGGAACATAACATATTTCTTTATGCAGCAGCTCATACATTGTCTAGAAAAGAAAAGAAGACTTTTTGTGAGTCACTTGGTACTGTTAAAATTCCAGAGGGGTACTCTTCAAAGATTAAGGGCCTTATGTCATTAAAGGATTTGAAGTTGAAGGGATTAAATCACATGATTTCCATGTATTGATGAAAAATTTTATTCTAATGGCTATACATTTTATTTTACTCGATACAATTCAAGCCATAATCATAAAATTGTGTTTCTTCTTTAAGTCTATATGTAGTAAAGTGATTAACCTAACAAAATTGCTAAGATTGCAAAGCCAAATTGTGTTAATCTTGTGTGAACTTGAAATGTATTTTTTGCCTGCATTCTTCGATATAATGGTGCACCCACTATTCATCTGGTTAGAGAGATACAAATGCTTGGCCTAGTTTTCTTGTGATGGATGCACCCATTTGAGTGTTACATGAAAATACTAAAAGGATATGTGAAAAATCAAAGTTGGCCTAAAGGTTGTATTTTTGAATAATATATTTGTGAGAAGGCTGTTGAATTTTATACTGAGTACTTACCAAATGTTAACTATATTAGTCTTTCGACTTCTTGGCATGATGGTAGAACTAATGGAGAAGGAATTATGGGCAATAAAGTAGTTACAATCTCTAACTTACAATGGGAACAAGCACATTTATATGTATTATGCAACTCTGTAAAGGTTGAGGAGTATGTAGAGATGTACATGGCTGAGCTTAAGTAGGATAACCCTAAGAGATTGAAGATTTAGTATGCAAACAAGCATAATAAGAGTTTTACAGTTTGGTTGAAATAGCACATTCTTAATAAGTATACATTTTATATGTACACATTTTATACCAAAGAGTTTGATTACTGATTCTGATTCAGTTTTTGAAAAATTAAAATGGTTGGCAAGAGGTCCAAATAAACAAGTTTTTTCCTTTACTAGCTATCTTATTAATAGGTACACATTTTATACCAAAGAGTAAGATTATCGAAGCACAATGTAAAATAATAGTGTAACTCTTATAGCCCAAGCAATGCATATATCTAGTACTAAAGATAAAAATCCCTTGTATGCAAAAATGTCATACTCTAGAGTAATTGAGCATATTTGGGAGTTAGATTATATCAAATTTCAAGTTTCAATATTTGGTTGTAAGTGGGTTGATTGTAAAAATGGTCATAAAGTTGATGACTTGGTGTTCTTAATGGTGGATCTTAATAGAGAAGGTTATAAAGATGAGCCTTTTATTTTGACTTCACAAGCTTAACAAGTGTTCTTTGTTCCTGATCTGGCTAAAGTAAATTAGTCAATCATTTTATTGAGTAGTAAAACAAACGAAGATATGAATGATTTTACAGTTGAAGAGGATACATTTATAGGGACATCATTTAAAAGTTACTTCATTAAGGATGAAGCTTTTTATATGAGAAATGATCACAATAAAGGTATTTCGATTTCAAAAAAAAGAGGTAAAAACATTCGAGTAAAGAAATGGAGTAAAGATAAGGAACGTACAAGAAAATGAAAAAGAACAATTTAAACCCATAGGTTACTTGTTTTGTGTGATTTAATTTTTTATTGTCATTTATTATTTGCTATATTTGTTTTATAATGTGTGATTTACCTTAAACCTGTAAATTACTTATTATGTACTTTATTTTTTTATATTTTTATTTATTATTTATTTTTTCTACTTTTATAGGTAAATGGCTTTTCAAAGGAGTGTTGGTCTTAGTGGACCTAGTAGTGCTTATCCTAGCATTAACATGAATGACTAGCAAATTTAGAAAGAAGTAAATCAAATAACAAGAAGATTGACATTGATGGCCGAGGTGAATAGAAGAAAGACTGTTGGACAGAAATATAAAGTTGAATGAAATTTCAAAAGTCAACTTATCAAGACCAACAGAAATAAATTTATCAGCTACATACGGGTTGTGGTAAAAGCAAATGTGCCGGTTACAATTTGGCATTGGAACGATGTTAGTCTAACTATGAAAAATTATATTTGAGAGTAAGTAGAGATAAAATACTTTACTCATATCGTTGTAGTTAATTAAAATTACTTGACTAAAAATCTAATTAATTGTCTTAGTTTACAATTAGCGGTTGCAATTAACACTAGTCAGATGAAATTTGTCATCCAACAAGCTGGAAAGACAATGTAGACATTTCGGTATTTTGTGGAAGCAAAATACATTAAAAAAATTAGGAGGAAACATTAGTCCTAAGGTCCCCGACTTGATAAAGCCATTAGTTTCACAAGAATAGTAGGATGAATTTGTTGTTCAACATCTTGAGGAACAATTTCAAGTAAGTACAATGAGATGAATTAATTTTTTATTATTGTCAATATATTTAATTTTATTGATATGATTCTATGTGTTTTACACAGGAGTTGAGCCATAAAAGGAAAGAGTTGCATGAGAAAAATCTATACCCTTACAAGAAAGGGTGTATAGGATATGTATGACTTAAGAAACAATTGATATGTTAATATTTATACTATATAATTTTAGTTTATTTCATGGATATATGTACCACACTAACATTCAAATTTATTTAAATTTGTAAACCAAGCGAGAGGGTTCAGAGGAAAGCTTAATTCATGTCACAGACTCTTCATAATAAGCCAAACCAATAAAGAAGGAAACATTATTGATGAACATGTTCAAGAGCTTACCGACAAGTGTGTAAGTACATTAACTTAACATTTTTTTATACTCAATCAATTAATTTAACTTTCTTACTAGATCAAGAAAAGTGGCACACTTGATGATGATGTCTTAGGGCAAGGCATTAGCTAATCCCGAACACCATGATCAAGTTAGGGGATATGGCTTTGGTATTTGCCGAGAGACATGCTATATAATATGCCACTCCCTGCGTCCTATGTATGCATTGCCATTGATGTGCCAAAGGATTTAAACTATCCGCTACCTATTTTCACTGAGGACACAGGGATTGTTGGAGAGGTAATAGGTAGTTTTTTTGGATGGTAAGCTGGTTAAGTGAAGATGCCAAGTCCAAAAAAAAAAAGTAAAGATGCATAGTCCAAAAAAAAAAGATGATCTCCCGATCTAGGCTCTCCTTTAAAAGGGTAGTTTCCCATAAAGTTGTGTGTGAACAAGAGCCTTAATTGCCAAGCCAACATAAAAATTTACTCTTGGCATACACAACAATTTATAGGTCTAATCCCTCGGTCTTGCAAATCTCGTTCAAGGCTGGTATATATGGCAAAGACTAATATGATATGCTTTCGCTTGCTGTTATTGATTAAGTGCTTTAACATGATATGACCAGTCTCACTGTTCTCAGCTTCTACATATGGTAATTTTTTCCATATATGAATAGTTAATATTTTAAATATAAACCAATATATGTGTTGTATTTATAATAAATGCTTGCCTGAAAAATTTATTGTCCCTTTTGATTTACAAATGAAGTTCGTCTTTAGTAGTCCTCATGAAGTGGATACACATGCCTTAATTAAAAGCGATAAAATTTTAGAACAAGCAAAGGCATTAATTGAAAATTTCAAATTAAGGGCTCAAAAGGAAACATTATTCATAATACCATACTGTCAAGGATAACGTACTCCTCACTTATCTTAATAATTTTTTTATTTTTAATTTAATTAATTAATTATAATTTTGCAATTGAGAAGTAGGAATCAAATAATCTCATTTTGAATTGATCCCATATCTACTTGACTCCACCTGTTGGCTTTATTGACTTCCACTAGTGTTTGGCTTCCTTTAAAAATGACATTGAAGCTAGAATCACCTTCTACTCCTCTAACCAAGGTACTACCTCAAAGATTTTTTTTCAATCTACTTAATCCACTCTTAGGCTTTCCCTTTTTCATAGTCCTATTGAAATTAGGTGAATGGATTCATGAAAAACTCTTCCAAGCTCGATCCATGGAGTTCTGCGAACAACTGCCACTTATAGCCCCTAGTTGCTTAGGTGTACTTTCGTTATACACTTTATCTTCCTCCTCATACCTTTCTTCCTTATTCTCAATAGTTTTACTATCTCCTCTTGCCCTTTTGTTTCCTGGTGTACCTTATCCCCGTACTATGTTACCAATTTCTTGCATTTGATTTCTCATTTCAAGTAGCAGAGCCTCATTTCCCTATGGCTCATTCCTTGGTTGCTCTAAGTTCTAACCAATAAAAATATGGTTCTCTAATGATGGCTTATTTATCTCTGATACCACATCTATATTGGATGAGTTGCCACCAATAGTAGTTCTGAATAATTATATTCACGTCGCACAAAGAGTAAGTAAGTAAGTTAAACAACTATATAAATGGAAGTAAGTGTAATGAATATATATGCCAACTTCTACACATGAATGCAACACATAATACATTCAACATATCAGTCATGGTATGCTAGTCTTGAAATGTGTGAAATTAATATTAAATTATAATGTTCACCTTGACATTACCAGAACAACACTCTAAACACACTAGTGTAATAAATAAGAATAATAAAATTTCTTAAATAAGGTTATCACAACATAAGGATTTAAGAAAATTAATTTAAAGGATTAGGATTATAAGAAAACCCTTTTGAAATAATGTTTAAGCTTAAACTGAAACGGATGTATGAGTTACAGAAATGAAAGCAAAAATGTTGTTCTCTATTTACAACTTCATTAAGCCAAAAAAGTCTAGCATTTACATCTGTAACTTTTTCTTTGCTTGTTTGTTTCATTTAGAGTCCTAGCACTATAAATAGGACTATTAGTTTTGCTGTATCATTCATTCAATCTTAAAATAAAATAAAAATTTCTCTTTTTGTTTGGTTTCTGAGCCATTTTAGTATTAGAGTTGGTCTAGAGAGTGATAGAGTGAGGAACAATTGAGGGATTATGTTGAAGAGGAGAGAGATTTAGAGGACAAGTCCCTGATGTCTTCTCATATTGCAATCCAAGCATTTTTCCAAAAACTGATATCACCATCATACTCAGGCTTGATTGTGTAGATTGAGCATTGCTCAAGCTTTATTATGCGTATAGAATGTGTGGAGCTAACATCGAGCCACGATAACCCTTTTTGTGTGACAAAGGGTTGAGCTAACCATATAGTTTATTGTGTTTATTAACTATTATAACTGTGTAGAAGTAAATACAAATGATAAAGTTATAGTGTAGAAGAGTTTTGTGCATAATTCAATACTGTAAATGATTTTAGCATGAAAATAAATTTGTAAAAGGTTATTGATTTTAATTGATATGTATAAATTATGTATATAAATTTGTGATGTGAAAATGTGATAAAAAGTAGTGAAAATTGTGAAAAAGTATGATCATAGGGGGTGAGAGTTCACCCAAGATATATGGGAGATATGTATGTGTAGAGATGTGTGAGTGAAAAATCTGTATGGTTAGGCTGGCACCATAAGACATCCGGTGCAGCATTATATGAGACTGTTACCATGAGACAATCGAGCAGTATGGCAACTCCTTAGTACTCATTAGGGTATAGTTAGGAGTCAACGATGCTTCTATCACAAGTGTGTGAAGAGGAAAAAATCATAGTTCGTAGGTAGGTTAGATTACCTTTGACCGAGTGTTTTTACCACTAAAAGTATGCTCGAGTCAATAAGTGGTTGATTCAGAAAAGCCTATGGTTTCATGTTAGGAAGTATTGGAGGTTCGGTAGTTAGATGATCATGCTAGTATAAAATTATGTGTTTTATTATGAAAAGATGCACTTATCTCATAAATATGGTATACTTGATATTAATATAGTTTTGATACTTTATCATGGTTATTTGTGGTAATAAGCATTTGATGAACTATATTGGTTATTGACATGTTTATCTTACCCCATGGTTATATTTTACAAGTGAGGACTCCGGTAAGGGCAAAGGGAAAGAAAGGGTGTTTGAAGAGCGAAGAGCATCATTGTATAGCTCTTCTCTTTCTTCTTTAGGTACTGTAACGAATATTGTCAGTATATATATAACGCCAACTTAGGTACATGACATTATTTTAGATATCACTTGTATAGATTTGTTATAAGTGTGTTTATCTTGGTCCAAGGATGATGTATAAATCATGTGTGTGTGTGTGTGTGTGTGTGTGTTTTGGGCCAAGTTACAATTACAGGTGATGAATTGGAAGTGAATTATATGCCTAAAATGACCAAGTTGATGTGTGTGTTAAATATAATCTACCCCTTTGTATTATTGCCAAATGGGGGTTTGGTGTTATTTTGAGCGTGACTACTTATTTATATGATATGAATGAATTATCATGTTGTGTGTGGTCTATTTGAGATGGTCAAAGTGTCTCTAGGGCTAATGGCATTTGGTATTGTGGTTTGGACACCTTTGTGTGTGTTTTGAGGTAAAAACAAACCACTTTAGATTTGAATGTCCATCTTTTAAATGGATGGTTATTTGAGTATGAGACCGGTGCCATTAGCTAGAGACTTAAAGAGCTTCGTGTGGACACTTGAACCGCTCAAATCGGACATCGAATGACAAAATAACGCTCTTCGAAAGTTTGAAAGGCTATCATGATAGCAATCTACTGTCATGACAGTAGCTACACGCCACAGTGTATGGTTGTTGCGCTATGGCGCATAGGGTCTTCGAGGGACTCGTCCCTCTATGCCATCCACCATAGCAGGTGTGGCTTGCGCCATGACAGACGGATCAAAATTTGTAAAAGAATGGCATTTTCGCCTAATTTTGACTTGGTTTGTTTTCTATGCTCCCATATTTACTTTTAATTGATTTTTAACTATGGTTTGAGCTCAAATAATATTTTAAAAAGGGTTTTCTTAGGATCCTAATGTTTTAAACTAATTATCTATAAACCCTTAAGTGGTGGTAGCTTCTTCAGGAGATTTTATTTAATCCTAATTATCACAACGATGTGTGTGTAATGTCCTGGTAATGTTAAGGCAGACATTACATTTAGTACTAGTGTCTATCTGTTTAATAGACTACCTATTAAGGTGCTTAATGGTGATTCCGTATTCTTTAAACTGTTTAGGCAAGTTCCTGGTTTTTAGGATTTTAGAACTTTTTGATGCACTTGTTTTCCATATACTTGGTCTTATAACAAAAACAAAATGCAGTTTCATTAAATTCCTTGTATTTTTATCGAATATAGTACTTTTCACAAAGGCTATAGGTGTTGGGATCTTAAGGAAAGAAGGCTATATATTTCAACAAATGTTATTTTCAACAAATATGAGTTTCCTTATTCCAAGTATAATCCTGTATCTTTTGTATTTGTCCAAAATTCCACTGCTTCCCCTGTCATTTTCAATCCCTCTCCTCCTGTCCTTCCTCTATCAAGTCAGTGCAATGCTACTAACAATACTATATCTGTAGATGATGATACTTGCAAGTTACCCATAGTTGCTTCTAATGTTGCCATGAATAGTAATAATACTGTTCTTAATTCTCTACCTTCTCCTACACTTGAGATACAGTCTACTAGTTCAACTAGTGTTTCTTCCTCTGATAGTGAATCTTCTTTAGCTTCTTCTCCACAGCCTGCTCCTCATATGATCACATGAGCCATGAATGGTATTTTCAAACCAAAAGCTTATATTGCTAAGTTGGAGCCTGTAACTATAGCTAAGGCTCTCTTTTCATCAGTATTGGAAGAAAGTTATAGATAAGGAATATGCTGCTCTCATGCATAATCAAATTTAGCACCTCGTCAAACTTCCTCCAAATAGGCATGCTATTGGTTGTAAATGGGTTTAGAAGCAAAAAAAAAAAAAACAAATCTTGATGGTAGCATATAGAAATTTAAAGCCAGATTAGTAACTAAAGGCTTTCATCAACAAGAAGGTTTTGACTTCAATGAGACTTTTAGTCCTATGATAGAACCTGCTACTATTCAAGTTGTTCTTTCCTTAGCTATTTCACAAGGTTGGTCATTTCGACAAATAGATGTAAATAATGCATTTTTAAATGGTACTTTGCATGAAGAGGTGTATATGCAGCAACCTTCAGGTTATGAACTATTGATAAGTCCCTTGTGTGTAGATTAAATAAGGCCTTGTATGTTTTGAAATAGGCACCTAGAGCATGGTTTGAACGTTTAGTTAGAGCATTGTCTAAATTTAGAGTTTCCAGTAGTAAATGTGATCAGTCTCTTTTTATTTGAATTGGTGGATCTGAAGTCATGTATGTGTTAGCATATGTGGATGACATTATTATTACAAGGACTTTGTCTGCACAGATTTCCTAGTTAGTTACTGATCTAAATTAAGAATTTGTGCTTAAAGATCATAGTAATCTTAGTTACTTTTTGGGCATTGAGGTTCACAAATCCAAATCTGGTGCTATTATGTTATCTCAAGCTAAGTATGTTCGGGATGTTCTTAGCAGAGCTTATATGTCAAATGCTAAGGGAGTAAAGACTCTTATGGTCTTTGGTCTTAAACATGTCAAAAAGGGTGCTAAGGTATTTGCTAATCCAGCCTTGTACAAATCCATAATGGGTGCTCTTCAGTATGCTACAATTACAAGGCCAGAGATTAGTTTTTTTGTGAATAAAATCTACCAATTTATGGCATCTCCTCTACAAGATCACCGGAAAGTTGTTAAATGTATCCTGAAATATCTTGCTGGGTTTATCAATCATGGCTTGTGTCTATGGCCATCTAAGAGTAAAAATATTATTGCTTATTGTGATGCAGATTGGGCTTCAGATTGTAATGACAAAAGAAGCACAACAGGATATTGTATATTTTTTTGTCAGAATTTAGTATCATGGTCATCTAAGAAGCAAAACACAGTGGCTCAGTCTAGTATGGGAGCAAAGTACAGAAGTATGGCTTCTACTATTGCTAAGCTACTTTGGCTTAAATCTTTGCTAAGTAAACTCAAAGTCAAAATGGTGCCTATACTTATAGCGTGTGATAATCAAGGTTCTGTCATGATTACCGCTAATCTAGTTTTACATGCAAGAATGAAGTATTTGGAGTTGGATATTCACTTTGTTCGTGATAAAGCTCTACAACAAGAAATTCATGTTCATCATATTCCTGCTTTTAATCAAATAGCTAATGGTCTTACTAAGGCTATTTCTAGTTCTTCATTTTCTGAGTTTACAAAGAATTTACATGTGGAAAAGTACTTCAAATTCAGGGGGCATAATAGTGTAATTAAGTAGATAGTTACAACTGAGTTAGTTAACTTAACTAAGTTATGCTTAACCATACACGTGTATATATGTCTCGGTAATCTTCAGTGATAAGACAACTCAACATATTCTCTCATATTCATTTTCTTTCTTTCTCTTTCTTCATAATTGAATGAAAGACAAGTCTTTACCTAAGCAAGTTCTTGGTTCAGCATTAAAACTAATGAACTTGTATGATAGTACATGCATGATGGGTCCTCTCTCTAAGATGCATCTCTCAGGCTTGAATTCCAAGCAATCCTTTTGCCATGTTTCTTCACACCTTCCCATGGCATACGGGGATATCAATGTCACAGTCTTGGGACCAACCTCATGTCCGCTTGGAAGTATGTTGTGTTTGATTGTTTGCTTGCTCTCAAAAGGTATGGGAGGATACAGTCTCAAAGCTTCGCGCAGAGCACCATGGAGATACACTTGATTTTCATTTCCCTTTCTTCTTTGATATCTTCAAGAATCTTGGCCTTCACTGAAGGGTGTCTAGCGACAAGCCAAAAGAACCAGGTGAGAGCTGAAGTCGTGGTTTCTCTGCCTGCAACAAAAAGATTAAAAGCAGTGTCTCTCAGAAACCTGTCATCCACGTGTTCTTTTCCTGCTTCCTCCCTCACCACACATGTTAGCAAGTCATCGGTTTCTTTCTTCTTCTGGTTCTACTTAACCCTCTCTTTTTGATGCTATACTTTGATGGAGGAACTGGTTAAAAACTTCACATGCTTCGGACATCTTCTTTGGTCCAATCCTTAGCCATCTCTGAAGCTTCCAGAAGCATTTAGGTACCGTGTCTCTGCAGAATATAAACTCCTCAGCTTCATTAAAAGCTCTCTCGCATGCAACTTCCGGGAAGTCAATGGCGAGGCATTTAGGGTTAGATCCTAAGATTGTGGAGCAAATGGTGTCGAAGTTGAAGCGATTAAACGTCTTGCAGATCCACTTCAATTCTTTTCCTCTGTACATGATCAAGAAGAGGAAGCGGACAACTCTCTACGTTGTTCCGAACGATCTTCTCTAGAAACTTCTCGAAGCTTCTAGTCTTAAACAATGAATGGAGAAGTTCCCTGTGGTATTTCCACGTGTCTGAATCTACAGTGAAAATCCCATCTCTGAACGCTTCAAAGATTTCACGAAACTCAAGCCCCTTAACATAGTTGACGAAGTTCTTGCTCAACATATGATGAACATTCATGGGGTCACACGTCAGTAGGTAATTCATTCGAGTGAACCAAGGGCCGGTGAATCTCCCAGTGCGTGCATGTCTTTGCAGAATGAGTGATAAAATCGTGAATCTGCCATAAATTAGTGAGAAGTGGAGGTAACATTCCCAATACTGGCCAATTCGTTAAGAGAGGGTCTCTGCAACATCGTCTCTGATGGCAATAATAGAACAGGAAGAAGAAGAGTGCCACAAAACCTGCTGCTACTTGCGCAGAACCAAGCATCATGCATGCTCGTACTATACTGATATGGAAAGAGCCTTGCTTGATATATTATATAGATGCGAATGTAATATAATAAATCTTTTGTGATATACATGATTACTTTATACATATAAAGGCAATTAATAATTGAAACTAGCTAAGCAAGTTCGCGTTGTGGTCCTAAGTCAATAAATTAAATAACTATTTCTATTATTCGTCAGCTTCTAAGTTGATAAATTGGCGTCTGATATTGCAGATTAGCTAGGTACATGTGACGCAGAACACATGCATGTGTGCTGAGTCAAGCCAAGCCAATAAAGTCGTCGCACATCATAAATCGTTTGGTTTTGGTTCTCATTAGGTGATTATGCTCATCATCGAGTGATCATGCTCATCATCACCTGATGAGCACCTGAGTGATCCAGATTTTATAGAATTTATCTTTTTAATTTAATTTTATATTTACTATAAAAATTATAAAATTTTAATAAATCTACTTTATTATCAATCTGGATAATGTAGATTTAATTTGGATGGTTTAATTTAATATTAAGTTTTTTAAATTTTCATAAATTAACTATCCAGATGTACTCTAGACAAACTAGATCCTTCAAAGAGCATCAGGATAGTCAATTTATAAAAAAAATTTAAAAAATTAATATCAAATTGGATCATTCAGATTAAATTTATATTGTCCAGGTTGATAATAAAATAAATTTGTTAAAATTTTATATTTTATATTTATTAACTATGGCTTTTTCAGTGTAGTTGTAGGTTGTTTGGTAAGCAGTACTTACCATGGTCATGTGTTGGAGGATGTTGAGAATATTATATTTGGTTTGGCCATCTATATTCCATTCATAAATATTATTGGCATTGAAATGTTTAAAAGTTTGATCCTGATGTTCTTCTAACAAGAGGTCAAGGGCTGTGGCTTTTGGGTAATAATAGTTTGAAGGTGTCCTCCAATTAAAAGAGGTTTGTTTTATCTTAGGACGTTGATTTGGTTTGGATGAAGAGGTTTCTTCTTGTTCTGATAAAGCATTAATGGTTAAATTTCTTAGTGCTGGTGATTTAAAGGTTTAGGTAGGACTACATATCTAGGACAACTAGTGTCTTAATTTGTTCCTCTATTTTTTCAAAAGGTTGTTGGAGGGTAAAGGTTCAAATTCTGTTCTAATTTTTGGTGGTACATGGAAAGGTTTGAATAATGGGACTTCAATATTAGGTTTTGATGAAAAGGTAGAAGGAGATTTAATGGAGTTATTGGTAAGGTATTCCTCTAATGTTTGGAGGTATTTATTAGTGTAAATATTTTGTTCCATAAGATTTTGAATATCCTTAGAACTAATTTGCTCATCAATATGTTTCCATTTGAAAGGGGATGCCAAACGAGGGGTTCTTTTATCATCATGAAGGTTTGGAAGTTGGAAGGTTCTTTGAGAAGGAAGTTCTAAATCTATTATATCTCCTTTTGAAGTATGCCATGATTTGGTTACATTGATTATTTTGCAAATGGATATTCCAATTTATTGTCTAATGCATAAGCTTTAAACCATTCAAAAAATGGAAGTTCACTTGCAACATCTCAAGGAAGCTATAAAAATTTCTCAAATTTGTTTTCTTGATAAGGAGGTTTAAAAACATTGATTATTGATGAGGATGGTTGCTCCACATATAGAACTTCTAATGTATTTTATATCAAAGTCTTTGATAATTTAATTTAAATAATTATAAATTTTTGTTAATTTACTTTTCATCGCATCAATTTACACCATACGCATTTATTTTTTTACCATTTCCTGTATTCTATATGCATATTTAGTGTCAATGACAATTTTTAGCTCCATTGCATATATGATGATATAAAGAATGTGTCTATTAAAAGTTATTCTTTCAAGAAAGATTTTCCTTCAAGCTTGACACTTATTTATAAAAATTGTGGTATCTGATATTTTACTGGTTATAAACATCATAATTGCATTAATGTGATCTAACTCTAAAAACAAACCAAAACACTTTAGACTAAAGCTTAATGGAAGAACTACAAGAATAGCCCAGAGTTGGTGCATTGGAATTTAAAAACCATGCTAAATACACCCTTAAGTAGCATTCAATTATATAAAACAAAATTTTAGAAACATAGCATCTCTTAAAAGGAATAATATAAAATAATATCAAGTCCTTTATAAGATAATTAGTGTGAAGGATGAACTGTAATGTCCACCTTAACATTATCAGGACAACACTCTTACACGCTTTTATAATAACCAGGATTAGATAAAATCTCAAGGTTATGACAAACTAAGGGTTTTAAAAATACAATTAGTTAAAATAATGGGATCCTAAGAAAACCCTTTATAAAATATTTTTTGAGCTCAATCATGATTAAATAATTAAGAACAAATACGGCAGCATGGAAATCAAACCACCTCAAAATAGGCTAAAACAAGCCATTTTTTTAAAAAATTTGGCCTATCCACCGCGACGTAAACTACCCCCACCATGGCAGATAGTATAGAGGGATGAGTCCCTTAAAGGCCATTTGTGCCACGATGCAACTACCATGCACCACGGCGTGTACCTACTATCATAACAGTAATTGCTATCATGATAGCTCTCCAAACTTCTGGAACACGTCATTTTACCATCTGATATTTGATTTGGGTAGTTCAAGTATTCACATGAAGCTCTTTCAGCTATCTAACTAACATTACTAGTCTCACACTCAAATAATAATACTTTTAAAAGATTAATACCCAAACCTAAAATAATTTATTTTCACCTCAAAACACACAGAAATGTGTCCAACTCACAATGCCAAATGCCATTACCCTTAGAAACACCTTGACCACCTCAAATGGACCACACACAACAAGACAATTCATTCATATCACACAAGTAAGCGATCACACTCAAAATGACCACCAAACCCCCATTTGATAAAAACACAAAAGGGGTGGATTAAATTTAACACACATATCAACTTGGTCATTTTAGCACAAAAATCACTTCAATTGTATTACTTGTAATTGTAACTTGGCCAAGCATACACAACATCAACCTTGGACCAAGATATGTACACTTATTATAAATTCATACAAGTGATATCCTTAAATAATGTCATGTTCCTAAGTTGGCATTATATATTGATATTATTCATTACAATACCTAAAAAGAGAAAAGGAAAGAGCTATATGACTACACTCTTTACTCTTCAGACGTCCCTTCCTTCTCGTTGCCCCCATCAGAGCCCTCACCTATAAAATATAACCACAAGATGAGATAGATATCTCAGTAACCAATATAGTTCATCAAATGCTTATTACCACAAATAACCATGTTAAAGTATCAAAACTAAGGTAATATCACATATATCAAATTATGAGATAAATTCATCTTTTCACAACAATTCCACACAATTACACACTAACATGATCATTTAACTATCAAACCTCCAATGCTCCCCGACATAAAACTATAAGCTCTCCTAGATCAACTACTTGTTAATCCGAGCATACTTTCGGTGGTAAAAATACCCGACTAAAGGTAATCTAACCCACCTATGGACTATAGTTTTTCACTCTTTACACACTTGTGATAAAGGCGTCATTGACTCCTAACCACACCCCAACAGGTACTAGGGAGTTGCCAGACTGCTCGAACATCTCATGGTAACAATTCCATATAATGCTACACCAAATGTCCCATGGTGCCAGCCCAACCATATGAATCTTTCACACATATATCTCCACACACACACATCCCTACATATCTTAAGTGAACTCCCACCCCCTATGATCATGCTTTTTCAAACTTATCACTGGTTATCCATATTTTCACAACATTTACTTTCATATCATATATATATATATATGTACATATCCATTGAAATCAAAGACTTTTTAAATTTCATTTCACAAACCAATGTTCATGCTAAAAATCATTTTTCAATTTTAATTCATGCACAAAATTCTTAAACAACAAATTAATCACTTTGTATTTACTTCTATATAGTTATAATAGTTAATAAACATAATAAATTATATGGTTACCTCAACCCTTTGTCACACAAAAGGGTTACCCTGCCTCAATGTTAGCTTCATACGTTCTATACATATGAGGTAGCTCAAGCAACACTCAGTCTACACAATTAAATGACAATCATCAATTAGCATTTTGGATAACCCCAGATTCACTAGGTTCTAAGTATCTATAATACTCAAATTTCTTTTCTAATAACATCAACCATTCCCAAACACTCTAATCATCTTATTAAACATCCTAATATACCAAAATCACTAGCCAATTCCTCAAATTATCTCAAAACCTCCAGATCATGCCTAGGGTTCGTCCAAACCCTTAACAAAAATTCACAATCATCATAAAACTCATAAACCTAAGGTTAGAAGCATGATTTAACTCTCTAAGACCTTAAATAAACTAATGGGTTTGGTTTAAATCCAAAGAAACTGAAATCAAAGCCCCCATTACCCTACCAATCTAAATTTTCACATAAAAGAGGTAAAAGAGGGAATGTGAAACTTACCCAATGGTGATTCAAGCTCTAAATGCTCCCAACATGGCCTAAGGATTGTGCCATAGCAGACCATGAGCTCCTCTTTGTCACTCTCTCATTTTCCTTCTTTCTCTCTTCTATTTTCAATTTGTTTTTGTGAACTAATAAGCGCTAATTTTGCATGTGCACTATAGCATATTGACACACCTGTCACGGCGTATGGCACAGAAAGCCACACTGAAATTTAAACTCACTTTCATGCCATGGCCCACTCGAACATCGATCTAGCTCTCTTTTAAGACTGTCCAAGAATTAAAAATTATATTAGTCTCCTATAAATTTCATTAATCAATAATTTATCTAAATTGACCAAATCACCCTTGGAAACACTAATAATTACTAATTAGGGAACTTGAGATGTTACATGAACCATAGAAGGAGAAAATTAAGAAGCATATATATAAAGATTAAGCACAAACAATAAAATTATTGAAAAAAAAAGGTGGACTCTCTCAAGAAGCTATCATTTCCCTAAACTTGGATTAGAAATGTGATGCCATTAGTTGTGCCCAAAACACTTCCGTTCTAATGGAAAATAGTAATTTTGTGCACCAATTGTTGAAGCCTACCTCTCCTTTACATTTGAACCTTTTTTAGTTTCCAAGTAAACACAACAATATAAAAGCTTGGATCATATAACCATATCAATCAATGTAGAGTAAAAAAAAAATTATATATATATATATATAAGACATTTATTTTATAGAAAATCTATAAAGCCGTGCATGATCTCAAAGTGGCTAAATAGAGAACAAAATTAATGCTCCAGAGCCCCCACACAGCCTGATTAGATTATATGTGAGAAAGATACAGAAAATTATATGAAAAGATATGAATCAAATTGTTTCTCTAGAGAATGAAGAAAATGAATTAATGACCTGAGAAGTGAGGGAGGGAATGAGGTGACAATGACTTCACATACTAGACCTTGCTGGTGATGGATATTTTATGCTTACATTATATTGAATGCTCAAAAGAAGGATGAGAAGACCAAAGGCATAGGATTCAAGGAGGCAGTGAGTAAAGAAATATGGCCAAACAATATGAGTTTTTGTTAATGTGGGTAGAGAACTTATAATTTGTGAACAGTTTTTAAGATTTTAAAATTTTAAATAAAAGGATAGGATGTTTATATTGATAATGTGAGAGATCATAGGAGAAAACATTAGAGATAAAACAATATGTGAAGGTTTTCAAGATTTTTTAAAATTAAAAATTAAAACAAATCAGTGTTGATATGGAAGTTATGATAATGGGGGACATCATGGGAGAAAAGATTATATATATTATATTATAAAAAAATATTATAGATAAATGGAAATAAAGGAGAGAGAGAGAAATAAAATATACGAGGAAGTGGTTTGGTTCATTTTAGATATATTGTAATTATTATCATAACAATTTTTTTTAAAACGAATGAAAGCTAGAATTACAGTGTCTAATGGAAAGTTAGAATTGGAGTGGGGTGATTTTGTAATTTTCAATTTAAATATTTAAAATTATGAATAAATTAAATTTTAAAAAATATCAATATGAATATCATGTGGCATCACTATACTCATTATAGTTTTACTTTTAAAAAATTTAAAATTATGAATAAATTAAATTAAATAATCTAAGTATGAAGGACATGTGACATCACCATCTCACTTGCGGTTCTATTTTTATATATAAAAAATATATAAGTATTCAATAATTTCTTAATTCATAAATCATATATATTTAATTAAATTATAAATAGAACTTACTTAAATATTTTATCAATTCACACGATCATAATAACATTGGTATAAAAATTATTAATTGATTATTTAATTCAATTTTAATTTGTCTAGTTAAATGATTTAGTTTTTCAAGAAAATCATTTAAATTATTATTCACAAAACGGTAGCATTTGGAAAGTTATATTTAAGATCATAGAAGAGAATATTAAAGATAAAGGAAAACATTTTTTATCAATTTTTAAAATAATAATTTTATACAGTAATAGGTATTATTTATCTAGATATATTTAAGATTTCTAAAATTAAAATTTTAATTTGTGAATTAAATAGAAAATTATATTTGAGGTTTTAAGACCGTGGAAGAGAAATTATATTATACAAAAATTTAGTAAAAAACTTAAAAATAAATATAAAAGCTAAATCTCATGGCAGCATAAAATTATAGGAATGGAAAAAATGGACATTTATCATCATTGTAGCTATACTTGTTATTTTACTATTATATATATATATATATAGATATATTATTTTTTGACACAAGATCCGGAGGTTTACTAGCTTAGAGTATGATTTTGACTTTTGAGGTCTACTACATCAAATATAGCCTCTTGATTTACAGGGAAATGCCAATAATTCTTTCGGGTCTTTCGGTTTTTCTTTTGTTTGGGGTTCGATGAGTCTTGTTTTGTTATAATTGAGATTTCTATTAACAAAATTGTTACTTCTGGCAAAAAAAAATCATTAATTAGAACCAATAAAAATAAGTTATACCATCAAAATTATTGTTTAAGAATTTCTTTGATTTTTCTCTTTATTCCTAATAAATGTTAGTTGCACAAAATTCTTCAACAAATTGACCTATATATGTATTAAGACAAACTTTTTGTATTAAGAAAAAGTTGACACTACTTTGTTCATTGAGGAAAAAAAAATAGATTGAAATCTATATAGATGATATAAAATTCAATCCTATTAACCATTCCTTATGTAAGGAATTTTCTGAGTTATTACAAGGAGAACTTGAAATGTTAATGATGAGAGAGCTGAATTTTTTTCTTGAGTCTACAAATCAAACAAAGAAAAGAAGGAATCTTTATTTGTCAAACCAAATATCAGGGGGAGATGCTCAAGTTTGGAATGGATCAAGCAAATAAAATAAAGACTCACATGAGTTCCTCTATCAAAATGGATGAGGATGCAACATGAATAGAGTATGATTGTAAATCATATAAAGAAATGATCGGGTCACTCTTATATCTCACTACAAGTCAGAGTACATTAATCCTTTAGATGAAGTAGCAACTTGAAGACTTTGAGATAAAACTCAAAGAAATTTTCAATCAAGTGTGACAACATAAGTATAATATGCTTGAGAGAAATCCGGTACATCATTCAAGAATAAAGCATATTGATATCAGACAACACTTTTTCAGAGATCATATATGAAAGAAAGATGTGATGGTGGAGCTCATCCTTATAGAATTTCAGCTAGTAGACATTTTCACCAAACGATTAGCAACTAAGCAATTCTTGTATATAAAGAGAGAATTGGATTTATTAAATCCTAATAAATAGTAAGTATTTCTAACTTAATTTGAGATTATGCTTTTCAATTTGAATAAAAATTTAACTTAAGTTTCAAAGTGTTTTAAGTTGTTCTTTCAGGACTGCATCAGTATATTTCAAAATAACAAGGTTAGACCAGAATTAATTGTTTTATGAGTGTTTGTAGGCTTAAAAGTTCTTATTCCGAAATAACCAACATATTTGGGAATAGTGGAGACTATTTTGGAATAAAGGAATTATTCCATAATAAGGAAGGATGTTAAAGAAAAGCTCAAGAGGAAACTATTGAGGAATAGCTTGTTCACTTCGAAATAGGACATAGCTATTCTAAAATAAAGGTTCCTATTCTAGAGTAAGTTATTTGGAAGGAGGCAACCTACTTGGCAATAATGTTCATTTGATATTACCGATTTTGAAATTATTATTATCTTGGAATAAGGAGTTAAAATTTTAAAATCTGTCTCTTTAAATTTTCTAATGGCTAGTTACTTAAATTAGATTAGAAGGTAACTTATTCAAAATAATCTATTTATTTATATTCTCAGTTCATTTTCTCCTACTCTCACGTATTTTAAAGTAACCATAAACACTCTATGCCTCACAAATCTCTTTAAATCTCTTACTCTTTCCAAATTTCTCTTAAAAGCTTCATCAACTCAACCTCTCGACCAAATCTCCTCATCTAAAACAGCCAATTAACCTCTTGATTGGCTCACTCAATCATGTTTATAGAGGGCTATCTAATCAAGGTATGGATTTGCCTACTAATGGGTTGATGTGCATATAATCTAATGTTAACTTTGCCAAGCCAATAACACAAAAGAATTTGGTACCTAACTAGGAGCCAATTGATCTACTTATGACCAAGCCAGCTACTTTGCCTACACTCCACAAGATTCTTCATCATATCCTAACCTAAGTCATCTTAAGGAAGCAAACTAGATTCAATGCTTTAAATCAGGAATACTATATCTATATGACTACTATGATCAAGGAGATAAAGATCAATGTAGTTGCAATTATCTTAGAGAAGATGAGATTGTTAGTCTCTTTGGATCATAAAAGGGCTGGGAAGTCTCTATTGTATGAATCTCTCATCTCTAGGATTCTAGGTGATTAGAAAATCAAATACCTTAAAGATGGGAAGAAGACTGAT
The DNA here is from genome assembly GCF_029017545.1 of Prosopis cineraria. Taxonomy (NCBI): domain Eukaryota; kingdom Viridiplantae; phylum Streptophyta; class Magnoliopsida; order Fabales; family Fabaceae; genus Prosopis; species Prosopis cineraria. Next base: position 26,294,242 of record NW_026555334.1, read on the forward strand.
GTTGACATTATGGAACATACTACTTTAAAGAAGATACATCTTCTAATGGAAAGAGAAGGTCAAGGGGAAGCTTCATCATTACTCCAACAAATCTCACTTCCTTTATGCATTCCTTTACTAATAAGAGGAGCAGTATAGATCTAAAAACTTCTATGCTAGGCACTTCTAGGCCTATTGAGGACAAAGAACCTTTGCCTAACATGGATGCTCACATAATGACATGGCTAGATAAAAAGTTCAAAACTCTATTTAAAGTGTTCAATATGTGTTTAGAAAGGCAGAATGAAGGATATATATTTGAGTTGCAAAATCTCAGATCTAATGTTGAGTTACTTAAAGCTTAATTCAACAACTTAGTAAAGTCACTAAAGGAAATTAAAAGAATTCTCATAACCAACTAGCCTCAAATCCTTGTGCTTGAGCTTGTCTCTATGTACACAATTGAGACCTCCTCTGAGGGTTCCAAAAAGAAGAATCTTGAAGAAATTGAGGGTAATAAGGACTTTGGTGTCTCTACTGAAGGAGATTATAGCTAATTAAGAATCAAAATGAGCAAAAGCACTTATAATGACTGAAAAAGTTAAGGTTAAAGAAGGCTTAATAGATATAGACATTTGTCTTGATGCAGTGACTACACTTCCTCAAACTTATGAAGATTGGATGTGGAAGAAGTCATTCCTAAGCCAATTATGGAATTTCATATAACTATTCAGCCTTTTGGTCTCCTTAATAAAAGGTTTCTTGTAGATTTCATGCAAAAGAATCCTCAAGTCTTTGAGAATCTTAAGCCTCTATCTACCTTGCTTGCTTTTGGTTAACTCATTCAGTTAGCCCTTTAGTTCTCTCCTTGGCCTACTTGGGAAGGTTTAGAAGAAAAGGTTAAAGTTACAAGACCTATAACTCTTATCACTCTACCCTCATATATGTTCACTCTGATTAACTTCTCTCCTAAGCCCCTTGATGATGACAAAAAGGGGGAGAAAAAGTATAAGAGTTTAAGCTTGGTTTCTAAACTGTAAGGTGTAAAGAAGTCAGGGAAAAAGGCTAAAGAAGTGGTTATGAATTTAAACAAGCATGAGGGACAACTAATGATAAGAAAGAAGAGGAGTGCTAGGAAATTTTAGACCTAAGGTTGCCAAAGAAGGAGATTCTAAGTCTAAGCTTATTTCTACCATCTCTTTTAAATCCACTAAGCTTCAACCTCTTATAAACTACCCTTAATGCCTCACATTTACATTATCACATACAATTGGGTGAAAAGCTTTGTGACAAAAGTTGATTTTGGGATGATCAAGAGGGCTTTGTCATTTCTAAACCTAACAAGACCAATCCTTAGCCTTCTTTTGTTAATTGAGCTCATATTTTATATTTATCTTTTGGTTAATAGTGAGTTTTGCTCATAACTATTCATCACTACAATTATTCAGACCATTGTTTGTGCAATTTGCTTTTTCTACTTGTTACCTATTTAAGGGTGGACAAATTCTCTCTATGACTAATAAAGTACATCTAGTTTTGTCATCACCAGAAAGGGCAAAAATGTAGAACCCTAGTTTTAATGATTATAAAATACGATAAGTTTGTGTTTTGCAAGTTTAATAATTAAGAATTAATGGCTTCTAAGGAAATTAATTGTCTCTACTTAAAATTCTAGCTCTCGAGTCTAATTCCCAAATAGGTACTCTTATTCCCAAGTAAGTACCTTTGTTCCCAAGTAAACTTCTTATTCCTAAATAGCCAAGAAACTCTTAAACCTTTCATATTTCTATTCCAATTGAGTTTTTTTCTAAAGATAAATATTTAACTTGATATTAATTGCTTAAGAACCCTTTGTATTACTTGAAAAGTATCTCAAATGATCTTGCAATCAAAAATCTAATTTCTGAGAACCTTTGTAATTTTTTTGCATTAAGGTGCTTATTCTGAAATAGCTTATTCTTGTATCTGTTATTTATTCCTAAGAAACCACTCTTTTGCATATTTAGGAATAGCTTATTTGGGAATAGCTTCTATTATTCCCAAATAAAGATCTTCAAATCATCATGTGCGTAAACTTCTTTCAATATAAGAGAAATATTCTAAAAGAGATCATCCTATGCCTCTCACTATTCTATTCTTTACTATTTTAGAATAAGCTTGTTTATTCCAGAATATGCATGAAGATTCATGCTTTGTTTCGTGATGCTTTTTGAGCAACTTCAAAACTTCCTTTATTCTATTTTTTACACATTCTTTGAGTTATGTTAGCTCTCTAATCATCCTAGAAACCTTTTAAACATAACGTTGAGTTGAATTACACACTTGTTCTTTATTCCAAAAATACTTATTCCTAGATATCTTCACTCTTCTGAAATAATCTCACCTAACTTTGTCAAAACATTTATTGGAAAGGGTCATTATTTTCCTTGCTTATTGTGCAAGAGAAATTCCACCATAAAGCACTATGTCGTTGCCTATTTTTAGAAAAAAGCTTAGAAGAGAGAGATGATGACTCGAATGTCTATATTCATCAATCTAACAGATTATTTATGAAGCCTAGCTATAAATAGAAGCATTTATGAAGACAATGAAAAAAAGGCACACAAATGACAAACAACACAAATCATCTCATTTATTATTTCACCAACCTTCTAAGTTTATATTCATTATAAGTGAGTTTTATTGATTCTAAATCAACCCTTTGAGAGGATATTTGATAAAAATAGTTTATTCTTAAATTTACTCTATTTGTTCTTGTGTTTTCACACTTGGAATAGAAGATCTTATGCTCGGGGAGTTCAAGGAGGATTAGTCATTACCTTTGTAAGAGGGAATGATTTAGACTTAGGTACAAGTTTGAGATTGTATTGAGGCAACCAAGAGTCTGAGTTAATTTTGGTGACATTAATGGAGAAAATATCAAGTGGCACTTGGGGATTGGATATAAACTTAAGTAATTGAAGCCAAACCATGATAAACGATTTGTGTAAGTTCTCTTATTTATTCTCTTAAGCATTCAGTGATACCTTTCTCTTATTTATTCTATTAAGCATTCAGTGATATCTTTCTATCTCATATTTTATTACTAGATTTATTACTCAAATTTTTATAATGCCCAAATTACCCCCTCTTGGGCGAACTTTCACATATATAATTATTTTTATTTTTATTTATAAATAAATATTATATAAGTTCTTTTAATAAATATGTTTATAACCAATATAGACATTATAGATTTAATTTGGATAATCCAATTAAATATTAAATTATTTTATGATTTTTATGAATTGATTATTTAGATGTGCTATGGATAGTCCAAATTTATATTTATTTTTTATATTTTTAATGAATAAAATATTAAACATAAAAATAATATCATAATTGGAACTTTTTAAGTTTTTTTTAAAATGTAACTTAAAAACTTTAAATCTTTATATTTCATAGTAAATTTGGATAGTTAATTCATAAAAAATTTTAATATTAAATTTGAACTATTTAAATTAAAATACTGTCCTAGATAGTGATAAGCATATGTATAAATTTTTTGAATAATTTTATTATTTTTAAATTTAATAAATATTAAAAATTTAAATATAAAACATTAAATTTAAATTGTCCAAATTAAATTTAGATGGTTCAGATTTTATTAGGAGTGATGATCACTAAAAGCTCTTCACCAAGTTTCTCTTCGACCTTTATCTTTAATTTATTCCATTTTTAAACTACTTAAATCAATTTTTTTAACTACATTGTTAGGGGTAGAGCTAGGAATTTTTATTAAAAGGGCTGAGATGATCAAAGTATATATGATAATTAAAGAAAAATTACACACCCACACATCACTGACATAATATAAATATTTTAGCATATATATTTATATTTAATTTTACACAATTTTTATGTATAAAAATTATTATGATAAATGTTTTAGCAGTTTTCTCCTCCATCCCTATGAGCATTAAATTATTTAAATATATTATTGAAATCTAAGGTTCTGTTAAATGTAATGTATTATTTACTTATCGAATTTACTATTTAATTTTTCAATTGATAATTATAGTAAACAAATATATCAATACATTAATAATGCTCGATTGTCATAAACTCTTTATGTCAATGGGATCAAATTATATCAAAGTAAAAACCATTCATATCATAAATTTCAATAGCTTAATTATTTTTCGCCCAAAAAATTAGCTTGATTATTTTAAAAAATGTATTTAAAAAAAAAACATCTTCACCAAACCTCTTAACAAATCTTTATCAATCTTTTAACTTTTGGATAAGTCATTTTATGATAGATATCAAGCACATAACATTCAATATATTTTAGGTTTTTTGTTGTAATGCTTAACAAAATTTGTTAATAATATTCTCACAATTTCTTTCACTAAAGTAATGTTTAACAAAGTTTATTAATAATAATTCTCATAATTTATTTTATTAAATATAAAAAAACTGAAATAAAATGGCATCAATACTTTAAAAATGTATAATATTATCTTGTTGAAAATGAGTAGATCCTATGACAACCATATCTTTAAACTACTAAAATAGTTTATCTATGCAAATGTAAAAGATTACATATAGAATTAAAATGAGAATTTCATCTATTATTTCATTACTTCTATAATGTGCTAATTTAGGGCGCCGAAAATATACTAAAAAAAATTAAAAAGTTAAGAGGGCTGTGGCCCTTGTTGATCCCGCTCTCTCCACCCACGTATATTGTTTAATTTATAATTTAAAAAACTATAAAATATATATGAATCATCAAATATAATCCAACCACACGATTCATCACTGCGGTCTACATTTATCATTGCTTAAGTGAAAATAAAGAAACCACTTCTATTGAAGCAATAGGGTGCTCCTAATTATTCCATTTATCTGAGGCTGTGGCATTTGATTTAACAAGGTGACTTGCTTTAATTTACTTCACACGCGCGCGCGCACACACGCTCCTAATTATTCCATTTATTTGAGGCTGTGGCGTTTGGTTTAACAAGGTGACTTGCTTTAATTTACTTCTTTCTCTCTCTCTCTCTCTCTCTCTCTCACAATGTGCTTCAAGGGATCCAAAGAGATGTGCTGGAGATGCATCAATTTGGTGGGATAGAGAAGAAAAGTTATGAGATACTATATCATAAAAATTAAATTTTGAAATAAAATTCAATTTATATTATACTTTCAAGTTTCATCAGTAAAAAATAATATAACAAGAGGGACAATTCTTCCAAATAGCATTTCCTGGGAATTAAATATTATCAGGATGTAATATCATTTTTTTTTTTAGCGTCGGAAGAATGCATTTTGCATTAAACCAAATAGCAAACACTGATGTTCAACATTACAATGAAATAAAGACAGAAACTAGATAATTGAAAGAAAACATAATCAGCTAAATCCACAAAGTTAGCCAATCCCTTCCCTATTGGCCGCAACAATCTGTTGAATTAACACAGATACATGAACCTAATTATTTTTAGTGAATATTGCTTGAGAATTAAAGAAGGTTCTTAGTGAGAAAAATGCTCTTGTTGGTGAACTTTCTCGCGCTCGATCAGGAAATCTTGGAGGACAGCAAAAGAGATGGATTTTATTCATTAGAGTAAGCAGAAGATTAAGGAGGATGGTGGTTTGAGGTCTAATTCTTCTAGTAAGAGGCCTTTTGGTGATTTGATTGGGGCGGAGGGTTCAAAGAGATCATTCCCTCAGATTTTGAAGGGAATTTAATAGCTTTAGAAAATAAATTGTTCTCTCTCATCCCCCAACCTAAAAATGATTACTCGCAGGTACATCAATTAATGCACGCACAGTAAAGAGAAAAGGCCTGCCCAAATTAGGGATGTGTCCATTTCTTCATGCAAGTCTATGACGACAAAATCAACAGGCATGTAAAGCTTTCCCACTTTGGCTAGAATATCTTTCGTAACTCCCTCAGGATATTTAACGGTGTGATCTGCCATGATCCCCAGTTTCTTGCAAACATACAAGGATATTGTAATGTTCGTTTTGATATTATTAAGATAAAAAAATATAAAACACATAATATCATTATGATAATTAAGATTAATTAAATTTTTTTATATAAGGTTATCATAACTCAAAGGTTAAAAAAATAATTTAAAAAATTGGAATCCAAAAAAATCTTTTTTGAAAAAAATATTTGATCTCAAACTATGTTTTAAAACAATCAAGACGAAATAATGGAAGTATGGAAACTAAACAACAACTCAATAATGTAACAAGGGACCACTTTGGACAATCTTCCAAAATGCACCATCTATCACAGTGCATGCACCATCCATCATGGCAAATGGCATAGAGAGATCACATTTCTCGCTATGCAATGCGCCGCGACTCACCCTTACTGCCATGACATAAACATTTGTTATGACAACACTTCGGGACCAATTTTTAGAGCATGCTGTTTCTCCATCCAGCATCCTATTTGAATATTCAAGTGTCCACACATAGCCTGCTGAGCTACCTAGCCATTAGTACCAATATCACAACCGAACACTTTATCATTCAAAACTTGGACACCAAAACACACAATTGTTTATTTCAATTCAAAACCACAACATGGGTGACCAAACCCACTAAATTAGTGCCAATAACTTTGGAACCACTTGAACCAACTCAAATGGATCATATACAACATAATTAAATAGTCATACAACCACAATAGCATTTCAAACACAAATTGGCCACTAAAATCCCAATTTTGCATATATTCAAGGGTGTGCACAAAACTCAAATAGGCATATCATGGCCATCCAGACATATTCCCAACTTCAAAATAATATCACTTACATTAGCATCTCGACTGTCAATAACAATTTCTCCACAAGTACAATATCACAGGCTGTGATATCCATAATCACACAATATCATGCAAGTGCAACAAAATAAAATATGTTCCTAAGTTAGCATATTAATACAATAATTCATTATAATATCAAAAGAGTGGGAAGAGCTATACAAATCTTAGCTCCTTAGATCCCCATCCAATTGTAAAATATAACCACAATGTGAGTTGAGGACCAATAACCAAATAATCTAATATAATCTAACTACTCAGGACAAGAATAGTAAGTACATATGTGAAGTGGCAATAAAACATGGGTTTCAATTATTATACAATTACACATGGCTCTAAAATGATAATATGTGTGGTCAACAAATTGCCTTGTATCCTCTTATTTTCTCCAACTAAATTTGTGAGCTAACAATGTAATAAAACTAAGTTTATATAACTGAATTGGCTTAAGCTCACCAATTATAGGAGGTAGCCCTAGCTAAAGGCACCTTCACCCATTATGAACAACAAATTCCCCTTTTCCTTGAATATCTAAGATATCAAATGTTCAATCTATCTCAAATAGTACTAAGACTTTCAAACAAGATTAAAACTATTCACCGAGGCGTCTATGATGCCAGTTTATCATATAGATTACATACAATGTCCCCTGACAACTCTAGGGTGAATTCCCATCCTCTCGTAATAATCATGCTAGCACATTTTCACACATAGTCATACACATGTAACTTATTTTTAAACAATCATTTCCATACTATTTGATACAATTCCTTAAGTACATTATTATATACTTAGGATTTAGCATAAATTTCGTTCATATATATAAACATAAGCACATTCCACTTCACATAAAGTTTTTTTAATTTTTAATCTTTTATATACTATTAGTATACTAATTCAAAATAATAATAAAGTAGTTTTCACAATTCCATACAACTATCCAAGCAAACAAATAGTAAGTTTAGATAATTTAGTTACCTCAACTCTTTTATTACTAAAAGGAATACTGTGGTCAAATATTAGCTCCACAAATATCCACTCATCTAGCAACACCCAATCAATATTTTATCTATAAGACTAAATATTAATAATTAATTATCACTCTAATTAACCCCTTTTTAGTCTAATTTTAGGTATCCATTATACCCAAATTCTCATTTTAACACCATTAACAATTCCAACACATTCCATTAATTCTATTTCATACCTAAACACTCAGATAACACAAATTTCCTGCCATATTGATCCCAAACTCTCAAATTTTACATAGGGTTCATCCAAACCCTAACCAAAAATCTCAAATCACTATAACATCTTCAAATTGAGGTTTAAAAATTTATTTAACTCCCCAAGGCCATAACTAAGCCACATTACTCAAAACTACACAAACTTTTGCATAAAGGGAGGAGGTAGTGAAGAGGAACTTACTGAAACTTGTAACAAGCTCTAAAAGCCTCTAATTGTTTTCAATATGAAGCCCTAACAAACCTCAAGTCCTTCATGATTGCCTCTTCATGCTTTCTTTCTTTTCTCCCTTTTGTTTCAGCGTGCAAGTAGTTATGGTTCGATATGTTAATTTAAAAGAAGAATTAAAAAAAATTAGTTAATTGTAATGGTTGCAAGTAGTTAATGACAAAAGTTTATGATAGAAATTGATCAAACTAACTACATTTTTAATAATAAAATGTAGTGTGCTTTTAAAAACAAGAACAATAAAATGAAAACAATGTTAACATGTTTTCTTTATTTTGTTTTAAAAAAAGAAAATTAGAATAGTTTTGAAAACAATTAAATCCAAACTAATTATTCAAATGAGTTCTTTTTATTTTTTTACTTTTTAAACTATAAGATAATTTTTAAAAATAGAAATCAAATGGGCACACCATTATATCTTCCATAGCTAGTGTCACACCTGAAAAATGTGACGCAGACGGCACGCAAGTCGAGGTTCCAGCCTTTAAAAAGAAGACCGAAGAAATGGGAGTCGCCACCAAGATTTTGAGGTAAATCTTTAGGAAACCATTTAAAGGAGGATAAAGATGATCAATGAAAACAAAAAATAGTTTCGAGAGTTGATTGAATGTGAAAAAGGTGTTAGGCACCCCACAACACCCATTCGAAAGAACGGTTACCTGAAATTTGTTGTGCTATATAAATATGGTTCTAAAATTATTTTAATTATCTCTTTTATATTCATGTGTTTGATATAAAAATGATAAGAATTAAGTGAGAATATTTATTTATTTATGAGGAGGACTTGACTCAAAATCAGACTCATGAGACCTATGTACCCTGTGATGGAGATCAAAGTACATGTAGTTCGAGCTTATAAGTTTTTTGGTGAAAATATATTTTTTGAAGAGAAATTAATTAGAAATAATTCAACATTCTGCAAATAAAATAATTTTCTAAAATTTTGATATCTGTGTTTTAAATTGCAAAAAAAAGATTTAATTTTAATTATCTTCTCTATTTTTAAATTTTTTGGAATAAGAAAAGGTAAAGGGTTTAAATTATTTTTTTATTCTATGATTGAAAATTTAACTGCTATACCTACAGAGCCTTATTGGCTCATATAGTAATATAATTATTCTATATATCTGCAGAGAATCCAAACTCTCATACAATAAAGGAGTTTAACAACTTAGTTTATTTACTTAAATTTTTAAATATTAATAATATCATTTTTGTTGTATGTTCATACATATATACTTTTTTTAAAAAAGACTCTTAATCATCATACCTGTAAAGTTTTATTGACTTTTACAGTAATACGATTATCCTAAATATCTGCATAGATTCAAAATCCTCACACAATAAAGGATTAATAATATATATTTTAAATATATTTTAATGTGTAATTATACAATTTACATTTTTAAACATAGAAATCTTAATCACTATACTTGCGAAGTCTTATTGACTTTCACGGTAAGATGATTATTCTAGAGGTCTATAGATATTCAAAATCTACATGACTAAAAGATTAATACATTAATTTAATTAATTCATTTTATTATTAAAAAACATTTTAATTTCATTTACGAAATTATTTATTTACTATATAAATTAATAATTGTGAAATTTTGCAAGGATTTATTATCCCACACGATAATGCACTTCATTTAATTTTCTATGAAGATTTTTAAAATCTCACATGAGACTTAAATATTTTCTTAATTATAAAAAGAGAATTAATTTTAATGATGAGTTTTTGGAACCCACATTATTATATACAAAATTAATCCTCATACCTGTAAAATTTTATTGATTTTCATGATATAGGATTATTTTTATGCTCCTGTAAATACTTAAAATCTCACACAACAGATAATGAATAATTTTTTTTCATCATATATATACGTTTTTTTTATTGTATTCCAATTGTAAAAATTAAATCCCCTCAAAATTAAATTCCCTCCTCAACCTTTTATAAGAAAAGCTCAGATGATAGCATATTAATCTACGACAATGAAAGAAGGCATAGTGAAACATATAAAAATAAACACAATGATAAACTAAGTAAAAGACCCCTTAAATAGACACAGGATCAAAACTCTACTGTCACCTACTAGCAGATCTTTTTATGCTAAACCCGTCTTACAAATCCAACTCAAATACATGGTCTAATAAGTAAGATAACTTCTTCATTGTTAGAGGTAAATCCAAGGTAGGAATATACTGATACTTAGATCAAGCTAATTAGGACAGCAAGCACAGCTTTCATTTGGAAATTCATTTTATTTTAACGATCATCATCATACTTTCTTCGAGGTAATGGGATTGATCAAAATAATTAAGAAAGAAATTAAATTTTTACTTGAAATTTTATCTCTGTTCTTATTGCCTTGTATGTATTCCTCATATCTTACTTCTCTCCTCCTTCCTCATTCATAGTCCTCATAGCACAAATTGATGCTTCTCCTGCCCAGTACTCCTCCTTCCTCGTACTAAGATTCCTCATCCTAACCTCACGTTTACTGGAACGTGTGAAAACTGACACTATAAAAAATATAACCTGGTATCACCAGTTCCAAAAGTCCATTATGTTCTCTGTCCCGATGGTGTGAAGCAGCTTCCTCTTTGCTCGATGGATGCTGCTCTCTCTCTCTCTCTCTCATTTGTTCAACTCATTCATCCCTATCACAGCTCTCTCATTCTCTATCTCTCTCTTTAACTCTCCCTTTGTTTTTCATCCTTTCTTGTTCCTACTTTTTCTCCATTTCTCTCTCACTCTAAACTCCTAAAATCTCTGCTACTGCCCCCTGCTCTTGGTCTCTTCTCCTCCTTTTTCACCATTTTTGTATGGTCTAAGAGCTATCCTCCTCAGTGCTCTCTCCTTCCTCGACTTTCCTCTCGTCCTCGGGCTCTGTTTTTCTTCTCTTTTCCTCTGTCTCTCTCCTCTCCTTCATTCCCACTCTCAGTCTCTTCTTCTATGTGCATCTCCCCTCTTTTTCAACCAGTGTGCGTGTGGCCTCCATGCTCTGTTTTTCCTTACCTGTTTCTCCCTCTCGGTCTCTCTCTTCTTTTTCTATTTTTTCTTCTCATCGTCCATGCCTCTTTTGAACGAAGGTCTCCTCTGTGTATGTGTGTGTCTTTCCTTTCCTGCTCCTCTCTTTTTTTTCACTTGCGTGTCTAGCAGGCTCTGCTCTCCTCTTCTCCTTTACACACGTCTGGGCTTCGTTCTCCCTTTTTTGGCACTTCTCTCGGCTGGCTGTGGCTGCGTGTTTCACTTTCCTTTCTTTTCACTTTAATGTTACCTCTGCATGTGTTAAAGGAAGGCCCTTTAAGGGCTGTGATGAAACGTTGATACTCGTTTCATCTGGCCCTACAATATTTTTTTTATTTTTTTGATTTATTATTATTATTATTATTATTATTTTGGTTAACACACACACATATATTTTTTCTTGAAGTGAAAAACAAAATTTAAGGAGAGAAAAGTTAACTCTCAAAAATTGACTTCCAATATTTCTTGAATGATTGTGATAATTTAGGAGAGATTTTAAAAAATTTAAGTAAGATTTTTTTATTTTGTTAAATTATTATTTTTTAAAAAAAATATAATCCCAAAAAGGATTAAATTTGATTTTTATATTTTTCTTGATGAACTAAAAGAAATAAAATCTTAATCAACAAAAGATTATCTAAATTAAAACAAAATTAAACCCTTTTAATTATATTATTTTTTTGAAAATATAATCCTAAAAAAGATTAAATTTTGTTTTTGTATTTTTATATATTTTTTAGTTATTTATTATTATTTTTGTTAAATTTAAAAATGTTCGGACAAAATATAGTGTTCACAGTTACCCCTATCTTTTAGTTATTTATTATTATTTTTAATAAATTTAAAAATGTCTGGATAAAATATAGTATTCACAGCTGGATTACTATTATTTACAAGTTACGCGTTCTTTGCAGGCTAATTTAATGTGAGCTTCCTTTCCACCAAATTATACTTCATACATCATCCACTAAACACTTGCATAAGAGATTCCACATCATAAATTACTCAATTTCTTCTTCCGCATCATATTAAGTATCAATCTCTGCTGGTGACTTGAACTTTGAGACCATGCTTCATCAACAGTACTATTAAAAGTTTAGGAGAAACAGGATAATCCTCCACCATTTGGATATGATAAGGAGTAGCCATTATCTTCATTTGAATGAAAGATAAGTCCTTGCCCAAGCAAGTTCTTGGTCCTGCTTTCAAACTAATGAACTTGTATGATGGTACGTGCACAATGCATCCTCTCTCTAAGATCTGTCTTCAGGCTTGAATTCCAAGCAATCTTTTCCCCATGTTTCTTCACACCTTCCCATGGCATGCAGGGATATCAATGTCACAGTCTTGGGACCAACCTCATGTCCGCTTGGAGGTATGTCGTGTTTGATTGTTTGCTTGCTCTCAAAAGGTATGGAAGGATATATACAGTCTCAAAGCTTCGCACAAAGCACCATGGAGATCGATACACTTGATTTTTCATTTCCCTTTCTTCTTTGATCTCTTCAAGAATCTTGGCTTCCACTGAAGTGTGTGTAGCTAGCGATAAGCCAAAAGAACAGAGTGAAAGCTGAAGTTGTGGAAAATTGCCCGCAACAAAAAGATTAAAAGCAGTGTCTCTCAGAAACCTGTCATCCACGTGATCTTGTCCTTCTTCCTCCTCCCTCATCAGACATGTTAGCAAGTCATCGTTTTCTTTCTTCTTCTGGTTGTTTTTGTTTAGCTCTGTCTTTTTGATGTTATACTTTGATGGAGGAACTGGTAAAAAACTTCACATGCTTCGGCCATCTTCTTCTTTGGTCCAATCCTTAGCCATCTCTGAAGCTTCCGGAAGCATTTAGGCACCGTGTCTCTGCAGAATATAAACTCCCCAGCTTCATTGAAAGCTCTCTAGCATGCAACTTCCGGGAAGTCAATGGCGAGGTCATTTAGGGTCAGATCCTAAGATTGTGGAGCAAATGGTGTCGAAGTTGAAGCTATTAAACACGTCTTGCAGATCCACTTCATCAATTCCTTTCCTCTCTACATGATCAAGAAGAGGATGCAGACAATTCTCCACCTTGTTCCGAACGATCTTCTCTAGAAACTTCTCAAAGCTTCTGGTCTTAAACGAGGAATGGAGAAGTGCCCTGTGGTATTTCCACGTGTCTGAATCTACGGTGAAAGTCCCATCTCCGAAAGCTTCAAAGATTTCACGAAACTCAGGCCCCTTAACGCAGTTGACGAAGTTCTTGCTCAACATATGATGAACATTCATGTGGTCACACGTCAGCTGGTAATTCATTCGAGTGACCCAAGGGCCGGTGAATCTCCCAGTGCGTGCATGTCTTTGCAGAACGAGTGATAAAATCATGAATCCGCCATAAATTGGTCAGAAGTGGAGGTACATTCCCAATACTGGCCAATTCGTTAGGAGAGGGTCTCTGCAACATCGTCTCTGATGGCAATTAGAGAACAGGAATAATATGAGTGCTACAAAACCTGCAACTACTTGCGCAGAACCACGCATCATGCATGCTCGTACTATACTGATATGGAAAGAGCCTTGCTTGATATATTTCATAGATGGGAATGAAATATAATAAATATGTTGTGATATATATTACTTTATATATATATATATATATAGCCAATTAATAATTGAAACCAGCTAAGGAAGTTCTTGTTGTGGTCCTAAGAAGTGAATAAATTAAATAATTATTTCTATTATTCGTCAGCTTCTGAGTCGATAAATTAGGCGTCTGATATTGCAGATTAGCTAGGTGCTCGTGATGCTGTATACAGGCGACCAACATGCATGGAGTTTGGTTTGGTTGCTCATCATATTTCAACCATTATTATATATTATATTTTTTAAAATAAAAATTTATAAAATTATAAAATGATTTTAATAAATTTTTTTAATATGATCTAAATTTAATTTAAAAAGTTCAATTTAATATTAAAATTTTTATAATTACTATATATTGATTATCCAAATTAAATTTAGATTGTCCCAAGTATATCTAGATAGTCAATATACATCAATTATAAAAATTTTAATATTAAATTGGACCTTTTAAATTAAATCTAGATCATATTAAAATTATTTTATAACTTTTATAATTTTTATTTTAAAAAATATAATATATAATAGTGGTTTAAATCTTAACCATCCAAATCAAAATCTAAATGGTCTAGATCTCATCACTGTGATGAGCATCCAAATCGAGTCTGCATGCATGTGTGCTAATTCAAGCCAAGCCAATAAAGTCGTTGCACATCACAAAGGGTTCAGTTTTGGTGCTCCTCAGATGATCGTGCTCATCACTTGATCAGCATATGGGCTGTCTAGATTCTTAATCTAGATAGTCCTGATTCTATAGAATTTATTTTTTTAATTTTATTTTATATTTACTATAAAAAAATTATAAATTTTAACAAATATATTTTATTATCAATCTGTACAATGTAAATTTAATTTAGATGGTCTAATTTAATATCAATTTATAAAACTTTTTTTAAAAAATTAATATTAAATTGGACCATTTCGATTAAATTTATATTGTTCAGATTGATAATAAAGTAGATTGATTAAAATTTTATATTTTAATAAATATATAATAAAATATAAAATAAAATTGATAAATCTAGACTATCTAGATTAAAAATTTGGACAGTTCAAATTGCTCATTAGATGATGCTCATTGTAAAAAGTCCCTACTCATTTTGGACTTTATGATTCCCTTTACATAAACAAATCAAGAACAAAACAATGTCAGAATAATAGCCCTTTATTTGTTTTCAAATCACAGGATCCTAACTTCTTAAATACATATTCAAATAAAAGGCCAGCAGAAGTGCAAACACAATCATATGACTCAATAAAACACAACATCTCTACCTTGAAAAAGGGTCATGTGCCGCGACTTGTACCACATATGCCACGGCATGTGCTATAGAGTAACGTACTCTATTTTTGTCTGTGCCATGCGCTACTGTATGGCACACTATGTGCCACAGTGCATGATGTCATATGACAATTTGAAAGATGAACTTTCATTAAGCGCTATTTTCACATTTGAATGTTCAATTAGAGTGATTCAAACACCCACATGAAGCTTATAACATATACTAACTAATAGAAAAAGTTTGAACTTGATTTGATGATCCAATCTAAAATTAAACACTCGAATGTAAAAAATTACTTTTTCTTTCAAAACTTACACCTTAAGTACTCAATTCTCATTTCTTGTTCCATTAGACCACTTCGGGCCTTAAACTAAGTCAAAAGGATCATATACACCTGATTGACACTAATCACATATATCATATTATTTACTGAAATTGATTTCTCAATGCCACATTACACACTTGTGGACTTATATGAGGCACAACACATATAACATATATACAATAGACTTGTTCTATTTTCAATCTTTCAACTCTTACATACAGGGCTCCACCTCACCATATGGTTAGGAATCACATATACTCAACTCTTCTAAATGGGGCTCTGCCTTACCATTTGTGTCAAGTTCTCACATACATACACAATTCACAATCAATTTCACATTCAACACATATATGTACAAGTGAAATAAGTTATATAATGACATATACTTGCTTGATTAGCATTTAGGCCTACCCAAGTATGCCCTACTGGGGCACCCTTAGCAAGGTGCAACATCATACATATATACAACTAAGTTTTCATAGCATAATTCATATACATATTTATGCATCCTAGCTAGCAATTCAAACTCTATATGCAACTTTATACATTCATTTATACATATGGTAGTCATACCATTACCAAATGAGACTACTCTTTCCTCGCTACCTTTCCCAACCTTCTCATGCTCTCTTCACCTATGTTCAAAAGTAACGGAGTGAGATATAAGTCCCAGTAACTTGGAGGTAAACCCAATTATCAATTAGTAAGAAAAATCATAAACAAGAGATAAAGTAGCATGTTTTTCAATTAAAACAATATCATATGCATGTACCAAAACTCATTCTCATCAATCTCATTATGCTCATACTCATGCATTCCTGGTTCCACCTAGTAGAGTAATCTCTATACTCGGACATGGATTTCAGTCACATGGAATAGGACCCACCATACCATTGCTCAGACTAGGTAATCCTCTTCGTGTATAGGTAGTCTCCTAGGTCCGTTATGGCAGAGTAAAATTCTACGCTCTGGGTTATCAAGACTTTCTAGCCTTATACAGAGTAAGACCATGACGCCTTAGCTAGTCTAAGGTAACTTCATAATTATTCTATATCCTAGGTTCGTCGTGGCATAGTCGAAGTTTATGCTCTAGATTATTAGGATTCTCCTAAGTCTGTCCTGACAAAGTCAAGCTCTACGCATCAGGACTTCCTGGACCTCCTCATAGTAAGACCGTGTCTCCTACCATAATCCAGGATATACTCACGGATGTGATGCATGTTAATGCACATGCTACCTCAAATTCATTTCAATCAATACTCAAACACCTGCATGTATATTCTTTCACAACATTACTTCTCTATCAGTTTACAACACAATGCACATAGCTATATAAAAATACTTGTAAACAATTTCAAAAACAAACAAGTAAAAGGGTGTAAACACGAACGGCACGTGAGGGTGGAGGTTCTAGCCTTTGGAGCGAAAACTGACTAAATAGGAGTCACCACCAAAATTTTAAGAAAAATCTTGGGAAACCATTTAAAGGAGGTAAGGATGGTCTGCAAAATTAAAAATAGGTTCGAGAGTCAATTGGGTGTGGGGAAGGTATTAAACACTTTATAATAGTCATTCATAAGAACGGTTACCTAAAGTTTGTTGTGCTAAATTAATATTTGTGAACACTGTATTTTGTCCGAATTTTTTTAAATTTAATAATAAATAATCAAAAAATGAAATTTAATCCTTTTTTAGGAATATATTTAAAAATAATGATTTTAACAAAATCAAAAAAATTTTGTTTAAATCTTTTAAAATCTCTTCTAAATTATCCCAACCATTCAAAGATATTGGGAATCAATTTTTTTTAGACTCAACTATTTTTAAATTTTTCTCCTTAAATCCTTTTGTTCTCCATTTAAATATATATATATATATATATATATTTTAAAATTAAATTTTCCTTTCCCTCCTTTAATCTAATTAAAAAAGCATTGAAAAGAATGGCAAAAATGCTGGACATGCACCTACAGAGCATGAGAAGCTTCACAGAGCAAGTAAACACAGAGCAGCAGATCAGGGAGAAACTTGCACGCACAGATATGAAGGAACAGACAGCAAGAAAACCAGAAAGAAAATAAAAACAAAAGAAGCAGAGGCATGCACTGAAAAAATAAAAACACATATGAAAAAAACACACAGAAAGGTAGCCATGCAAAGACACACACTCACGCAGATAGAATAGCAGAGAAAGTAGACATTACAGTAGGGAAAAAGTGAGAAGAAACAGAGCAAAAATGCAGCACCCACACGCCAGCTGAAACGAGCACAGAAAAATGCAGAAAAAGGCAAAACACATAGCCACTCAAAAACTAAAAAAAAATAGAGCATAAAAGAGGGAGAGAAAAGCTAGAGATGAGAGAGGCAAACGAGTTTTATTTTCTAGAAAAAAAAAGGAGACTTGAAGGAGGAGGAAGAAAGGAAAAGAAGGAGAGAGAGCAGTGACCAAATGTAGGAGATGAGAGAAGCTTGAATAGAGGTGAAGAAGAGAAGAGAGTGGGGACGAGAAAATGAAAAAAAATAGAGCATACACTGAAAAAAAAGACAGCAGGGAACAAAAACTGGAGGAAAGGCACAGAGGAAAAGAAAAGAAAAGAATAGAGCAAGAGGAGGAAGGAAAGAGCACAAGAAACAGAGTTGAAAATTGAGAGAGAGAAACCGAGAACGGGATTGGGAAAGAGAAGAAAAACAGAGCACAGAAATGGAAGAGTGAGAGAGCATGAAGAAAACAAAACAGTAGCACAAAAGAAAATAGAGCATAAGAGACGCAAAGTAGAGAATAGAAAAAGGAGAAAAGAAATAGAGAAGATGGTTCAAGAAGCCGAGAAGTACAAGGCCGAAGCTAAGAAAGGAAAAAAAGATTCTAGTTATTCATCATGGCTTCACGGCAAACTAGGCTGAAGGAAAGGGGCTTTGGAGCACATCAACAAAAAGACCATCACCATATGGGGCAACTATTCAAACGCTTCTACAAGTTGGCTTTTTGGCTGGACAAAATCCTCTCCTCCAAAGCCACGTTGGGATCAGGCAAAAAAAATGGACATAATAGGTGTTTGAGTTTGCAAGGAGTGTTGTTGTGATACCACTTGAGTAGAATATACAAGTTAGTACCTGGCTTCGTCATTCAAAGGATGAAAAGCTAGAGAAAGCAAAAACATTTGGTGCTAACTGCGGGAACAATGATGGGGCCACACTGGAATCATAGGCTGCTACAACTTAAATTAGGTAATATTAAAATCATGTCATCTTCCTTAATCTGGATTCATTGATGAACATATATATTGATAGATGTTAAGAGTGTGGATTGATCCAAATGTATGTTTAGGCATTAAAAAAATTTTAGGAATTAAATATTTTTATGTCGAATTTAGAACATACCTGAGAGGCGTCTGATAAAAAAAAACAGAGAAAGAGAGAGCTTGTGAAAATATTGTTGATAATTTGTGAGGTTGATTATGGTTCAGAGCCTTGTCTTTATGATCTTGCCAAAAGTTTATGACAAATACATAATTTTTTAAAATATATCCCCAAGTTAAAAGAATAGTGAACTGTCAAAATAGTTTATTTCTGTATTTTTTTCCATTGCCTTTATTGCATGAATCGTTTAGCCATCCATTATATTATGCACTGACTGCAAATACAAATATTTTGATTATCTATTTGTCGTGTGAGATTTTAAGAATCTCCGTAGGCATTAGAATGATTTCATACCATGTAAATCAATAAGATTTCGCAAGTGTGAGGATCAATTTTATAATAAATATTTAAGTCTCATGTGAGATTTTAAGAATCTTTATAGAGACTTAAATTAATCACATCATCGTGTGGGATAATATATCCCTGCAGATATTGTGATTCTCAATTTGTATATATTACATAAACGAATTTTTGTAAATAAAATAATAAAATTTTTTATAATTTTAATTAATTAAATTAATAAATTTGAATTATAATCACATTTTCTAATTAGATCTTTTAGTCATGTGAGGTTTTTGAAACTCCGTAGACCTTTAGGATAATCGTACTACTGTGTGAGTCAATAAGACTTTGCAAGTATAACGATTAAGATTTTTATATTTAAAAATATGCGTCATATAATTATGCATTAAAATATATTTAAAGTGAATATTATTTAATCCTTCTATTGTATGAGACTTTGAATCTCTGCAAATATTTAAGATAATCTCGTATTATGTAATCAATAAGGTTTCGCAGATATGAGAGCAAAACTTGTATGTTAATATAAGTTTCAAAGGCCCATCATTAATATTAACTTTCTTTTATAATCAAAATCATAATTTATTTAAGTCCTATGTGAGATTTCAAGAATTTTCGTAGAGACTTAAATTAATTGCATCATCATGTGGAATAATAAGTCCTCGCAAATATAGTGATTCTCAATTTTTATAATAAATAAATGATTTTTTTGTAAATAATCATATAATACACAATTTAGAAATTTAGTTAACCAAATTAATGTATTTAAATGATAATCATATTTACTAATTATATCTTTTAGTCATGTAAGGTTTTTGAATCTCCATAGACTTTTTAATATAATCGTATTATCATATGAGTCAATAAGACTCTGCAGATATAACGATTAAGTTTTTAATATATATATATATAATTAATTAATCAAATTAAGGATGTATTTAAATAAATTAAATTCCTTTATCGTGTGAGATTCTGAATCTCTACAGATCTTTAAGATAATCATATTACTATATAAGTCAATAAGGCTTTGCAGGTATGATGATTAAGAGTCTATAAATCATATATATACATACTTAAACAAAAATTACTAACACTTAAAAATATAAATAAACTAAATTGCTAAATTCTTTTATCGTATAAGATTTCAGAATCTTCGCAAATGTTTAGAACAACTGCATTACCATGTGAACCAATAAAGCTCTGCAGGTATAGCAGTTACATTTCCAATCATAAAATATAAAAAAATAATTTTAAACTCTTTTCATTCTTTATTTCAAAAATTCAAAAATGGAGAAAATAATTAAAATTAAATTACTTTTTATAATTTAAAAAACACACATATCAAATTTTAGAAATCGTTTTATTTGCAAAATAGTGAATTATTCTAGTTAATTTCTCTTCAAAAAAATATTTTTCACCAATAATTTTTAAGCCTGAACTATGTAAACTTTGATTCCCATCACAAGGTACGTAAGCCTCAGAGTCAGATTCTGAGTCAAGCCCTCCCTAAATAAATAAATATTTCTCACTTAATTCTTATCATTTTTGAAACACATGAATATAAAATTGATAATTAAAATAATTATAAAATCATATTAAAAGAGCACAACAAACTTCAGATAACTGTTTTGACGAACGGGTGTTGTGGGGTGCTTAAGACCTTCCCCACAACTCAACCGACTCCTGAACCTATTCTCTAATTTCATAGACCATCCTTATCCTCCTTTAAATGATTTCTCAAGATTTTCCTCAAAATCTTAGTGGCAACTCCTTGTTTTGTCTGATTCCTACCGCGAAGGCCAGAACCTCTGCTCACGCGCTATCGCGTCGCATTTTTTTCGGGTGTGACAATATTATTTTAAAGTTATTTTAATTATGTCTTTCTTATTCATGTGTTTGATATAAAAATGATAATAATTAAATAAGAAATATTTATTTATTTACAAGGGACGACTTAACTTAAAATCAAACTCTGAAACTTATGTACCCTGTGATAGGGATTAAAGTCCACGTAGTTTGGAATTATAAGTTTGATGGTGAACATATTTTTTTTTTTTGAAGAGAAATTAATTAGAACTAATTCACCATTTTGCAAATGAAACAATTTTTTAAAATTTTGATATGTGTATTTTAAATTACAAAAAGTGATTTAATTTTAATTATTTTCTCTATTTTTGAATCTCAAAAAAGGAAAAAGGTAAAGAGTTTAAATTATTGTCTTTTATATTTTATGATTGAAAATTTAACCACTATATCTACAGAGCCTTATTGGCTCACATGATAATGCAATTATTCCAAATATCTGCGAAAATTTTAAAATCTCACACGATAAAAGAGCTTAATAACTTAATTTATTTTACTTAAATTTTTAAGTATTAATAATATTTATTTTAAGCGTGTATATATTTTTTTTAAAGACTCTTAATCATTATGCCTGCAAAGCCTTATTGACTTATAAAGTAATATGATTATCTAAATATCTACAAAGATTCAAAATCCTCACACAATAAAGGATTAAATAATATATTTATTTTAAATATATTTTAATGTGTAATTGTATAACTTATATGTTAAACATAGAAATATTAATTGCTATACATGCGAAACCTTATTGACTTACATGATATGATGATTATTCTAAAGATTTATAAATATTCAAAAATCACATATGACCAAAATATTGAATACCTTAATTTGATTATTAATTTTATTAAAAACATTTATAATTTTTATTTACAAAAATTATTTATTTATTTACTATATACAAAGTGATAGCAACATCATTTGCGAGGATTTATTATCCCACATAATAATGCACTTAATTTAAATCTCTATGAAGATTTTTGAAATCTTTCATGAGATTTAAATATTTTATTGATTTAAATTATACAAAAAAAGAGTTAATTTTAATGATGAGCCATTGGAACCCATATTAATATATAAGTGTATTCTCATATCTATAAAACCTTATTGATTTATATGGTATGAGATCATTTTAAATGCCTGTAAAGACCCTGTGGCCACACATGTGCTTTTTCATGCTAAAAAAAGTATCTAATTCAACATCCAATCTAACAATCACAACATTTCCTTCGTGTTTAAGACAAAACCGTAGCAAGAATATATATCTAAAAATTAGTTCAATCAAGTTATGCCCACATAAAAAATGTTATTGTGAGTTTCTCTTTTTTGAAACCACTACCACATCAATTTCTTCATGATCCTTGACCAAAACGTGATAGGAACAATACCAATAAGCAATTCAAACTAATCAATATAGTAGGTGATATCTTTATTTGAAATCTCTTTGCTTTTAAGAACAAACACAGTAATCTCTTCATTGATATAAAGCCAAAAACGTGACAGTATAACACCCAACCCAAATCAAACATTTAGGATAACAAATCACATTTTCATTTAAAGTTTCCACCTATATGTAATACATATTAAAGGCTTGCTGAAAATGATTAACAATAGCAATTGGAGAGAAATCATCAATAATCAAAGTCGTAATGAGATCAGTCCAAGATCGAATGTAATCAAGCAATCTCATCACTATATTTTTTTCCCAGCTAAAACAGTGATAGGAAAAATGCAAAAAATTCATATTTTAAAATTTACGTGCCTTTAAATGTAACATCCCGAGTTTAATTTCTGATTAATTAAACTTAATTAGAGTAATTAAGTAAATTAAAGTGGTGTGTGGCCAAAGAGGTCTAATAATCATGTTTGATACTATTTCAGCCCTAGTTATGGGTCTAGTGTCAAGGCAAACCACTCGGGCATCGAAAGGAGAAGAAAAGGAAGAGTTGAAGTTATTATGTCACACACCATGACGCACAGCCATCTTTGAGTGAGGGAGGACCTCTTTATGCCATGCACCATGGCGCATTGTGCATCTGCCATGACGCATGGTCATTTTCTTCTGTTACGGCACATGGTCATTTTCTGCACTTTATCAGATGCAAATTAAGATAGAAAAAGAAAAGAAGAGAAAAGAGAGAAAGAAGAGGCACGCCAAACCTCTGTTAGGGTTTTCTTGGGGACCACTTTGAGAGTATTTTGAAGGCTACAAACACTCAAGGTGAGTATCATACTCATTAATCTCCCCTTTTCTTCCACATTTATGAGTTTATGGTTAGGGTTTGATAGTTGAAGTAGAATTTTGATCCATATAAGTTATGGGTCTGAATTTGTTGACTCAAATGGAGTTAATGGGGGTAAATTAGAGTATTTTTGAACCTAGCTATGATGAGTTTTGGTGTCTTGGGTTGTTGGGCACCATAAATTCCTGAAAATCCCATTTATTATGGTGGTTGAAAGTTTCTGATGCCATTAATGGGAATTTAATGGCTCATTAATGCTATTGGGAGTTAAAGGTAATTATTAAACCTAATGGTTAGGCTCCACCTTTTGTGAAGTGAAGGTTGGGCAATTTAGAAGTAGAGATTTAGCGTTCAATTGTTAAGTTTGTTATGTTTATGAAATTTAAATTGGTTGATTGTAGCTTTGGCTCTTGGTCACCTTTTTAGAGTGTAAATTCAAGCTTGGAAGCTAGTTAATTGAGGGGCAAACCTTTGACTGAGGTAACTGGGGGAATAAAATCTACTTTGGGTAGTTATATGTTAATTGATTGTTAATTGGTTGTGAATGTGAAATTGTAAATGCTTGCATGCATGGGATTGGTTGTTTAAGTAAGAACTATATATTAGCTTCTTTAAGTGCATGAAAAAGCTATTTTTGGGCTTGAAAAATGCAAGTACAAAGTTAAGAGGATTGTATTATGAATATGCCTATATTTTTGAGAAATGAATGTGATGATTTATAGAAATAGTTTTATGTTAATAAGAAATGAATTTTGAGAAAAAGATGAGAATACACACTTAGATAGCACAAGGTCATGAGCCCAACGTGATTGTTGTAATTATGAGTATGTGTAAGTGAAAGGTGAGAAAAAGTGAGTATGGATTATGGCATGATCAGTAGCAGGAGTTCACCTAGGGATTTGAGAGTAGAAAAAATTCATATGGTAATTAGGCTGCCCTCCAGTACATGGGGGCTATAGCCTTATCTCACTGTTTGTCGAGGGACTGTCCTATAGTTTGTTAAGGGACTAGAACCTAGCTATCTCTACCGGTTCAATGAGAAGAATAGCTTAGGGTATGAGACAATTTAAGGATTCAAAAATAAGGGAAGCCGTGTTCTGAGAGTGAATCTTATGATCTTTGGCTGGGTCACACCTCACAATTGTTGAGATTGGGTAGTTCAATTACACGGACGGAGCCCTAATTAGTGTTATAGGCCATGGTTTCAGTCTGAAGAAATAAGGAGGATATAAGGTTAGTTGATCATTGCCTAATTAAATATATGACTTGTCACACGTGCTAAGTAGTGGCAGGTCGCCAGAGTATGGGTCTTGTCACATATCTGAGAATATGGCAACAATGCACCTAGTTATATGAGTAAAGAAGCTATAGAGTAATAAATGATAAAATGTGATATATAGGAAAATGTTTTATAAATTTGATCTCGTTGTGCATGAAATTGTTTTGTAATTGATACATAACTACATAAGATAGGCTTAACCTTAGTTACTGAGTGGCTAGACTCACCCCTCTTATTTAATACTTTTCAGGCTCTAGCTTTGGTGTTGAGAGGGAGAAGATTAAAGAGGTAGGGAATTAGTACATTCCTTCTCACTTGCCTCTAGTTTTAATGTAGTTGTATAATAGCATATGTTTACCAATTTTAGGATGCATATTACTTTACTTGTACTATTTTGGTTGTTGAAAATGTTAGAATTATATTTTGGGCCCTTAGCATTGGTTTATGTTGTCATATATATATTTATAAGGTTAAATACTAGTGCAAGTGTAGAAGTGAAGACTTGAGCATATTTTAAATGATTTGAGTTAAATGCAATGCTAATTTACCTCCCCTTTGTTTTTGTTAAATTGGGGGTTAAGGAGTGAATTTTTGTTATAATGATATTTAGATGCTTATGACGTGTTGTATTGATAGTCCTAAGTCTATTAGACATGGTCCAGATGTTAGGAAAAGGCTTTTGGTACTTGTTGAGGGTTTTAGACACCCACTTTGTGTAAAAGTGTTAAATAGTTATTAAAATGTGCTTGGATGTCCAACTTCCTAGTGTGAATTGTTTTAGAAGCAAAACCCATGCCATTAGTTAGTATAGAAAAAAAAGCTTTCTATAGACACCTAGATCACATCATTCAGATATCAGATGGAGAATCGAGGTGAGTTGGAAGTTTCCCAATTCTGTTATCATTTTAACAGTAGAACCAGTGCAAAATTCATCCAACACGCCTCGACGCTTGGCGCTTGAGCTATGGCGCGTGCCATGGAGAGTAACACACCGTGGCGTAGAGTGCGTCCACCACAGCACATTACTCTGTATTTTAATATATAATTTGTTTTCAAATGTTTTCGACTTCTTTCACTCCTCTGAGGTATCTCATGCTTCCAAAATTTATTTTTACTCTGATATAAAAGGTTTTGATCAATCTTAACTTGTTTCTATTTAGAAAACTTGGGATCCGTTCCTTTTGGATTAAACCTTGGTAATCATTCTTCAAATCTTATCCTTCAATTACCATGAGTTTTATTTATTAAGTATATTTAGTGGAGTGAGATGTTACAAACTTGGTATCAATTACTCTGGTTTTGAGATCTGGTCTGTGGTTTTTGTCATTAAGTTGTTCAAATTTCTTGTGCATTGCATCTAGAGAATTGGCAATATCCTATTACACTTGTTATTTCCCTCACTGAGCTAGTGCTAACTCCTTTTTTCCTTTTTAGGATTGCTTCCATCCTTAGGAAGGGAGAATATGGTGCAAACAAGAGCCATAAATGTAGGAAATGCACCAAAAAATGTGCAAAGACCAGAACAAGAACTGGTGAACTAAGAGCAACAACTAGGACCTCAACAGGGTAACAAAGACAATGCCCTAGATGAACTGAGGCATATGATAATGGACATCTAAAGGAGAATGGATGGTTATGACGAGATCTTCAGAAGATGACCTGGGGAGAGTAGTAAGATAGTTAAGAGAGTTAAGGTTGACCAAGAGGAAGCCAGAGATGATGTGCACGCTGAGGTGCATGGGCATAGAAACAAAGAGTATTATGACAAGAGTATTCCTGAGAGGCCGGTATGACTAGTAAGGCCTAGGATAAGTGAGTTAGAAGGCTCCATTGACATGGCTTTAAAGTAATTCATGAGGTTGAATCCTTCTTCCTTTGAGGGTTTTACAAGCTTGAGACCATATTCTCAGTCATGACCTGTATGACTGAGCAAAGGGTTCTCTTAGCCACTTTTATGCTTAATGATGCAACAGAGCAATGGTGGGAAAGTGTGAGGCTGGTGGATGGCTCGCAGTTGACGTGGATGGAGTTCAAGAGGCATTTTTTCACCTACTACTTTCCAGCTTCATTTCGATCAGAGAAAGAGGTAGAATTTCACAAACTTCAACAGGGAAATATGAATAAGGAGGAGTTTGTAGTGAATTTTAATGAGCTATCAAAGTACTCCACTTAACTGAGCTATCATGACAATGAATATTGAAAGGCTGAGTAGTTTCTTGATAAGATGAGGCTTGAGTTCAGCCAATAGTTAGACGCTTTTGATATTACTTCCATTAAGGTTCTGTGCAACAAGTTCAGAGCTATAGCCAAAAGGAGTAGAGTGGTGGAGGAGAAAAAGAGAGATGGTTAAGGAAGATTCTCTTCCTACACGGGCCCTATGGGCAGAGTAAGTAAGAAGTCAGGTTTTAACCCAAGCATGTCTGGGAGGTACAGTGCTAGAGGAAGCAAGAAGAAGAGCTTCCAAAGGGGGTCCCAATCTAGGGGATCCAACTAGAGGAGCAATGCCCCGAGGAGTATAAGCGAGATAAGAAATCAGACTTCCCAGTAGGGATCTACAGCTCCATTTGTTATGATGCCAGCTAGAGCTCTACAGTGCAACAGATATGGGAAACATCACCAAGGGCAATGTTGGGTTTGCTTCAAATGCAACAAGGTGGGACACATAGCCAAGTTTTTCCTAGAGAACATACTTACTCCTGATCAGAGATCCGCTACCCCAGGATGAGTCTTCGCCATGACCAAAGAGGAGGCTGAGGCTTTACTAAAGCTGATTAGAGGTACAATCTCACTTTGTGGTCATTAGATAGATGCTTTATTTGATTCTGGTGCTACATACTCTTTTATATATGATGATTGTGCTAAGAGACTAAACTTGCATGTGCTTGAAATACCGTTTGCCATAAATATGTCTACACTAGCTGGTGCATCTGTAAGGACCAGTTGAGCTTGTTTGAAACTAGAATTGAAGTTCGGTGATAGAGTTTCAGTGATTGACTTAATCTACTTACCTTTAAGTGGCATTGATGTGATAGTCAGGATGGATTGGTTTTCTGCCAATGGTGCAATACTTGAATGTAATAGAAAGATAGTCTCCTTACCAGTTTACACAGTGATAGCTGTTAACCTTGAACCTGTCAAGTCATTGTCAGTAGTAGATTGTGAGAATCCCAAGTTCTTGACAGTCCTACAAGTAGAGAAGTCAGTAAAGGAAGGGTTTCAGGCTTTCATGATTTGTTGTTCTACACATGAAGTGTATGATAGAGGAATTGACAGAATTGGTATGGTGAATGAGTATTTAAAGGTATTTGATGACCAAATCTCAAGATTGCCACTTGAAAGAGAGATTGAATTCTCAATTGATTTAGTACCCAGTATCGAGCCAATCTTTAAAGCTCTATATTGGATGGCTCCTACAAAACTGGAAGAATTAAAAAGGCAGTTAGAAGAGCTACTAGAGAAGGGATTCATCTAGCCGAGTGTATCACCATAGGGATCGCCTGTGTTCTTTGTAAAGAAGAAAGATGGGAGTATAAGGTTGTGCATTGACTACAGGCAACTCAACAAAGCAACAATGAAGAACAAATATCCATTGCCATAGATTGATGACTTACAAGACCAACTTGTTGGAGCTACAGTTTTCTCTAAAATTGACCTAAGGTCTAGATATCACTAATTGAGGGTTAAGGTAGATAATGTGCCTAAGACTACATTTAGGACACATTACGGGCACTATGAGTTCTAGTAATTCCCTTTGGTCTAACAAATGTTCCTACAATCTTTATGGACTACATGAACAAGATCTTTAGACCCTACTTAGATAAATTTGTAGTGGTTTTCATTGATGACATCCTGATATACTCTAGAGATGAGGAAGAACACACAAGACATCTGAGGATAGTACTGCAAGTGTTGAAAGAGCATAAGTTGTATGCCAAATTGAGCAAGTGTGAATTTTGGCTATGAGAAGTAAAATTTTTAGGACATGTCCTTTCTACTTATAGCATAGCAGTGGATCCATACAATATTGATGTGGTACTACAGTGGGAGAGACTAACGTCGGTAACTGAGATAAGAAGTTTCTTAGGTTTAGTCAGCTATTGCTGGAGATTTATTCAAGGATTCTCTCAAGTTGCTTCTACTTTGACGAAGCTAACGAAGAAGGATCAGCCATTTGTCTAGACAGAGAAGTGTGAAGAGGCATTTTAGACACTGAAGGAGAAGTTGATTACAGCACCAATGCTGACTATTCCAGATCCCAAATGGCCAGATATGGTTTGCACAGATGCATCACTTAAGAGACTAGGCTATGTGCTAATGTAAGATAATAGAGTTGTAGCTTACGCGTCGAGACAGTTAAGATTGCATGAAGAGAGTTATCCAACTCATGACCTTGAGTTAACAGCGGTTGTGTTTGCTTTGAAAATATGGAGACACTATTTCTATAGTTCACAGTTTGAGGTAATCAGTGACCATAAGAGCCTCAAGTATTTAATTGATCAGAAGGAGCTAAATATGCGACAGTGAAGGTGGATGGAATTTTTGAAAGATTATCATAATCTAGGGAGGTCCAATGTAGTAGCCGATGCTTTGAGCTGCAAGAGCTTACATGTTGCATGGCTAATGATCCATGAGTACAAGCTACTAGAGGATTTCTCTAATGAACACCAAAATAGCCCAGATTTCACCATGTACAACTTGAATACAACAATAATCACTAATGAATTATGGAAAGATTTGAGAAAAGTTCAGCTTGAAGACAAGTATCTATTAGAGGTTATAGATGATATCGAGGTAAATGAGACTAAGGACTTTTAGTTCAATGATGATGGGTTAGTAGTATATAGAGATCAGGTATGTGTACTTGATGATAAAGGGGTTCAAGAGATCATTATAGCTGAAGCTCATCGGAGTAAGTTTACCATTCATCCAAGAACTATTAAAATGTATCAAGACATGAAGAGTAGGTGGTGATGGCCTAATATGAAGAAGGATGTGACAGAGTACGTATCCCAATGTCTGACTTGTCAGAAGGTGAAGATTGAGCACCAAAGACCCTCAGGATTTTTACAACCATTAGAGATTCTCATATGAAAATAGGATTGTGTTTCTATGTATTTCATAATGGGATTGTCATATACCCAAGCGAATCATGATGCTATTTAGGCAATTGTAGATAGATTGATCAAATCTGCTAATTTCTTAACTATTAGAGCCAATTATGCCCTAGAGAAGCTTGCAGAGGTCTATATTCAAGAAATTGTGAAGTTACATAAGGTGCTAAAAGAGATTGTGTTAAATCACGATATGAGGTTCACCTTGAATTTCTGGAAAGCCCTGCATGAGGCTATGGGTTTAAAATTAAACTTCAATACGGCTTATCACCCTCAGACCGATGGTCAAACAAAGAAGACCATTTAAACTCTAAAGGATATGCTACGTGCTTGTGCCATCGAGTAGAGTGACAGTTGGGATAAGCACCTACCTTTGGCAAAATTTTCTTATAATAACAGTTTTCATGTGAGCATTCAAATGGCTCCATATGAAGCCTTGTACAGCAGGAAGTGTAGATCACCACTTTGTTGGACTGAATTGAGTGAGAGAAGTATAATGGGTCCTAATTTGGTGGATCAAATCACTGAGAAAATTGAAACTATCTGTCAAAAGTTGTTGACTGCTTAGAGTTACTAGAAGAGCTGTACAGATAAGAAGAGGAAACCGTTGGAGTTTATGGTGGGAGATCACGCATTTTTGAAGGTCACACCTATGACTAGAATTAGGAGGTCTATTCATGCCAAGAACTTGACTCCTAGATTTATTGGGCCATTTAAAATTCTTAAGAGAATTGAGCCTTTCGCATACCAGATTGCCTTACCCCGTCATTTATTGGGTGTGCATGATGTATTCCATGTGTCTCAATTGAAAAAGTATCAACCTGACCCTTCACATGTGATTAATCTTGAAGATGTGGAATTACATGAGAATTTGACATATCAGGTAGAATCAGAGAGAATTGTGAATGTTAAGGAGAAACAGCTAAGAAATAAAACAATTCAGCTAGTGAAAGTCATATGAAAAGGGATGGCTTCTAGTGATACTACA
This sequence comes from Prosopis cineraria, assembly GCF_029017545.1. Classification (NCBI taxonomy): domain Eukaryota; kingdom Viridiplantae; phylum Streptophyta; class Magnoliopsida; order Fabales; family Fabaceae; genus Prosopis; species Prosopis cineraria. Next base: position 26,324,974 of record NW_026555334.1, read on the forward strand.
TAGGAAACCGACGAGAAGATAAAAGACTAGTATCCTCATTTATTTCTATGAGGTAAGGTTTTACTAGCTTTGCTAGATTAAGTGAATTTTAAGGACAAAATTCCTAAAAAGGGGGAGAAATTTAACATCTGAGTTTTAATTTCCTGATTAATTAAACCTAATTAAGGTAATTAAGTAAATTAAAGTGGTATATGGCCAGAGAGGTCTAATGATCATGTTTGATGTTATTTCAGCTCTAATTATGGGTCTGGTGTCGAGGCAAACCACTTGGGCATTGAAAGGAGAAGAAAAGGAAGAGTTGAAGTTATTGTGCCACACGTCACAACGCATAGATCATCCGTCGTGACCCACAGCCATCTCTGAGTGAGGGAGGACCTCTCTGTGCCATGCGCCATGGTGCATTATGCGTCCGCCACGGTGCATGGTCATTTCTACACTTTATCATATGTGAATTGAGATAGAAAAAGAAAGAAGAGAAAAGAGAGAAAGAAGAGGCACACTAAACTCTATTAGGGTTTGCTTGGGGACCACTTTGAGAGTATTTTGAAGGTTACAAACACCTAAGGTAAATATCATACTCACTAATATCCTCTTTTCTTCCATATTTATGAGTTTATGGTTAGGGTTTGATAGTTAAAGTAGAATTTTGGTCCATATAGGTTATGGGTCCAAATTTATTGATTCAAATCGAGTTAATGGGGGTAGATTAGAGTATTTAAACCTAGGTATGTTGAGTTTTAGTGTCTTGGGTTATTGGGCACCATCCCATTTATTATGGTGGTTGGAAGTTTGTGATGCCATTAATGGGAATTTAATGGTTCATTAATACTATTGGGAGCTAAAGGTAATTATTAAACTTAATAGTTAGGCTCCACCTTTTGTAAAGTAAAGGTTGGGCAATTTAGAAGTAGAGATTAAGGGTTCAATTGTTAAGTTTGTTATGTTGATGGAATTCAAATTGGTTGATTATAGCTTTAGCTCTTGGTCACCTTTTTAGAGTGTAAATTCAAGCTTGGAGGCTAGTTAATTAAAGGGCAAACCTTTGACTGAGGTAATCGGGGAAACAAAATCTACCTTGGGTAGTTATATGTTAATTGATTATTAATTGGTTGTGAATGTGAAATTGTAAATGCTTACATATATGGGATTGGTTGGTTGTTTAAGTAAGAACTATATATTTGCTTCTTTAACTTCATGAAAAAGCTATTTTTGAGCTTGAAAAATGCAAGTGCAAAGTTAAGAGGATTGTATTATGAATATGCCTATATTTTTAAAAAATGAATGTGATGATATGTAGAAATAGTTTTGTGTTAATAAGAAATGAATTTTGAGAAAAAGATGAGAATACATACTTGGATAGCGCAAGGTCATGAGCCCAACGTGATTGTTGTAATAGTGAGTATGTGTAAGTGGAAGGTGAGAACAAGTGAGTATGGATTATGACATGATCAGTGGCAAGAGTTCGCTAAGGGATTTGGGAGTAGAGAAAATTCATATGGTAATTAGGCTGCCCTCCAGTGCACGAGGGCTATAGCCTTGTCCCATTGTTTGTTGAGGGACTAGAACCTAGCTATCTCTACTGGTTCAATGAGGAGAATATTTTAGGGTATAAGACACCTCAGGGATTCGAGAATGGGAGAAGCTGTGTTCTAAGAGTGAGTCTTGTGATCTTTGGCTGGGTCACACCTCACAATGGGTGAGCTTGGGTAGTCTAGTCACACAAACAGAACCCTAATCAGTGTTATAGCCCACAGTTTCAGTTTAAGGAAATAAAAAGGATATAAGGTTAATTGATCATTTTCTAAGTAAATATATGACATGTCATACATGCTAAATGGTGGCAGGTCACCAGAGTATGGGTCTTGTCACATATATGAAAATATGGCAGCAATGCACCTAGTTATGTGAGTAAAGAAGCTATAGAGTAATAAATGATAAAATATGATATATGGGAAAATGTTTTATAAATTTGATCTCGTTGTGCATGAAATTGTTTTATAATTGATACATAACTACATAGGGTAGGCTTAACCTTAGTTACTGAGTAGCTAGACTCACCCCTCTTATTTAATACTTTTTAGGCTCTAGCTCTGGTGTTGAGAGGGAGAAGACTAAAGAGGCAGGGAATTAGTATATTCCTTCTCATTTGCCTCTAGTTTTAATGTAGTTGTATAATAGTATATGTTTACTAATTCTAGGATGCATATTACCTCACTTGTACTATTTTGGTTGTTGAAAATGTTAGAATTTTATTTTGGGCCCTTAAAATTGGTTTATGTTGTCATATATATATATATTTATAAGGCCGAAATACTAGTGCAAGTGTACAAGTGAAGATATGAGCATGTTTTGAATGATTTGAGTTAAATGCAATGCTAATTTACCTCCCCTTTGTTTTTATTAAATTAGGGGTTGAGGAGTGAATTTTTATTATAATGATATTTAGATGCTTGTGACATGTTGTATTAATAGTCCTAAGTCTATTGGACATGGTCCAGATGTTAGGAAAAGGTTTTTGGTACTTGTTGAGGGTTTTGGATACCCACTTTATGTAAAAGTGTTAAATAGTTATCAAAATGTGTTTAGATATCCAACTTCCTAGTGTGACTTGTTTTGAAAGGAAAAACCTATGCCATTAGTTAGTACATGAAAAGAGCTTTCTGTAGACACCTAAATCACGTCATTCGAACGTCAGATGGAGAATTGGGGCGAGTCGGAAGTTCCCCAATCCTGCTATCAAAATGATAGTAGAACCAATGCAAAATTTGTGCAACACGTCGCGACACATGGTGCCTGAGTTGTGGTGGCACCGAGAGTAACATGCCGCGGCATAAAGTGTGTCCACTGCAGCGCATTATTCTATATTTCAATATATATTTTGTTTTCAAACGTTTTTGACTTCTTTCACTCCTCTTAGATATCTCATGCTTCCAAAACTTATTTTTACTCTGATTTAAAAGGTTGTGATTGATCTTAACTTGTTCCTATTTAAAAAACTTGGGATCCTTTCCTTTTGAATTAAACCTTAGTAATCACTCTTCTATCCCTCGATTACCATGAGTTTTATTTATTAAGTATGTTTAGTGGAGTGAGATGTTACATTGAACATGCATGAATAATCAACGCAGTACAAGCATCCTAAAAGCACAGGTCAAAATAGAGCACCTCATGCCAAATTCTCTATCCATCCATTCTAACAAAGTATGTACACTTAAAGGATTTATTAAAGAATTAACAGGACATATTAATCGACGAACCAATCTAAAATAAAAATCAATCTCATGTTCAAAAATCTCTCATGGTTCCCAACTCTGATCAAAGCCTGTGATGTTTAAACATAAAATTTGGAAATGAGAATTCAAAATCAAATAAAAAACATTACAAATCCAAAAACAAACAGATTAGAGAACCTGTGCAGTGCTAAATCACTCGACATCCTCTAGCTTTTAGTTGTCCTCCATCGCTCCATGTGCTTTAAACTCATATCTCTCTTAATCTCTGAATGCTCTTGTTTGTGTCAATCTCCAAAATTTCTCTTTGTCTCTATCTCTCTGTTTTTGTTAAGACAATCTCCAAAAATCTCCTAGCTCTTTAGTCTAAGCTCTTGGTCTTCTCTCCTTTTTCAGAAATTTCTTAATATCTCTCGTTCTCAGTACCTTAAGCTCTCAGACTCTCTCTCTCTTTTCTAAAAAATCTCCAACCATCCCCTTTATATTGAAGACCAGAAGAAAAAATAAATCAATACCTGGGTAGCATGAATCTGTAGACCCTAACTCGATTCGACTTCTCCTTCCTCACACAGCGTCAGATTTCCTCTGCAACGCCACCCTTCTTCAACGTACAAATCTAGTTTTTTCTTCTTCCTCAGCTTAGTCGTTTTCCAAAAAGTAGAAGCAGGGAAGTTGACTTCTGAAGCTTGCGTGTTCCCCTTCTCTCTGCTCTTCTGCACTTTTGCTCTTCTTTTGCATGCATCTCTGCGTTTCTTCTGCGTGCGTCTCTTCTCTCTACATTTTCTTCCACGTGCGTGTGTTTGCAGAATGAACCGAAAAACTTTAATCCTTCGGTGCTTTTTTTCTTTTTTTTATAACCCTTTTCTTTTTTAAAAAAATGAAATATATATATATATATATATATTACGATAATTTAAAATGAGAATATTTAAAATGAAGAATCTTTTATTTCGAACCTAGATTTTCATTAAAATTCAAAAGAAAGTTTTATTTAATTAATTTTTAGGATTTTGTTAGGTTTGTTTTAACTATCATTTTTAAATTTTGATTGAATTTTTTATTGTTTTAAAAAGAAAGATCATGCAAAATAGAAAAATATTTTCTTAATCCTAGATTTTCTTAATTATTAAAATTTAAGACAATATTTTTTTAATTTTTAATTTTTTTAAACTAATTGTAAACAATGTTACAAGTACTTAATCTACACAATACAGTACCCCATAGTCAATTCTCAACACTTAACATATGCATTGATTAGATTAAACCAAATTACTTAACATATAAAACGGTCTAATTTACACCTTTTAAATTTATACATCCATTATCTATAGTCATTAGCTCTATAGGCTATTCAAATAATCATAACAATTTTCTAACTCATTTATTCAATCAATTTTCACCATTTAACCTAACTTTTAGGCTATTTTGAACCTAAATTCTCTAAACTTAACCATTCATCTTATAGAGGAGGTAAATTGTGACCTAGTCCATATGGGTTAGGTTCTTCATATGGGTTCAAGTTCAAAAGTTGGATGGCTTTAAAAATTGTTCAATTCTTCAATAATTTTTACACTATGATATTCTCTTTGATCCAAAATATAAATAGTTTTTGAGATAATTTGCATATATATAAAATCTTTATTCTCATAAAAATATATATTATTTTTTGTTTGGTACTCTTAGTCCCAATTATCAATATATTTCATGATAAGCAGGAGATAAATTTATATAAGGATTTAAATTAATAAAATACAAGGAATAAAATAGAAAAACTGTTTTGCATGCACTGGATTGCATATATTTGAACCAAGATTGGTTAAAGAAAAATTCTTATTTATATACACACACATTAATTTGTCTCGTTTTGCCTATTTACCATGTTTAAATATTAAATTCATTTTTTCCAATAAATTTTGCTGTGGAATTTCAATCGCAAAATTAGTCACAATTTATGAGGGCACCATTCATTTCTTGGGTACAAAAGGAGTATATTTTTACTATTTTTTATCTTTAATATATTTGATTCGTATTTTTTATGCCTAAAAAATTGACTCGGTTCCTTTCTAAATTACTTGGAGAATACAGGTCGAAGGGAGGGAGAGATGCAGTGGAAGTGGAACAATTTAGGTCCTAAACAAAAAGTTTGGACTTAATTGTTTGGTTATATCTTCTGTTTTTTAAATTCTTAAAACAATTTTGTAGAATAGTTTATTAGAACAAGTTTTAGAAATAAAAATAAAAAATCTATTTAAAATATTATTTTGAAAAAATTATCTAAATTGATGAAAGGATTGGTGAAATAATGATTTATTTTATGAAAATAATAAAACATGATATTTTCTACCTTTTCTTTATTTTTGTAAAATAAAAAGTAACAAAACATGTAAAAAATGTATTAGTTTTTTAGTTATTTAAAACAACTTTTAATTTTTTTTTTCAAAACAGATAAAAATTAAAACACATTTCAAACAAGTTTTTTTATTTTTTGCTTTTAAGAACAAATTTTTTTTTTTGAAAATAGGTAATCAAATAGGCCCTACTTGTTTAATGTGAAAAGAATAATTTGTCTAAACAAACAAAAAATGAATCAAATAATTGAAGTTGGTATTTATTTTTACCAAATAAAGTATTCATTCATTTTTTTTTGTTGGACATATGTATTCTTTTATTACAAGTAATATTCTTGTTTGAGATATGTTCATATGATAAATAAATGTAGACACAAGGGAGAATTTCTACCATATGGAAGAGAGATATTTACTAGTGAGTTCCTAAAAAATTTTAAACTTCTCTACAGGATTTCTGGAATAAATTGAAATTAAATGGGTGACTGAAAAAATTAAAATATCCTTTTATTGATAATTAATATTGGTAAATTAACAAGTAAAGTTAGATAATTAATAATTAATAATTCTGCATTTAGGACAAAATAACTAAACTAGGATGATTATTGACAAGTCATGTAATTTATAACTAATATTGATAAATTAACGAGTAAAATTATGTAATTTACAATTGATATTATAAATTAACAAGTGAAATAAAAAAAAATTAACAACTAATAGTGATATTTTTCAGTCAAATTGAATGAATATGTCTTTTAAAGGATTTATAAGTTAAGTTAAGTAGTTAACAAATTGTACTGACCCAAAATTTTAATTAAAATTGATGATAAGGTATTTTAAATATGTACATAAAAAAATTAATTTAAATTAAAAGTTCGTTAAGAAATTTAAATATATATATATATACATATTTTGGAAAAGTTTCATAAAATGTGTTTGTCTTAGTGGAATTCCTTTGGGTCTTCATTCATCAAGTCCTGTGTTCGAGTCCTCCAATTGCTTTAGGGGGGATTTTTACTTTTTGTCCCATATACACTAAATTTCCGTTACTGCCTTCATTGTAAAATAATAATAATAAAATCAGAAGCTTAAACACGTCTCTACCTCTTTCGCCATTTTTTCGTTTGAGAATTCTCCAGAAACAAGAGAGGGGCAGGCCTTCAATAAAACCTTCATCCTTTGCGTTCCTCCTCCATTCCCAGTTCATCGCTGACGTTAGTGATTGTAGGAGCTTCACCCTTCACCACCAAGTCTTCTGTTCCTTCCCCAATTTCTTCTTCTTCGTCGAGCTATTGTTGGAGTCAAAGAGAGTGAACAACCTCCCCCTTTCCATTTCTTTTAGCGGCGGCTACAACTGGGAGAGTGAGTCATTTAATCCCTTCCATTCTTTGTTCATCCGCCTTTGGTCCTTTTTGCAGAATCCTCTTCTTCCCTCTGTCTGTCGTGCCTCCTCCTCTGTTCAGGCTACCGAGTTGTTGCTGTTAGATCTTCTTCGGGCAAAACTGTTGCTCTGTCACCTATCACTTTGTGTCGTCGCTGTTCTGTTGGCTGTAGGGTGCGTTGATTTCTTCTCCTCTTCTGCTTTCCTTGCACAATCTTCTCCTTTTTCGTGCTTCTGTTATTGTGGGCGGAGGTAAGGATTTTCGATTTCTTCCTCTTGTTTTGTTGGTTTGATTCAGTGGTGTGTGTATCTGTGATGTTGAAGTTGTAATTTTCATTATATTGTTGCTGTTCGTGGTTGTGCAGTGGGGAAAACTGATTCAGGCTGAAATTTAAATGTTAAGGTAAATATGATAACTGGTAGATTTGATTTTTGTGAGTTTGAGATTGACGTATGTTGAAGGGATGCTATTGAGAAGCTATATTAATTTAAATACTGATATTGGAGAATTATGGAAAAGAGTAAGGATAAGGCTGGGAGCGAAGAGCTAGACTTGAAGATTAATACTGATATGATGTTCGATAAAATGCGGAAAATTTTACTTAATTTTGTATTTAATAAAATTATATTAATTATAGTGAGAAGTATGATTGATTGAAATATTATTTAGTTAAGTTTTAACTTGAACATTATAAAGAACTTAATTTTAAAATTATTGTATAATTAGTTGAATTTTTAAAAGTTTTATGTTAAATAATTTATAACTATGATATTGTTTTATTATTTGGTTTTCGGAATGCAATTAAGATGTTTCATAAAATGGGCGAATGAAATATGATGAATTTAATTATAGGTGATGATTATAAATTATATTATTGTTTGATGACTTTATGATGTACCTAAGCTATTCAATAAAGTGGGTAATAGAAGGATTGTGAATTGATGAATAATCGGTTGGTGGTGCAACACACTCTTAATTAATAATTAACTATGGGGGAAACTTTACAAGATAAATGATGATGTTGGGAACTTTAAATTATTTGGATTAAATATTAGTTGCGTTAATGTGGGGAGAAGGTTTATTTAACTTATTAAAAGTTTATTTAAACCCTATTATTTTTATATGGTGATTGGAAGAAGAGAAACTTAATTGAATTTATGAGAAGTGAATTGTGAACATTGAAAACCCATTAGGTAAGTGGATAACATTCCCATCAATTTATATATTATTAAATTTTATTTTGTCAAAATATTGTTTTCAACAATTTATAGATATTTATATGTATTTCTCTTGTATTAGATATTTTTGTTGATTAAATTGTTTTATTTCTTGAAATCGTGACTTATATTTAAAAGATTGATGAAAATGCTTTTACAAATTTTAGTAGTATTTTATTTGATAAAGCCAACTATAAAAAATTGGTGAAAGAGTTTATGAGATGATAGTTATAAATTTTTCACATTTAGAAGATTGATTATTCTAAATTGATTCCTATGAATTTGATATTGTGAAAAGGAATTTATATTTTGAAAAGTGATTATTTTCTCGCATCTCTGAAAGTGAATTTAAAAAAAAAAACTTTATATATAACACTAGTTGTTAATGACAGTCCCGTTAACCCTTGCGCGCCATGGCCTATGACAAGTTAGTTTGATTTTCATGTGTTCTATTCTCAAGTTATTCGTAGGTCTCGTACTTGTATTTGTTTTATGGCTTCGACCAAGTTTGGTTTCTTACTCTCGTTGACTATGTGTTCATATCTGTTTTGTGGCTTCGACTATCTTTGATTTGTTACTCTCGTGGACTGTATATCCAGGTTTGTTTCATGACTTTAACCGTATCTAGTTAATTACTCCATGCATTATGTGCCCATGTCAATTATCTGTTTTGTAAATTTCTCATAAACAAATTAATTTTTTTATTTGTGAAAAATAAACTTCATTGTTTTTAATTAGTATATGTTTCTATTCCTATTTAATTATTTAATTTACTTGATTTCTTAAAGTCAAGTGATAAATTGTTTATTTATTTAAAATTTAATGATTTAGCATTTTGTGAAGTCATCAAGGTATTTAAATTCTCTAATTTGATGGCTCTTTTTAATTCATTTATAATTATTTGAAAATATTCATCTGTCTCCTTTTGACTTTATTATTGGGTTGTTATTCACTAAAAATATTTTGGTCTCGAATAATGTAACATAGCTGATGATATACCTTCTATTAGTCTCTAAGGGATCATTGTTGAATTGATTAGAAGATCATTTGAGGATACCTTTCTTTTAATGTAAATGTTTAATTACATTATATTTTAAAATTATAGTTAGATGTTCTATGTCAACTATAGATAGAATCTTGATTATATTTGTGATCTATTTGTTTGTCTATTATGGAAAGTAAAGTTTCATATTTTGGATTTGCACTGCCTGTTATAAAGATTTTGGGAAGTCCTATGTATAGAGGAAGTTTTGCAAAAAATTTTATAGAAAGTTTAGGAATCTTTTGTTTATATGAAAATGTTCCAATGACTTTCCATCCTATTTAAAATGAATTAAAATATTAAATTAATTGTTTTTCAATCAAGGTTTAAGGGATGTATGTTTGTACATATATCTCTTGCGGGTCACATCTAATTTTTTGGGGCATGATACAAGTCATGTTGACAAATTGATAAGTAAAGTTATGAAATTAATAAGTAATATTTTTAAGATTATGGAGTCACAAAATTAATTAGTTAACTCTTTGACAAGTACTGTTAAGGAATTAACAAATATAAATAAGCAATTAACAAGTAAAGTTAGGCAGTAACTTAATATTTATTAATTTTATAAAAAGGCATTTTGATTTTTTTAGCCACCCATTTTATTTCAGTTGAAGTCCAAAAATTTTGTAGAGAATTTTCAATTTTTTTGTGACCTGCTAATAAATATTTCTCTTCCATTATTCTTAATTAAAATTCTTTCTAAAAACAAATCTTGTGGCATTGATATCCATAAATTTTCATGAAATTTTTCTTTCTTTTTCTATTTTTCTAAATTTATTATTTTCTTTATAAAATATAAAATCTTCTCTGTCTATAAAATTTTTTATGAAATTCATAGAGATTCTCAACTTTAGAACATCCGTTCCCATTCAATAATGATGTGATTTGGTTATGTGCATGTGATGTGCTGTGCATGTGATCTAGTAGGAAATTATAGTTATGTTTGCTTACTAGAATAGAATGAAATAGATTAAAAAAATAAATGTCAAAATAAAATAATTAAAAGAGATATGTGAATACATTCATAAAAGGAAAGAGTAATTTAGTAATATTGAGTTGGGAATCATAATTCATAATATTTTTGAAGGGTATGATGATTTTGTAATATATATTAATAAGTTTTATCATATTTATCACAAAAAGAAGGTAATTTAGTTCATTCTTATCTTAATTTTTTCAATTAATTTCATTCTATTTTTTTTAGTGACCAAATGAGGCCATAATATATAAAACTAAAATGATAATTTCATAATTTCTATGAATTCATAGAAGACAAATAAATTAGAAATGGTACATATAGGCAGTTCATAAATTCTTTCATATCAATAATCCATTAAACCTAACAAACATTAATACTTTTTTCATCCCGTGTTTAGTTTGGTTCTGAAAATTTCTATATTTGCTAAATACAAGCCAATCCAAGCCAATAGAGTTTAGAGCCGGTAATTCGAGCAAGCCGAGCTTATTTGGATCGGGCTCAATTCGAGCCGGGCTTATTCGGATCGGGCTTAAAGCATCTTACCCCTTCTAAAAAGTCCATATAATCAAGTCCGATCCTAACACCTTCGGGTTTCGGGCTGGCCCGAATACTCAAAACTTTTTAAAAATATTTTTTCTGTATTTTTTGAATCAATTTTAATTTTTAAATAATTCTATTAATCATAAAATATTGTCTTAATTTTAAAAGAATAAAATAAAAATAATTTATCAACTTTATATTTAAGTAGCTCTGTTATTATTTTGTTATATTATGTATAATTTATTCATGAATATTTTCTTTACTTGTAAATTAATGTTTTAGTTGTTTAAATATTGTTCTTATCATAGTCATATATAAATATTTTATATATTTTAATTAAATTATATTATTTTAATTATGATTAAGTTGATCCCAATTCAATCACAGTTAGACTACTAACTTAAAATTATTATTTTGATTAGTTCAAAGTTTTTAATAACTTTTAGGTAAATTGTATTTTTCATTTTTATGAATATAAAAAAATTGCTATCATTATATTATATAAAAAAATTATTTAATTATGAGTAAAATACTATTTTTTTTGAAATCATTTTTTTAACTTTTTATATTGTTTAACTCTTATATAAAAGGGATTCTTACTCTAGTCTACTCTTAATTTTTAACTAAATCTAGCATGGACAATAACCAAGTAATTATTCAAGAATATTATTCTATTTATTATGTTTATCTAGTAGTAGAGTCGAAAATTCGTACAGGCTTAAATTTTATTTTTAAAATTATTTTCAATTTTATCTTTACTTTAAAATTAATTCTCTTAATTTAAAAAAAATATAAAATTATTTTTTTACATGCAAATGATTTATGGGACTCAAAATTTTTTTTTAACAAAAACTGGGTCTTAAAATATTAAAATCAATATTAAAATATATTTTAAATATTATTTTAAGATATTTTATTAATTAAAAATAATAAAAATATGAAATATAACTATTTTAATTTTTTTAAAAATAGCTACATTAAAACACTTATATATATATATATATATATATATTTTGGTATAAAATGGTATAAAACTTGAAAAATTAATTAATATTTATCATATTTTATATATTTTTTTAAAAAAATTATTTTTTTATTCGGATATTCGAGCCAAGCCCGAAGCCGATCGGGCTTGGCCTGAATTTCCTCGGGTCTATCCGAATAGGCCCGAATAATAAAAAAATAATATTTTTTTTAGGCTTGGTCTTAAATTTTTCGGGCGGGTTTAGACTGACCTGTCAAGCTCGACCCAAATTATCAGCTCTAATAGAGTTGTGGACCGAGGAAGGGCGTGGGAACGTGGGATGGGACCCCCATGTCTGGCATTCATGCTCGCACGTACATGATCGAATAAGTGCCACTAACGTAATATCCTTAAAAGTTAAAATATGTACATTTCACTAATTCATAACATGTATTCTCGCAGTTTAAAAATATAAAATATTTTTAATTAAATTTTATTTTTAATAAAATAATTATTTACTTTTTAATTAATTCTATCATTTTATATTTATCTCTATTAAATACCCTATAATAAATATAAAGTTATTATCAATAGAGATACTTTTAAAAAAAATAATAATTATACCTTAAAAAATTAAAAATGCCTTACATTTTTAAACATATAACTCCTCAAAAAATATCTTACATTTTTAAACAGAGGGAGTATTATAAATCTAATTCTTTTTGTGTTTATTTAAATATTAGTTTGATATTTTTAAATTAAAAAACCTTCATAATTATTGCTGGACTCCTGCACAAACTACTAATATTAATTTCCAAATCTCTTACAACGTCTATTCTTGAAGGACGTATGATTTAAAAACATCAAGAAAACAAATAAAGTTCTACTTTCATTTCTCCACTCACTTAGAAAAGGGATAAATGTAAATTTTACGTATCCACAAAATTTGAATATTTTACTATATATCTTTCCTGTAACTACAATATAATCTATTGTAATAATTAAAATAACTAGTTTTTCCTAATATTACAATTAAAGTCAGGAATAAAGATTGAGTTTTAAAAATTGACATTTAAAAAAAAAAACTAAACTTTGAAACTTGGTCTTAATAGGCCTTGAAAAGGGAGCTTGATCTTGAGCATCTCATTTAAATCTGTTTTTATTTTGCCATTAAAATATAAAGTATCTTAAATTTTATATTTTAAAATTATAAATTATAAATTTTTAATTTTTGAACATGATAATTTTTTTTAAATTTGAAATGCTATAATTTAAATTTTTAATTTTTAAAAATTCAAAAAAATAAAAAATAATAAAAAGGCCTTATGAGCTCAACCTTAAACTATTTAAATAAGGATTAGGTTTCATCAATTTTAAAGTAACTAGGCCTATGAGCTTGAAACCATATGAGCCATATATATAACTTCATTCTAATAATAACGTTCACTCTAGAGTCTAGATATATAAAAAAATTAATTAATTATGAACACCTATAATGAGCAATCTCCATCTCCTGATAGAGATATACACTGTGATTGCAATTTCCTTATCCTTCCACCATCGTTATTAATTATTTACTATAAGTAATACATATATTAAAAATAGTTGAACATCCAAATCAGATATGTAATTTACACATACAATCAACGCAGTTTCAGCAAACCATCGTTATCCATACTCCATCATCTGAATAATTTCACCACTGATCAATCTCATAACATAGTTAAGGTTCATTGTTTTAGCAGTGTTTAATTAGTTATTTCACAATTATACATAAAATAAAAAAATTGAACCCAAGAAAATAATCAGCACCTTGATGTGATCCGAACTTTGAGACCATACATCATCAGAAGCACTATAGAAAGTGCCGGAGAAACGGGATAATCTTTCACCACATGAACTTGATAATTCTTCAAAATAAAAGTCGCCATTATCTTCATTTGAATGAAAGACAAGTCCTTACCCAAACAAGTTCTTGGTCCGGCATCGAAACTAATGAACTTATATGATGGTATGTGAACGACGCGTCCTCTTTCTGAGATCCACCTCTCTGGTTTGAATTCCAAACAATTTTTTCCATATATTTTCTCACACCTTCCCATTGCGTACAAAGATAACAATATCATAGTACCGGGATAAACCTCGTGTCCACTAGGAAGTGAGTCGTGTTTGGTCGCTTGCTTGTGCTCAAAAGGTATTGGAGGGAACAATCTCAGAGATTCACACAGAGCACCATGGAGATACACTTGATTTTTCATTTCCTTTTCTTCTTTGATTTCTTCAAGAATCTTGGCTTCCACTGAAGGGTGTGTAGCGACAAGCCAAAAGAACCACGTGAGAGCTGAAGTTATGGTGTCTCTACCTGCGACAAAAAGATTAAAAGCAGTAGTGTCTCTTAGAAACTTGTCATTCACATGTTCTTTACATTGTTCCTCCCTCATCAAAGTTGCCAGCAAGTCCTCGCCTGTTTTCTTCATTTCATTGTTTTTGCTAGCTCTTCTCTCTTTGATACTATACTTTCATAGAGGAATTGGTCAAACAATTGACATGCTTCAGCCATCTTCTTCTCTGCTCCAACTCGAAGCCATCTCTGGAGTTTCCAGATGCATCTAGGTACCGTGTGTCTGTAGAATATAAACTCCTCAGCCTCCTTGAAAGCTCTCTCACATGTAACTTTTGGGAAATCAACCACGAGGCTTTTGGGGTCAGATCCTAAGACCATGGAGCAAATAATATCAAAGTTGAAGCGATTGAACACGTCCTGCAGATCCACTTCAATTCCCTGCCTTTCTAGATGATCAAGAAGAGGAGAAAGACAGAAATCCACCTTCTCTCGAACGATCTTTTCCAGAAACTTCTCGAAGCTTGGGGTTTTAAACAAGGAATGGAGAAGTGCCCTGTGATACTTCCATGTGTCTGAATCTGCAGTGAAAATCCCTTCCCCGAAAGCTTCAAAAATCTCACGAAATTCCGGACCTTTTATGTAGTCAGCGAAATTCTTACTCATCATGTGATGTACGTTCTTGGGGTCGCAAGTCACCAAACAGTTCATTCCAGTAAACCAAGGCCCAACGAAGGTCCCTGTACCCTCTTTTCTTTGAAGAGCCTGAGTTATACAGTCATGAATCTGCCCTAAATTGCTGAGGAGTGGTGGTAGCATTCCCAATATCGGCCAGTCTTTAAGGAGGGGGTCTTTGTAGCATCGTCTCTGATAGCAATGAAAAAGGAAGAGGATAAGTGGAGAAAAACCTGCAATTACTACTTTTGCATAACTGAGCATGATGATTGTAGACTATTATTGGAGAACTTTGCTTCTTTAGATATCAATGTATTTGTGTTTTCTCCGCTCCTAAGTCAATATTAATAGAGTAAGTTCGATCGACATTAAGCTCTTAAATGAATACAAGTTGCTAACGTTTAGTAGTCACTGTCTTCGGGGCCACCTTTTGGCGACATTACATTCCAACTACTTGAGACCTTTTGGCCACCTTTAGGTATCCTGGGTTCTTTGTCTTTTTGCAGAACATGGTAGGTAGTAACACTGTCATTGTGTATTTGAAGATGAAGATACAGTAGTACAAAGAATAAAAGTATCATTCAAGCTACTTAAGACTAGCTGGTCAAAAAAAAAGAAAAAACTACTTAAGACTAGATCCAGTGTAAGAACCAGGGTGAGAAATGAATGGGTGAAAGAAGGTTAAGGTTTCGGACTTCGGATTCTCCTCGTAATAATCAAATTAGGGAGTATCATGAAAATTCTAAACCAAGAACGTTGGGACGTTAACATTCGCTGTAATTTCTTGGAGCTCGATTAATAGGTTATCAGAACTAAATAAATGTGGAAGGGAGCTTCAGGGTGGTTTTCATAGGGTCCATCCCCTCTGACAAGTCTACATCCTTATCCTGATAAATAGGCACTCTTTAGTGTACTTGTTCCCACCCCCTACCCCGGAGGGAGAGGGCCGGGGGGGGGGGGGAGCAACAGCAGCAACAATCGACTGTTTATTCAAGATTTAAAAAATAATAATAATAATTTCGGCATAGTTTATAAATTTTATAAAAAAATATTTTATAGAGATTAAAAGAGATATTATTTTAGATTTTTTTTATAATAATACAAAAAATTATTAGTTAATTTATAATTATATAATATTTTAATTTTTTTATAAAAATGATTTATTATTATATTATTTTACAATTTTATAATATTTTTGTCTACCTTCTCTCTTTAATATATTCTCTCTTATCTACTGTATTAGATTATTTTCAGGAGCTGTTCAAAGTAGCTTCTCAAAATAATTAAATTTTTTTTCAGAAATTAAAACAAATATAATAAAAAGTGCAAAATATATTTTTTAAAGAAAATAATTTTTTTAATAAAATAAATTAAAACAAACGGGGCTTAGTTAATTCTAACAACTGACAATACATGCAAATTGATTTGGCGATAAGAGAGTTGTGCATGTATTTGGCTCTGGCCCCGCATTTTACCCAAAAAAGAAAATAAAAGAAAAGAAACAAAAGGAAGAGCTGTACATGTTTATCCATGCACGTGCGTATCAAATTTTTAGCATCAAATTAAATACACTGACAATATGATAACATTAGACCACGAAAGGTGAAATCAGTATACACTTAAGGATCCTCTCTTTTCATCATTCACCAACTGCCCATAGTTAAGGCAAGGGTTGATCAAAAGAATAAAAGGAACCAGTAAGATTCATAACAAAATAAATGGCTACAACAATTAGTCTCTCTAAACATAAAATTCAAAGAGACAACTACTCCTAAATAAGAGGAATCTAGCATAATGGATTATATCTCTCTGAACGGATAATTTTCAATCTCATACCGCAAGAGAAGGTTCACTGCCTTAGCTCGATCTGTGAAAAACATTGACTTTTTGAAGTCCCATCCTATAACATAAAGATCCAGCCCTTGTGAAATGCCAACCATTTCAGTGATGGCAAGAGGAAAGGATATTATGCAAGAAGCAAAACTAACAATATCTAGCAACTCCATTGTTTCTTATTACCACTCCACCACAACGAGCTTCCCATCTTCTCCAGTAACCAGACGGATCCACGGGTATTTTGATTGTTAGACAGAATGAGAATCTAAAGCAACTACGGAAGGGGGTGAAAGAAAAAGTAAACTCATTACATTGAGTTTTTGTCTAAGTATTTTATATTTTAGGATGTCAAATCTCTCCTAAAAATGTCTTATAATTTATGACTGATGGATTACCTCTTTTTTTTTTTTTTTTTCTATTTTACTCTTTCAAAATTTCTTATTAATAGAGTAAGAGGCTATATAGTAGAGATAAAATATTTTTAAAGATAATGCATTTAATAAGTCACTTATATCTGTTTATGACAAATAAAAATAATTTAACTGGATTTTTTTTATTCATATGAAATATTAAAAGTGGCTTATATATGAGATCAATAAGAGTACATAAAAATAAATAAATAAATAAATATTCTAATTGTGTGTGTAATATTGAGAGAGACTATATATATATACACATACATTCTGTATGTGTGTTAATATCATAAATACTCCGGTCCTATTTATAGGATAGAGAGAGAATATTTTTGTCTAATTTATAAGGCACCTCAATAATTATTATGCTTATCTTTACCATTTAGCCTTATTAAATGCAGAAAATTTTATTATATGTTAAAGTAATTTATCTTAAAGTAGGTTTATTTAATAGGAGTAAAGTTGAAAATTTATTAAATTTTTATACAGCATTAATGAGGTCTAAGTCTTTTCTTCATTTCGATAAAAATGTTGGAAGTGACTTATAAACAATAATCAAAAGACTTATGTGATAACTGATAGGATATACAAATTTTTAGATAAAGTTAAAGAGGCTTAACACTACAAAAAAAAAAAATTTCACCGGCAACTCCAAAAAGTCACTGTTGAAAGTGAACAATTTGCAGCTGCAATAAAAGTTGCTGCTGAAAGTGTAATGAGTCCCTATTTTTAGATGTTTTATGATTAGGTTAATATTTTAAATAATAATACTACTTGTTTATAATAATTAAACATTTGATGGTTAAATTTGTTCATTCATATAATGATATTTCAACTAATCTAATTTTTCAATTCAAATTCTACTTTTAATATCGACATTTTTGAAGTTTGATGTTAGTTTAGAGATTCTTGGTTCAATGTCTAATGATAAGGAAGAAGAAGATGATGAAAAGAAGAGAAATGAGAAATTTTAAAATTTTACTTTTAATTTTTGGAATATATGAAATATATCTATGTATGTTATGCTATATGATTTTTTGTTTGATGCTCTCTTGAGACATAAATATAAAAAAAATTAGATAATATGCACTAGTGCAAAATAGAATTTTAATGACATATTTTTCGCCACAGTTTCTCAAAAACCTGTGGCAATGTATGCGCAAGTGACTTTTTCATAATTAAATACTTATGTATTCTATTTATAGCCACAGTCCTAAGATTAACTGTCGCCATAAATAAAATTTGTTAAAGTAAATTAATTTAATTAATTTTAAAAAATTAAATCATTTAATTTAATTAATTAGTTAAAGTAAATTATTACTCAATTGTTTATTACCTAAATATAATTAATTTTAAAAATAACTATAATAAATTAAATTAATTAAGACATAAATAAGTAAATTATTTATTTAAAAATTTTAATTTTAATAAATTAAAATAAAATTTAGTAATTAATAATATAATTCTAATAAATTATGTTCATTAAGTATTTCTTATTTTAGGTAAATTAATTTTTCTTAAATAAATTAAATTAATTAAGTATTTTTGAAATTAATTTATCTTATTTTAGGTTAATATATCTAAATTTCAGACATAATTAATATGTCTAAAATTCAAACATCTTCGGCAACAGGCGCCCATATTTAATGTCTGAAATTCAGACATCTTTATCAAACAGCCACAGAGTTGCGTGTTTCGTTCAGATCTCCATTTCCCTCAGCTCGTCTCCCTTAGCTCGTTTCCCTGAGCTCATTTCCCTCAGCTACCATCGCTACCATCATCCCTTAGCTCTTTCCCCTCAGCTCATTTCCCCTTAGCTCGTCCTCTTCTCCAGCTCCACTGTAGGTTCTAGCTACGCTGTCCAGCTACCTTTCCCACAGCTCGCCTCCAGCGGTATTTCCTACAGCTCGTCTCTCCGCCTCTCTAGCCACTATCACCAGCTGCTATCTCTTCTAGATTTCGTCCATAAGATTTTTTTTTTTGGGCAATTTTTTAGCTTTTTTTGTACTTAATTATTTTTAGCTTCTAATTTTTTACTATTTTTTTATTTTCTTTTCCTACTATTTTTTTATTTTTAAGTTTATTTGTTGGGTTAAATTTTAATTGTTACTAATTATTATTTATTACTAAATTAGTTTATTTTTTTATTATAGCTTGCCTCTTGTTATTTTTAAAGTTTTTTTAATTTTTTTAAATAATTATACTATTGATTGTTAATTAGAGTTGATAATTATTAAAATTTCAATTAAAATTTACTTAAATTGATCAAATTGAGAGTTTGGTGCTTGAAAAATATTAATTTATAAGTTATTATACTGTCAATTTTTTTTTAAAATTTTCATGATATTAATTTCTTTATGTTTAGTACAATTAATTTCTTTTTAAATTTATTTGTTGGGATGAATTGTGAACCCCATTTTCAAAAATTATACTATTGATTATTGATTAGAGTTGATAATTATCAAAATATCAATTGTGGTTTACTTAAATTGATCAAATTGAGGGTTTAGTGCCCCAAAAAATCTCAATTTACAAGTTATTATGCTGTCAATTTTTTTTAATTTTTATAATATTAATTTCTTTATGTTTAGTATAATTAATTTCTTTTTAAGTTTGTTTGTTGGGATGAATTGTGAACCCTATTATTATAAATTATAATATTGATTATTGATTAGAGTTGATAATTATCAAAATATCAATCGTGGTTTACTTAAATTGATCAAATTGAGGGTTTAGTGCCTCGAAAAATCTCAATTTACAAGTTGTTATGCTGTCAATTTTTTTAATTTTCATAATATTAATTTCTTTATGTTTAGTATAATTAATTTCTTTTTAAGTTTGTTTGTTGGGATGAATTGTGAACCCCATTATCATAAATTATAATATTGATTATTGATTAGAGTTGATAATTATCAAAATATCAATCGGCTTTACTTAAATTGATTAAATTGAGGGTTTAGTGCCCGAAAAAATCTTAATTTACAAGTTGTTATGCTGGCGATTTTTTTTAAATTTTCATGATATTAATTTCTTTATGTTTAGTATAATTAATTTCTTTTTAAGTTTGTTTGTTGGGATGAATTGTGAACCCCATTATCATAAATTATAATATTAATTATTGATTAGAGTTAATAATTATTAAAATATCAATCGTGGTTTACTCAATTTGATCAAATTGAGGGTCTAGTGCCCGAAAAAATCTCAACCTACAAGTTGTTAGGCTATCAATTTTTTTTTAAATTTTCATAATATTAATTTCTTTATGTTTAGTATAATTAATTTGTAGCTGAATAATTGATATTTTAAAATTTCTTGAAATTAGCATTTTAATAACATTAAATTGATAGAATTGAAGGATTTAGTATCTCAAAGATCTCACTTTATAAATTGTTATAATACCATAGTTGAATAAGATCTTGCTTTTTTGGAATAGGTAATGATGAACCATAGTTGAATAGATACTTTGCGAACAAGTGATGAATATGAGAAGGGAGTAGATCAATTTTTGAAATTTGCAAAGAACAATATTCCTAATAACAAAGGATCGTTCTACTGTCCTTGTGTTAAGTGCTTGAATGAATTGCGACGAAGTTCTATGGAGATTAAGGATCACCTAATTTATTTTGGGTTTTATAAAGCATATAGACAGTAGGTATTGCATGGTAAATCTTGAAAACATAGTACACCACAAGTTGAGAACGATGATATGGATTTTGGTGATCAAATAGAGGATATGTTATGTGACATTGGCATTGAAGCTGTTGAAAAGGTGCACAAATATGATAGCTTGTGCACTTATTCAAAAACTCCTTTGTATCCAGGGTGTACAAAATATACACGACTGACAGTGATGCTAAAATTGTTCAACTTGAAAGCCAGATATGGGTAGAGCAATAAGAGTTTCACAGAGTTGCTTAAATTATTGAAAGAGATGCTTCCCGAGGGTAACACACTTTCGAGAAGTTACTATGAAGCCAAAAAAATATTATGTCCAATGGGTTTAGGATACCATAAGATACATGCTTACCCTAATGACTGTATATTGTATAGAAATGATTTTGAAGTATTGGATGTGTGCCCAGTTTGTAGGGCATCATGTTACAAAGTAAAAGAAATAGACGGTAGTGATGATTCCATTACTAAGAGGCCTCCAGCGAAGGTATTGTGATATCTTCCTATAATACCGAGGTTTAAGTGCTTGTTCGCTAATCTAAATGAGGCCAAGAACTTGCGATGGCATGTTGATGAGAGAAAAATTGATGGCATTGATAGAACACATTTGTTACCCACTTTTATTTGTCAATTAGGACCATTTTATTAATGATTTATCACCTTCAAGTGCACACATTGCATTAGATTTGGAACTTTGCCTAAGTTTCTAAGATCAGTGCACTAGGGGCATTTTGGTCCAAAAAATGAACTTTTGAGAAAATGTACAAGAAAAATTGACAAAGTGCATTTTATGTCCAGTTGATGAATGGTGAAATTATATTTTTAAAATTCATTTTAGTTTGGGAGTAATTAAATAAAAAAGTCAACACTTTCTTAAGTGTCTTAGTTTGTCCTAGTTTTGTGTGAAAATTTTTATATAATTTTGCGCAGCCTGAAACTTGGTTAATTTAATAAATTCTCCCTTCTAATTATGAATTTAATTCTGGACATGAATTAAATTTTATTATATCATATGCTATTTAATTGAATTATGTGATTTATGTGACATAGGTGGCATGTGACTTGTGCATCAATTGGGCAATTGAGATCAACACTCCTTGAGGACAATGGCTGATGGTTTGCACATGAATTATGATTATTTTGAGGGATTAGATCAGCTAAAATGATGTGGATGACACATGGAAAATTAGGCACACATTGGAATCATCTACAAACCAATAAGAAGTTGCCACCTTGCAAGTGTGACAAGGCTCCCATTTACATTTTAATTTCTTTTTCCTTATTTTAATTAAGCTTCAGCTGATGGGAGACACCAAGGAGCACGCCATTTTAAGTCCCAAATGGGATCCAACACATATCTCATTCATCTTCCACATTCTCTCTCTCTTGTTCATAGTGTTCTTCATTTTCTCTCTTTTGTTCTTCATTTTCCAGCACCCTAACCTCCATTTTCAGCCACCAAACCTCCACAAAACTCATACCATTCTTCTCCTCTCTTCATTTTCGTTCCATCCCTTCCATTTTTACAAGGATTGAAGCTCATTTTCATCATTCAAGAGCTATGGAGTTTGGCCTTCACAAGCAATCACTAGGGTTCTTGAAGATGAAGATTGGCTAAGTTTCTTTGTGGAATCCTAGAGAGATGAAGATGGAGGATGAGTCTTGAGCTTCAAATTGCTAAGTTCTTTTGTTTCCTATCCTCTTCTCTTTTTACTAGATGGTTAGATTCCTTAATCTAGGGTTTAATCATCTTAGCTTATAAATTCTAATTTGAATTTGATGTTGATGTAAAGAGAGAGGATTGTTTCATTTAATTTCTTCCTTGGACAGCCATGACTGAATTTTGCCACTCTTTGTTTGGCACATAATCTTGTGTTTTTCAATTAGTGAATTTCTTGTGTTAATATTGCATAATCTTGTGGTGTTAATGCTTGTGTTGTTGAGTAGCTTGACATAATCTTGTGGTTGCTCAATTTATGTGTTTGACCATGGCTGTTGAGAGAGGATTTTGAATGAATCACTTGGCTAATGTCTTCACCAATTGGTTAATTGAACTAGGGACTTTAATCTAAGACCTAGGGAGGTTGGCTAATTAGGTTAATTGGCTTAGGATAATTTTCTTAAGTCATGACAGCTTTAGTCAAGAGAAAAGGGAAGCTAAACTTAGCTTAATCATGAGAAGATAATGAGTCCAAAATCAACTAATCTCTAGGGTTCCATTATTGTAAAAAGGGAAGTTCATTTCACTCACTTTCACTAGCATTTTAATTACTTGCATATTAGGTAATTAGTTTAGATAATTAGCTAGATAACTAAATTCCTACAAACTTTGGTTGATTTATTTCACTAGATAACTTTCAATTAGACTTAAAACCATTCCTTGGGAGATGACCTAGGGTTGGCCCTATATTGCATTAGGGTTAGCTTTAGTGTAATTTTGAGGATAAGCGACTAATTTCCTATTAGGCATGCTCCGGCATCTAGCCAATTCTCCACAATGGAAAGGAATTAATCAAACATTTCCTGAATTTGGCAATGAGCCTAGAAATCTCGTGCTTGGACTATGTACAGATAGCATAAATCTTTATGGCAATTTTAGCAGTTAACATAGCTCGTGGTCTGTCCTGTTAGTAATTTATAATCTTCCTCCATGGTTGTGCATGAAATGTAAATATATCATGCTGTCTTTGATGATTTCAGGGCCTAAACAACCAAGAAATGATATAGATGTTTACTTAGCACCATTGATTGAAGATTTAAAGATGATGTGGAAGGTAGGTGTGAATGTGTTTGATTCATATCGAAATGAGTCTTTCAAGTTATGAGCTATAATTTTTTGCACAATAAATGATTTTCCTACATATGAAAATCTGTCTGGATACAGTGTGAAGGGGCATAAAGCATGCCCTATCTGTGAAGAAAACATATCCCATCAACAACTAAAACATGAGAAAAAGATAGTCTATCTTGGTCATCAAAGATTTTTGAGATGAGACCATCCTTATCATAGGCAGAAGAAATCATTCAATGGCTATCAAGAGTATGATAAAGCTCCAAAGCCATTAACTGTAAGCTTGGTATATGAACGGGTCAAAGACATTAATGTGATATTTGGTAAGAGCCAGAAAAAGGAAGCTCAAAAGAATCCATGAAAGAAGAGGTTAATTTTTTTTTATCTCCCTTATTGGAGCACCCTTGAGGTGGGACACAATATTGATGTGATGCACGTAGAAAAAAATATATGTGAAAGTCTCATTGGAACACTATTATATATAAAGGGGAAGACCAAGGATGGAGTCAAAACAAGATTAGACTTACTTAACATGGGAATATGAACAAACTTGAATCCAAAAGCAGAAGGAAAGAAGACTTACATAAGCCCAGCTTCTCATACTTTGTCTAAAAGAGAGAAAAGAAGTTTTTGCGAGTGTCTACATGGTGTTAAAGTGCCACAAGGATATTCTTTAAATGTCAAGAACCTTGTATCGATAAAAGATTTAAAATTGGTTAGTTTGAAGTCTCACGATTGCCATGTACTAATGCAACAATTATTACCAGTAGCCATTCGAGACATATTAAAGGAAAAGGTGAGAAAATCAATCATTAGACTATGTGTCTTTTTTAACATAATTTGCAATAAAGTCATTGATCCTGAGAAATTATATGAGTTGCAAAATGATGTTATCATTACCTTGTGTTAGTTAGAAATGTATTTTGTTCCCTCCTTTTTTGATATCATAGTACATTTAATTGTCCATTTAGTGAGGGAGGTAAAGTTTTGCGCTCCCATCTATCTACATTGGATGTATCCATTTGAGTAGTACATAAAAATTCTTAAAGGCTATGTGAAGAATTCCCATCATTCAGAAGCCTCTATTGTTGAAAATATGTTGCCAAGGAGGTTATTGAGTTTTGCACTGAATACCTATCTGAAGTTAAATCTATTGGTGTTCCCGAATCTCGTTATAAGGGAGTGAGAGTTGAAGGGAAAAGGACTCGAGGCTTGAAAGTAAAGCGCATGACTCATGAAGAAATACAACGAGCACACTTGTGCATCTTAAATAACACTAATGATGTGCAAGATTATTTAGATGCACAAAAAAGGAATTTCGAGATCAGTATCCTAAAAAGGCTGATAAATGGTTGCTAAGTGAGCACAATAGACATTTTTTACTCTGGTTTAAGGTGAAGGTAGAGGAGGATCATAAGAAGTCTAATGTTTCAAAAGTAATAAGATGGTTAGCTAGTGGGCCTAGCTTTGATGTTACGACTTGGAGTGCATATGACATTAACGGATATTCATTCTATATAAAAATACAGGATGACAATAGCACTATGCAAAATAGTAGGGTAATGGTAGTAGCTGAAGCAACTCATTTTTCTAGTGCAAAAGATAAAAATCCAACATTGACATCCTTATCATATTTTGGGTCATTGAAGAGATATGGAAAGTTGACTACTTCAAATTTAAGGTGCCTATTTTCAAGTGTAGATGGGTTGATATTAAGAATGGTGTTCAAGAAGACAAGTTGGGTTTTACTTTAGTGGATCTTAATAAGGCAAAACATAAGGATGAGCCTTTTATAATGGCAACTCATGCAAAACAAGTTTTTTATGTCACTAATTTAGCTGATAAGAGGTTATCTGTAGTTCTATTAGGAAAAAGTCTCCTTAGACATGGTGAGAATGATGAAATGAGTTTTGATATTGAAGAGATTCTTCCTTTTATGCCAACCCCGCCCTTATTGGATGTGAAAGATGAAGATGACACATATGATGTTAGAACTGATCACGACGAAGGTTTATGGGAGAACTAAAATATTTTTATAATGGTAATAGAATATAATAGGACTTTTTTGATTTATTTGATTTTATTTTTTATACTTTCATTTTTACATTAATTTAAATTTATTATATTTCTTGTCACTGACTTTATTTATCTTATTTATGTTAGGAAAATTATGGAGAATCCAGTCGCTGACAAAAAAAAATTCTAAAAGAGGTAAAAGAGGGGCCACATGACTTACTAAGTTGGCTCAAATTCATGAAAAAATTCACCTTAATTTTGATGATAATGGCCAACTAATTGATAAGAAAAAAGGAAACATATTTAAAAGTTTTGTGGGTTTGATGGCAAGTAAAAAAATCAGCATCTTGGAGGAAGAGTGGGATATTGTCAATGAAAGTGAAAGAAATGATGTTTGGGAATCTATACTGGTATTTCCTATTGCTATATGTTATATCTATTTTTTTAAATATATGTTGTTATTAAATTCATTATTGATATGTATTATTTTGTAGATTACTTATGACATCAAGGAAACTCCATTTTTAAAAGACAAGTGATTAAAGTATGTTGGGGATCGATAGAAGGATTTTAAATCCAAGCTTACTAGAAAATATTTCTTTCCTAAGAATAACAATGAAAATGATGATAGTGACAATGATGCTAACATAAAAAAACCTTGGAAGAAATATCCATTTATTGATTATGACATGTGAATAAAATTTATTCACAGTAGACACGATCCCAAGTTTTTGGTGAGTAAAGGAAGAATATGACAATTTATTTAATGTCAGTGAAGATTTATTTTTAACAAATTCTTTTCATTATTTGTTAATAGGAAAAAAGTCAAAAAGGTCAAGAGCGTCGAAAGAAAAATCTATACAACCATACTATGTCTCGAGGAGGGTACGCATATATTTATGATATAATGAATCAAGAGAAGTGGGAAGCTAAAAGACAAGCGGTGGGAGTTGATAATATTGAAGACGTTTCTCCTTCATCTCTTGTTAATCGTGCTCAAGCATGGAAGATAGGACGGATGAATAAAAAGGGAGAGTTTATTTCCCCAGAGGCTAGAGAAGTAGCTGAGAAAATTGTAAGTATTTTTACAGTTAATATCTTAATCATATAATTGAAACTTATTATTTACATTAATTTCTACTAGCTTGCATGTTCTAGGATGCTCTTATAGAAGCATCATTCGAGGGGACCTTTGTGTCTACTGGTAGAAAGGACATATTGACCACGGCCTTAGGGAGTGAAGAGCACTTCGGCTGTATTAGGGGGGTTCCAAAAGGTATGGGTATAAGACAATATTTTAGACCTCCACCTTCTAATCTTATACCAATCCAGCAAGTGCAAATGATGATAGCAGAATGCAAGTCAAGCATGATGATGGAAATGCAATCAATGATTAGTAATTTGCAAATGCAACCACAACAAACATCGAATTATGTTGGTGCTACAGAGCCAGTGTGTGATCTTAGTTTATCAGATCAAGGAAAGCTATGCATACTTTATGTAAAGGATCATGGCAAATGAGTAGTTGCATATAAAAAGGTGTATAACCATGCAACTACAGTCACAATCAATAGATACAAGATAACTAAGTAAAGGTGATGGTTGAAGAGGTTATGGATGCTAATGCTCCTGTACTATTTCCTACTAAGGAGATGGAAACAACAGGACAAGCTCAACATAATTTCATTATTTGGTTGAAAAAGCTAGTCCGACAAGTTAATGAAGAGGTATGAAAATGTTATAATTTTTTTTTTTAATTAATAATATAGGTATTTCTAATTTTTATTATATGTTAATTATAGGAACTCTTACAATCAAAAGAATCTTTGGGTTCCAATCCCCAACCGATGCAAGATGACTTGAAATGATTGGCTTCAGTGGTGGTTGACATAAATGAATTTTCAGATGAAATTAACATAATCAAAAAGATTATTAAGAAGCCTATTACTTTTAGAGTTGCTAGAAAAGATATTAGTGACCTCATTATTTTTGAGTGATTGGACTTGTCAATAATTCAAGTTTTTATCATGTAAGTATTTTTTTATTTCTAAATTAATATTTGATATTTTTATTTTATTACTAACATATGTCTAATTATCAAAGCTACCTTCACAAGATATGCACTAAACTCAGTGTTGATGAGAATTATGGGTTCTTATCTCCACTTTTAACCTCCATTGGCAAAGTGAATCAAAGAGCTTCTTATATTGAAAAGACGATGTGTAAGCAAAAGAAGACATGCTAGTTTTTACCAATTATTGAAAGGTATCAAATTTTAAATTCATCATTCAATTTATAAAACTATTTGCTTAATAATGTGATATTAATATAAATTAATATATTGTAGTCATCATTGGATGCTTCCTGTCATTTGCTTGTATGAAAATACTATATACTGGTTTTGTTCACTGAAAAGGAACGTAAACGATGACATGAAGTCTTTGATTGGATTGTAAATTTTTAAATAATTCCATTGTGTTATTAATAATATATATTTAATATTTTCTAAGTATGTATATTTGATAAATAGATCTTTAGCGACATATTGGAAATTAGCGAGAATGGTTGACAAGAAAAAAAAATGAAATCAAGTTTGTACTAATGCAAGTATGTATTTCAAATTTATTCCTTAATTAGAATAAAGATTATAATATTGGTTTAATGAATTTAATTATTTTTGTTTTCTTTATAGTGTCCTCAATAACCAGGAAGTATAGAATGTGGTTATTATGTGATAATTTTTATGTATGAAATCATCACTCAAGGTATTGTTCACTCATTTAATCAGGTAATAATTTATAAATAATGATTTATAATTATGAAGTTTTTCATATACTTGAGTTATTATTCATACATATATTGTTATTGAATTTGTAGCACTTTTAAAGTTTAGAGCCATATTCTAAGCAAGAGTTGAGACATATATGCAATTTATGGTCTAGTTTTTTTTTAGAATTAACAGGATTAGAGTAGAAACTTTCTAGATATTTTGTATTGAAAATGTAAGTTTAGTTCATGTACCAGACATATTTGTATTGGTCTTTGTAGTTGCTGTTTCTTAATTAATGCAGGTTTTGTAAGTAAGGGAATGTATATAAATATAAGTGTATGAGTAAAAAAAAATGTATTTACGGCCACAGTTGTTACACTAACTGTGGTAAAAAGCCATTTATGGTAACAATTGTTAATAGAACTGTGGCCATAAATGAGCTCTAGAATAATTTTTTGCCACAGGTGGTCTCGGACCTATGGCGAAAAATTATATTTTTCACCACTATATTTTTTGCCACAGGTGAGATGGCACTTATGTTGAAAAATATTATATTTTGCCACAGTTTCTTTTGACCTATGGTGAAAAATGTCTATTTACTACCATAAAATTTTTTACTACACAGCATCTTCTATTGTCAAAAATGCATTTTAACTGTGGCGAAAAATAATTTTTGCACTAGTGTTGGTGTATCATTTTCTTAGAAAATTGTCATTTAAAAATAAAAAATAATTAAAAAAGTAAAATGTAAAAAAGAAAGTCAATTGCATTACTTAAGAGTTGTTGTAAATTAAAAGTAAAAAGAAAAATTTAATTAAACTAGCTAGAAAAATAAATAATTATGATTTAATGTATGATTATCTATATTTTTTTATTTATTCTTAGATATTTTTATATTTTTAAAAAGTAAATAACTTAAGAGTTATCATTTTATTTTTTGTTTAATCCAATATTTAACATTTTAAGATATTAATTTTGTTGAATTCAGCTAATCTAATTTTTCAATTAAAATCCCAATTCCAATACTGGTAGGGAAGAGGAAGATGAGAAGAAGATCATGACTGAGGTGTTAAAACTTCTATGTTTAATTTTTAGAATATATGAAATATATTTATGTTATGCTATATGATTTTTTCTTTGATAATATCTTGAGACATAAAATGTAATGTAAAAACAAATTAAATCAATGACTTTACTTAAGAGTTATTGTTAATTGAAAGTAAATTCAAAACCATATATAAACTCATAATGTAAACACATAACACAAATTTATATAAATATATAAGCAAGTCTTATGCATTTAGATTTATACATTTAATATACTTTTTTTAATCAAATCAAGATGTTTTGATAAAATTAAAAGTTTAAAAGTCAAACTTAACAGTTAACTAACAGTCATGTATATAGAAATGAAATCTCAAATATACAAAGAAGGTTTGTCTAACTTATATTTTATTTTTAATGGAGAGGTCTGTGTAGTTATATATTAATCATTTCCATTTTGGTAAAATTAAAAGCTTATAAGCCTTTTCTTATTTTTAATAAAAATGCTAAAAGTGATTTATAAACAATAATTAAAAGTCTTATGTGATGCTCCCTCTATCCCTATTTATAATATATTTTTAATTGAATCATGCAAATCAATAAAAATTGGTTATCTAATTAAAAGTATAATAACATTTTAATTTTGCCCATAATTATTGTAAATAAAAAATGAATCTCTGTTTCTAAAGTAAATTAATAAGAGTATATATATTTTTTTCTATTCAATTTCATAAAAGTATAATAATCCATTTATTAAAAAATACTTAGGAACAAAAAAATAAAAAGTTCTAAAAGATTTTTATATGTAGAGACGGAAGGAGTAATTGATAGGACATACACAGAAAGTTTTGAGTGAGGGGGCATGTATGATATATACCTACCCTACCCCTATATATATATATATATGTATGTAAGGGATAGCCGAAGTAATTGAATGAACGCATAGATTTTCTAAAGAATACAGAAGTGGATTTTACTAATTGCCATCAACATCATGCCATTATAGTGCAACCATCTTTATAGCAACATTATCAGGTGCAAGCCAATTAGTGGCTTGATTATATCCCTTCAACCAATACGCACATGATAACATTACCGAAGTAGAAAAACGGACACAAGCACAACAAAAGACTTCAAACATACAACACAAAATATGAATTGCCTTCTACTTTTATATTATATTGGTCAATGTCTTTTTGTGATCCGAATCTTGAGACCATATCTCATTTGAAGCACCATTGAAAGTGTGGGAGAAACAGGATGATCTTCCACCACATGAACTTGATAGTTACACAAGATAGCAGAAGCCATAATCTTCATTTGAATGAAAGACAAGTCCTTACCCAAGCATGTTCTAGGGCCTGCAATGAAAGTACTAAATTTGTATGATGGCATGTGAATAATACCTCCTCTTTTTGAGATCCATCTTTCTGGTTTGAATTCCAAGCAATCTTTTCCCCATATTTCTTCACACCTTCCCATGGCATACAAAGATATCATTATCATAGTAATAGGACTGACCTCATGCCCACTAGGAAGAATATCATGTTTGATCGTTTGCCTAATAACTGAAGGTACGGGAGGGTACAGTCTCAAACCTTCACACAAAGCAGCATGGAGATATACTTGATCTTTCACTTCCTTTTCTTCTTTGATCTCTTCATGAATCTTTGCTTCTACTAAAGGGTGTGTAGCAACAAGCCAAAAGAACCACGTGAGAGCTCAAGTTATGGTATCTCCACCTGCGAAAAGAAGACTAAAAGCGTTGTATCTCATAAGCTTGTCATCCGCTTCATCTTTTCCTTCGTCCCCCCTCATCAAACATGCTAGCAAATCATCGGCTTCCTTCTCATTTCCGTTGATTTTTCGTAGCTTTTCTCTCTTTGATGCTATACTTTCATAGAGGAATCAATCAAACACTTCACATGCTCGGGCCATCTTCATCTCTGGTCCGATTCCAAGCCATCTCTAAAGCTTCCACACGCTTTTAGGTATTGTGTGTCTGTAAAATGTGAACTCTCCCACTTCATCAAAGGCTCTCATGCATGCAACTTCTTGGAAATCTAGTGTGAGGCTTTTTGGATCAAATCCTAAGACTATAGAGCAGACAGCGTCAAAGTTGAAGCGACCAAACACATCTTGCAGATCCAATTCAACTCCTCGCTTCTCGACTTGATCAAGAAGAGGAATCAAACAACTCTCCACCTTCTCTCGAACAATCTTCTCCCAAAACTTCTCGAAGCATTTTGTTTTGAAAACTGAATGCTGAAGTGCCCTGTAGTGTTTCCATGCATCTGATGTTGAATAATACCGGCGGCAAACGTGTGTAACAGCAAACTCCTGACTGGTTGCTTGAGTCGTGCCCAGAAGGACACTGTCCTTAAGAACTATTCCGGCACACCCTCGGACGGCCGGCAGTTCCCCAGGATTAAACAAGCACTTCCTCGGTGAAACGAGGGAACAGAACAACGGAGACCAAACGTAATTACAGACAGATAGATTGGCAGAGGGAGGAAGAGAGAACCGCGAGGACTCAAGAGGCTTCTGTATTTCGCTCTGTCTGAACCCATGGCTATATATAGCCCGAAGGTGGATCGGCTGAACTCAAGGGGGGGCGAATCGGCTGATTTCAACTGCGATTGCCCTGAGTTGGCCTGTCTCATGTACGCGAGGCCACTTCTCTTCCAAGCCCATTTTACTAGCCCACTTCATTCCTTAGTATATATACACTAGGAGAGTCTTTCTTTTAATCAATGTGGGACTTTGACACACACACTTTTGACACACATACAACATCTGAATCTACAGTAAAAATAGAATCACCAAAAGCATCCAGAACCTCGCGAAGGTCATGCCCTTTAATGTAGTTGGCGAAATTCTTGCTCATAATGCGATGTACGTTCATGGGGTCATATGTCACCAAATAGTTCATTCCAGTAAACCAGGGTCCGAGGAAATTACCAGTGCCTCCTTTTCTTTGCAGAACATCAGTTGTGTAGTCATAAGTCTGCCCTAAATTTTTGAGAAATGATGGCAGCATTCCTAATAGAGGCCAATCTGGAAAGAGCAGGTCTCGGCAATATCGGCTTCGATGGAAATGAAAAAACGAGAAAGAGAAATGCCGCAAAACTAGCAATTAGCTGCAGACAACCAAGCATTTTTGGTTTGTATGCAAACGGAGAGCTTTCCTTCTATAGATCATATGATGTGATGTACAAATACAATTGCATATATAGCCAATAAATAGAGAAGGAGAATAATGTTCAAGTAGTGCTCCTATAAGCCAATGCCGTTCAGTCCTGCAGGTTACTGATATTTTGGTTTACATTAATATTGGACAGTGAGGCAGTATTGGACTGTTAGGTTGTACTAGGCCAGCAGAGAAAATAGGGTTGAGGGAAAATGAGGAGAGAGAAAAGGCAAAAAAGAGAGATGTGATTTTCTCTCTATGCTTGATTTTTTTTTTTTTAAACTCTGGCTAGCTCTCATTATGTTTGACTGAGCCAGTGAAAATAAGAAAAAGGTTGTTAACTCAAATAGTTAATAATAACTTTATCATTTATAAACAAATTTTTATATATACATAATAAAATTTAATATTTTAACATATTATTTATATAATTTTTCTTATATATCCTAATGATATAAAAATATAATTGTAAATTATTTTATCTAATTTTAAATTTTATGCTTAGAATTATTAAACATACAATAATCTAAAAATTTTAAACTACAATCAAAATATATGGAGGGAGGCATATATATAGAGGCGGGAAACCAAAAAAAAAAAAAAAATTGTCGATAAATTTGAAAGTGGGGTTTTCCATTCAAAAACTTCCCTTTTTTGAAAGAAAAGTTTAGCAAAATTATTTGAGTCCTACGTTTTTTTTAATTCATTTCTCTCTCTTCCCCCTTCATGTTCCTTTCCCTCATTTTTCTTTCTGCCTGCTTTTCTTTCTTGCCAAATCAAAGCATTAGTTTCTTTCCATTTTCTTTCTTTCTTTTTTTTTTGCAGGCATTTAATTTGGTTATAACATCGATGGTTGACATTTTACACATTTTGAAGAAAAAAAGACTTTTAAAAACTTTCCAATTAATTTAGTTGCAGTCAAAAGCAAATCAACAATTGGACCAGAGAAAAAGTGGTTGCATTGTAAGGATGCAGTTGAACAAATGGAGCGAGTTCAAATTGATGTAACATAAACCTATTAGTTTGATAGCACCATGCAGAACAACAAAAGTTCACAACCCACCTAATTGACACTAACATGTAAAATCTCCTTGTACTTCATTAGAACCCTATAGTAACAACAAAGTGTGTGTTAAACTAATAGTAGAAGTACAGACTATAACAGTTAAGAAGTTGTGACCTTTTAAATAGGAGCTTCCCAATCCATGTATACCATGAAGTTATAAAGGTTGTATATAATCCATGTATACCTATTTTGTTATCCATGAAACCTACTTTTTATACTTACAAAGAAAAAAAATTTTAGAATTTTAGAAAAAGACTATATATAATCCAAAGTGCACCAAAAAGACTAAATAAACCCAACAGATACTCTGTTGGTGTTGAATGGACAAGGACCATCGCAATGACTTGGCTAAATCGCACTCCAAAATCATGTGAATGTAAAATAATATAAATGTAAGGAAAATGCCCAATATATAGGTCAATTTAATTTGTTAAGACAATTTTTTTTTTGTTGGGTATCATGGACCAATTCATGGAGATATATAGTCTTTGCTTATGTTGCTATATTTTAATAATTTTGGACCATTTATATTTTATCTAAATGATCCTGATTTCACAATATATTTTTTACATTTTAAATCTTTTTTAATCTAGGAATTTTGGCGGAGCATTCCAAGTCAATCTATATGATGTCTTGATCATTGCAATACATTCCTTCCATTTTTATTTGTAGGGGAAACTATTATTTTTTACTTTTTTTTATATAAACAAAATCATATATTTCAATAAACATTTATTACACATTTTCTAAATCATCTCTCATAATTTACATTAATAAAAAATATTTAATTAATGCTTTTGTTAATTAACATAAGATATTTTAATCTAATTGTTTTATCTTCAGACATAGTTATTATGGCTAATCAACTTTCTTAAACTGTGTGATGCAGTTTTTTTCTTTTATATATAGAAATGGAGAGAGTATCACTACAAAAAAATTGACTTTCAGCGGCGACAAATGTCGCCACTGAAAGTCAAAAAGTCACCGTTGAAAGTTTTTAGCGGCGACAAAAAGTCGCCACAATATCACCGCGAGAGCTTCTGTCGCTGATTCAATCTGCGGTGATAAAAAAAGTCACTGCTGAAAGTTGAGAATCTGTGGCGACATTTGTCTCCACCGAAAGTCAAAAAGTCACCACTGAAAGTTTTTAGCAGCGATAAAAAGTCACCACAATGTCGCTGCGAGAGCTCTTGTCGCTGATTCAATTTGCGAAGATAATAAAAGTAGCCGCTAAAAGTTGAAAATCAGCGACGACAATTGTCGCAGCAGAAACCACGCATCAGTGGTGACTATTTCTGTCGCCGCTGAATGTTAAGTATCAGTGGTGATAGTTATCGTTGCTGAAGCTACTAAAAAGTTGTCGCTAAAAAGTAATATTGGTTTACACACATGGCACCACATCACTATCCATGTGGCGCTCCACCTCACGCCACATACCGCTCTCACCTCACGCCATGTGGCACCATGTCACCCTCCACGTAAGGCCCCACCTCGCACCACGTGTCGCCATGTTATCTTCCACGTGTTGCCCTCACCTCACGCCATGTGGCACCATGTCACTCTCCATGTGTCACCCTTCACCTCACACCACGTGGCCCCATGTCACTCTCTATGTGTCGCTCTCACCACACGCCACGTATCATCATGTCATCAATTTATATTTTCATTTTAAAAGTTGTCTCCTCCAAGATTTGAACCCATGACCTCCTCCTGTTGTGTCCAACCATTTTGCCATTAAGCTGGAATGAACCTGTAGTCTATTATTGCATAATTAAATACACACACACACACATTATTAAACTATACAAACACACATATATATTAAATAATAAATATCGTAAAATATCATTACTATCCTTAAATACTTCAATTTAATTCTTTCAATTTATAAAATTATAAATTATATTATCTATTTTGTTTAAAGTAAACTATAAATATAATTAATACAATATAATTTGTATTATTTATTTTAATTTTTTTACTTCTTGAGATTGTTATATTATTTATTTTAATATTCATATTTATAATTATAATATAAAAATATCTAAGAATAAATAGTAAAAATATTGATGATTATACATTAGTAAAAAAAATTATAAAAATGCAGACAATGAACGACGACACTAAAAAGTCACCGCTGAAAGTCGACTTTCAGTGGCGACTTGTATGTTGTCGCTAAAACTTGCAACATAATTTTTTTAAAAGAAATAAAAAAAATGCTGACAATCGACTTTCAGCGGCGACTTTAAAGTGTCACTGCTGAAACTTGCAACATAATTTTTTTTAAAAGAAATAAAAAAAATGCTGACAATCAGCAGCGACACTAAAAAGTCATAACTGAAATTCGACTTTCAGCGGCGACTTGTTTGTCACCATTGAAACTTGCAACATAATTTTTTTAAAAGAAATAAAAAAATGTTGGCAATCAGCGGCGATACTAAAAAGTTGCCGTTGAAAGTTGACTTTCAGTGGCGACTTTTTAGTGTCGCCGCTGAAACTTGCAACATAATTTTTTTAAAAAAAATTATAAAAATGGCCAAATCTTTCACATTTATAACAAACTATTTCTATTTTATATTTTTTAAAATTATCTTTTCTAAAGGTTTTATAATATTAATCATTTGTCCATATGTTAAAATAGAAATTTATTGTTCTTCGTTATAACTACTAAAATAATAGCAGAAGAAAATATAGAAAATGAAATAGATAACACCCCTTTTGAAATAAATCAACAAAGATACATGAACATAATATCACATATAACTTATAAAAAAATGATATTGCCAAGTAAATTTAGTAACAAATAGAGAATATTCAAGAAATATGATATTCAAAAATCCTGTGAAAGAATAGGAAAGTTAGGTAGTGGTGTTCCTATTAAGCCTAGGAAAAACAATATCAATAGAAAATAAAACTTGTAGAAATAGAAATATGAGATGGTTTGATAAGATATTAGGATCTAAGTCAAAAAAGAAGAATAAGGTAAGTCTTAAGAGTCTTAGTCTATAGCCAAATAGGAATAGTGAACCTGAAAGAAAAGTAAAAGTGGTAGAAATAAAAAAATACATTATAAAAGAATTGAAGAACAAATAGAAATCTCAAAAATAAAAAATAAATTAAATTAAATAAGAGAAAATTTTGAAAGAGATATTTGTGTAGAATATCCAAATTCTTTTTTAAATAGAAAAAGATACAAGAAATTATGGGTGAAAAACAAATAGGACAAAAGAAGAAAAAGAAAAAGGCAAAAGAAAAACAAGAGTTGAATCTTGTCAAAAAAATAATTTAAGCACAAAAAAAAGGTAATTAAGTGAAGCAAATCAAAAGAGCTAATTTAACCATGATTTTTCTAAACTTCTATAAAATCAGAAGACTTTTGATTTTGTAGGCATTGAGTTAAATAGCCCCTTCTCTATCTCTTAATATAATCCTCTCTCCACTTGTAATATTACAAGATATGTATGTGTATCTATGCATGCATGCATACATACATACATAAAACTCGGTTAAATAAATGGAAATGAAAATAAATTAAAATTTAAATAAAAAGAACATCATGAAATTGGTAAAACAAAAATATATTTTTTTCCTATAAAAAATACTTTAATCAAATTTTGAAAACACAAAAAAATGCTGACAATCAACGGTGATACTAAAAAGTCACCTCTGAAAGTTGACTTTCAGCAGTGACTTGTATGTCGCCGTTGAAACTTGCAACATAATTTTTTTAAAAAAAATAAAAAAATATCGACAATCAGCAATGACACTAAAAAGTCACCGCTGAAAGTTGAGTATGTCACCGTTGAAACTTGCAACATAATTTTTTTTAAAAAAATAAAAAAATGCTGACAATCAGCTTTCAATGGCGACTTTTTAGTGTCGTCGCTGAAACTTGTAATATGATTTTTTTAAAAAAATATAACGTATTTTAAAAAATGCTGACAATCAGCGGCGACACTAAAAAATCATCGCTAAAAGTCACACTTTCAGTGGCAACAGTAAAAGTCACCACTAAAAGTCAGTGGTGACTATATCTTGTCGGCACTAAAAGTCATACTTTCAGTGGTAACTTTTTAGTGTCACCGTTGAAAGTCATTTTTTTGTAGTATATATTAATATTTATTAATTAGTCAGTCCTTCTTTCTTTTCTACATTGTATTTCAATATTCCATTTTGTGTATGAATCCTTGTGCATGTTTGGATAATACAAATAATCAATATTTTAATGGTAAAAATTGTAGTGTGATGAAATACATACATACATACATATATATATATATATATATACATATATCCTAATATCTCTCCATGTAAAATCAATTATAAATTTAAATTTATGGTTTTTTAAAAAATATCCAAACATCTTTATGCATGTCAAAATCAATTATAAATTTAAATTTATGGTTTTTTAAAAAATATTCAAACATCTTTACGTATGTCAAAATTAATTATAAATTTAAAATAATAACTTTCAATCCTCATCAAATATTTAATTTACAATACTCTATTTTCAAGTTAGCTAGGTCCATAAAGCCTGCTTAGTTAGATCTAACCAGTAACCACTATCCATTTAATGTCATCCAATCAATTCTTTGTTGTAGATTCAATGAGAGCCACCAAAACCAGAGCAAGCAGGCCACATTCAGCATATCTTATTAATTATATGGGAAGACATTAAAGTCGTCAATTCAGGTTGCTGATATTTTGGTTTACAATATTGGACAGTGAAATAGTGATTGGCTAATAATAGAAAATAAGGAGAGAAAATGATGGGAGAATGGGTAAAGAAAAGTCAGGGAATATGATTTTACCTCTTCATGCTAGGCTATGCAAGAAAAAACAAGGAGCAGAAAAAATATGTTAATTCATATAAAAAATAATAATCTTATAATTTAAAAAAATATTTATACATAATAAAACTTTGGCAAAAATTTACAAAATCCCCTCACTTCTCCAACCACTGGGGCTTTGATGTTGGTGGCCAGACTACCCAACTAGACTGGAGACAAATTATTTTCTTTTATAAGGTTGCCACCAAAAAAATAATTAGCTATATTTTTAATTGTATTTTCAATTTCCATGCTAATAATTATCAAGAGCTTAATAATTACTTATCATTTTACAATTGGCTACTTGTTAATTTATTCATGGGACTTGTTAAAAAATTTAATATAAACTGTTTTTATTACTAAGAATGACAAGTTTCCATTAATAATTTGACAAGTAACCATTCGTGAAATGACAAATCCCATTAGTATGTTTGAAAATTTATCTTGATAATTTAACGAGCACATATTAGCAAAGTAACAAGTTCATATAAGATTTTGACTTGTCAAAGTATTAGGAGAAATTTTTAAAACTTATCATTTCACAAATAATTACTTCTTAAATAATTAATGGGGACTTGTTTATCAAATGATTAAAATAAATTTTTAAAGCTAGTAACAATTGTTATTTTATAAATACTTACTTGTTAAACATTATAACATAATTGGCAATATTTGATTATTATTTTACCTAGTAAATGACGGCTATGAACCATCATACATAAACCCGTCATTTATAGAGGAGACTCTTCTTTGACAGTTATCAAATAAGCAAGGGAAATAGCTGTCAAATAAGCAGGGGGCTCATACGGTTATTCAAATAAATAACCATCAGATAAGCCCCAAGCTTATTTGACAGTAAACCCTTGCTTATTTGACACTTATTTGAAATAACTGTCAAATTTTAGCAAAATTTATTTTAGGATTGGTTTATTTTATACATGATTAATTTCTATTAATTATCTTTATGAATTTTATTTTTAATACCCATTTCAATACACATTTTTCATTAAATAAAAGCAAGCTAACAAAGTAATATAAAATAAAAAGCTGATATATTTATATAATTAAAAGACCCAATCCTTTATAAATAAACATACAATTGAAAAGAGATAAATCACCTCAATATACAAAAGAACATTATCCTATAAATACTTTGAATTTTGAAAGAAATTATATCAATAAAAATTTCTTAAAAAACAATATAGAGAGCGCCAACGACTAAGGAGATCTTCAAATTCTTGATTTAGCGCCGCAGTTCATACCCCCCCCCCCCCTCTACTATATTGTTTGCAAATGCTGAAAGATAAGCCTATCATAACCATAAAGAAAGATGCTAAGTAATTATCTAATACAACCATTGAATAAGGAAAATGAAATGCTTTATAAAAAGTTACAAATACATTGAAACTCCATTATTTTGCACATCTCCAGATCTGTAATTGAAAGAAAAACGCAAATATAAGTGTGTGAATAATATAAAAGATTAAAAAAAAAAACATATCAAATGGAATGGCAGCTATACAGCTGATACAATGGGGAGATCAAAGGAAAGAACAATCAATAAAACATCTGCCAAGCTACCGGATATCCTCAACTATACAGCTACTTTGCTCAACAAAATAAATCTAACACCTATCCAGAATCATTTCTGAAGAGAAGTCCAATGCTAAATCTACCACTCCTAACATAGTAATGTTAGAAGATCCAAGGGTTAATTGAGAATGAGATAATAAGCAGAGAATCTAACTCTTTTGCAACTAAATAATCATAATTAGATAACTTGGTGACTCTCGAATCATTATTCTCATCAATAACTACATTTAGAATCATAAAGAGCATAAATTGAACTTAGTTTAGTCATTTTGCGTGACAAATTGTGAGATGCAAAGATAGGCGATGAAAATTAGAGATTGAGTATTGAAACATCAAATGACAAAATCACCTTTGCCTTTGACCTCTCACATTTTTGTCACGCCCCAAAAATAGAGGGTGACCAGCACAGGGTGTGAATCATGCCACACATTCCCGCAAGCCTCAAAACGTAAGTTAATTTCATTTTTAAAATATAATCAGATCTATATTGATACTAATCATTATAATAAAGCTTTAACATTTTATAGAAATTTTAACAAAACCTTCCCTGTAAGTACGATGTGTCAAAAATTCTACAATACAAAATTTCCACAAAAATCTTATATCAATTAGGAACTCAACTCCTCTTAGCCAGCAAGCAACATATATATGTGTGTTTGTGTGTGTGTGTGTGTGTGTGTGTGTGTGTGTATTAAATAGAAACCCTAGCTATAGTCGTGGAGCACCTGGCCATATTTTCTAGAATGAATTACACATAAATTGTCATTACATCAAAAGGAGGGACTTCCATCAACTCTCCACTCAGCATGTGTAAAAGTTCTCAAGATTAGTATAAGGATCAGCTTTAGCTAAGGTATTTGAGACCAAAAATATTTTTTAGTGAATAATATCCTAACAATAAAAAATTGAACATGATTAAAAAGAAAAGTTTGAAATAATTATGTAAGTTAAATAGACAACAATTTTCATAAAAATTTAATAAAATTTAAAATAAAATGACTCTATAAAATTTTAAAAAATCTTAAACGATTGAATTATCATGACAGATGTTTTTATCACTTGATTTTCAGAAAGCACAAAAATAAAAAAATGGTTGTAAATAATTTACTAAATAAAAACCAATGGAATATAAAATCACTAAATAATCAAATTCACAAATTTTTTTTAGGGACTTATTAGAACAATAAACAAATGTGGACACATAATTCATGAAGGTAAATAATCGAACGCGGCTTATGCCATGAATATAAACATGGACACACAGCCCATGAGAGTAAGTAACTAAATACAGTCAAAGCCATAAAACAAATATGTGTACGATGCTCATGAATAACCATCCCTTCGTTCCACGTGCCTTGGCCATTGTACGGGGCTAGCACCTCCTATAAACACTTTGCTAGTTAGGTGTACCATGGCATGTCAAGGGCTAATGGAACTACCATTAGCAATCAGTGTTCTATATAAAGTCCCTTTCAAATTCAATTTCAAACATGGAAGAAATTAATCACTATTCAATTAAATTTTTCTTTTCAATGTCGAACTCGCATGAATCATTTTTTCCATAACAATTCAATAATTTTCAAAATGAAATCTCACAATTAGAATTCAAACTTATATTTACTGATTAACTAAAATGAGCAATTCTAGTAAGATAATTTCATGAAATAAAGTAATTTAATCGACAAAATATCTCATAATCACATTGTTGTCGTAAAAAGAATTTGCAATTTGAATAAAGGAGATTTTAATGAAATATCAGTTGGGACGCTATCAATTTACCTGAGTATTTTCAAAAGACTCTAAAACTTGCTTCTCTTAACTTTTGACCTCTATTCTAATGAAGCCCTTAATGTCCTGACAAATGAGTCAAAATTCTAAAATCATTCATCAAATAATCTTACAAGCGCTTAATGGGTATCAACATTCAATCTAATCGATACTAACAACACTATAACTAATTACATTTCAAGTATACTTGAGTTAGTCAAATCATTTGACAACTCTCAACCCGTACTTCCTTATGACCCTACTCAATCATAAATTACTATAAATTATATCAATCATTCATAAATTTCCTCTAAACTAAAAAAATAAACAAGCATCCTATATAATCATTTTTCCTTACTTTGGTAGTTTAAAAAAATTTTCAATTAATAACTTGAACTAAAACTTACATTTACTCCTTTAAGCTATAATATGGAAGATTAACAAATCATAATTCACCAAATTCTTTTCTCATACCTTTTTACAATTAGCTTGAAGGCATGCATTTATTATTGACAAAATTATGAAATAAATAACCAAGAAATTTCAACAACTTTTAAACTTCAATTTATTTTTATTTTATTATTAATTATATTTTAACTTAACATAATCAAAATATTTCCAACCCCCAACCGAAAGCAACACTTCAATCCTAGTTGAAGGTAAAACACCAAGAAGAAAGAATAGGACCACATCAAGTAATTGGGGAAAGGAAGGGATTGTTTCATGGCTGTTGTTGCACTCGAAGAGGGAGAAGAGAGGATTAATGATTTGCCTCAACCTTAGGTGCAGTGATGACAGCTTAAAACCATCATGCATTCAACGCAGAAAAGGAAAAGACAAAAACAAAATTCTCTATCTTGCAGCTCGGATGATAAGGACGAAGACAAGCTATCGTGGCCAAGAAAGCAAAGGATTAGAGCTTACATATACATACGCAAGACACTCAACACTTGAAGCTAAACATGCACATGTTCATACACACCGAAGCCAACCTAAACAGAAGCAAGAATGGCAGCAAAGAAGGAGCAAAGAAGAGCTAAAGGTTGCGACATGCACGAGAAGGAAGGAGACCAAAATCCAACCAGCAAACAACATCATTGATCTACCATACACACACGCACACATGAACTTTTCAACAGCTAAGAAAGAAGAGAAAAAAAAAGAAAAAAACTGAGCATGCAAACACACACCTTCATCTATAATAAACAAAGCAGAAATGGGGCAGAGATTGTCAGCCACTCCACACGATAGAGATGAACAAATCATTGAGAGCACATAATGAAGGAACAGCTGATGATAGGGAAAGAGAAGCAATAGCTCGGCTTCACTGTGGCAGGCAAACAAGAGCGACGAGAATGACAATAGACAAGCAACAATAGCAATGCAAATTCACTGTTGACAGTGAGTGAAGAATGTAGGTAAGGTTTAGAGAGATGTACCGACTATACGAGAATCTAGAGAAGTGTATGATGGTGGTGAGAAGAAAAATCGAGATGCTCTGTTTTTTTTTTTTTTTTTTTTTCCGTGTGAAAGAACTAATTCAGACCAAAAGAAGCAATGGGAAAAATTACAAAAAGAGCACAAAAAAATCACAATAAGAGGCACAAAAAAAATTTACAAGAAAGGACACAAAATTTTCCTATAATTTTAAAACTAAACTTTTGCTCAGACAAAATTTAAGCTTTAGATCCTCAAGAAAATTTTTATCATGAGTTCCTCTAAACTACCAATTCTACTTATTATAAAATTTATTTAAATAATATTTCTATTGGGAGAATTTTGTTTTAATCTAAAATTGAGGGTCATTGTAATTTTGATCTAGTGTGCAGCCCATATCATCATAATTTTTAAACAAGAGCCACAAGGAAATGAATCTGACGTGCTTTATCAAACAAGACAAAAAAGAAAATCATTCTTCTCATTAATGATCCCAAGTCATGACAATTTTTCTGCAGACAATGAATACTTTGAGATTTAAATACACAAATCCAAATGATAAGTTGATACTTTAGACCATGTTCTTTTCCCATACAGGGGGAAATTTAATTGAGGATATATTGTTAAACTTGGTAGGGAGAAAATAGAGTACCCTTACCTCCTCTAGAAAAAGAATGCCATTAGCCTGTTATATCTACTGCACTGTAATCAGAAAAAAACCCAGCTCATATTTAGCTATCAAATATTATATATATTACACAAATAAGTCTTCTTTTAGAAATATATCCACACGAAAGTCAGATCAGAAATGTGTTTATGTGATTCCAAAAAAAAACAAAAGAAAGAAAACCCCTCAAATTCTTAAACTAATGCATGGTTAATTACTTTTCACTTTCAAACTTGAGAAGCCAATAGTATCAGCCATTTATCGTTACAATCTATTTGATGTGACAACCAAAGAATGCCTAGAAAGGTACTAACCTTTGCTGAATAGTCTTAACAGCATGATTTGCAAAATCGTGAACTTTGATAATGTGAATAGTGTTAACTAAGGATAAAAA
This sequence comes from Prosopis cineraria, assembly GCF_029017545.1. Lineage (NCBI taxonomy): Eukaryota > Viridiplantae > Streptophyta > Magnoliopsida > Fabales > Fabaceae > Prosopis > Prosopis cineraria. The sequence continues at coordinate 26,369,177 of NW_026555334.1, forward strand.
ATCTAACTGTCATGGGATATAAAAGAAACCTTCATGTATTTCAACGTCAATTACACATGAAAGACAAGCAATCCAAGTATTATGGGATGGTTGTGCTCACAATTTACAAGCAATTTGATTATCCCTCCAACAAAGCGAACTTGAATTAATAAACATTACCTTTCTAAACAAAAAAGAATAAATTAAACGAGCCATTCCCTTAACACAAAACACTAATTAGCATACTCTTAAAGCTAGAAACCACATATAAGAAACAAATTGCCAAAGAGATTATTACAAATATTGGTAAAAAACTGAGATTATTAGAAACCACCTAAATCACAATAATAATAATAACAGCAGCAGCAACAATAACAACAAAGAAAGAAAGAAAGAAAGAAACACTTCCAGAAACAATACAAAGCTCACACCTCAACATTGAGAATAGCATTAGGTGAGAGAGCCCAAAGTCCACTAATCTCGTAGAGATCGTTATCTACAGGAGAATGTCTAATTAATCTAAATGTCATTGAGGGTTCTAATCTTGCCACCTTCAATTATCTTCTTCCATCAAATTTGCTGCAAATCTAGGTCTTACCAACTTTGATTCCTCCTCCATCTCTATTACAGTAAAAAAAAAAAAAAACCAGATCCATCGTTCTCCTCAAGCCTTCATCCATTTGCCAAATTTGCATCACCAAAAAGCCAAGAGGGCACGGCGAAGCAAAAGTAGTACGATGAAGCCGTTGTCCTTACGAGGAGAATTAGGGATTTAAGACATGAAGAAGGGGAGGGACGAAGGAATTTCCACCCTATGGAACAAAGAGGAATGCCGCCGTTGAGCGAGAGAGTGAAACTGGTTGGAGCGAAAGGAAAGAGGGACTTGAGTAGGCACAAGAATGGTCTGGAGTGAAAATGAAAACTCACTGGGAATATATTTTAGGGAAAATAGCATCCAAAGACTACGATACAGTATTTATATCTCATAAGGACCAAATAATTTGATAATAGCACTGCAGCCCTCTGGTCCTTCTGACATATTAATTTCATAGGTGAGCCCCTTATAGTTAAAAAGAAAAAAAGAAAAAAAAAAAAAAAAAGAAAAAAGAAACCCCCACCGTTGCTAGAGTCCTCTTGTACTAGTTATTTGTGATCCATTTGAGCTAGTTCAAGTGGTTCCATGGTTATTGGCACTTGGTTTGTGAGTTTAGACACCTTAGTTGGTTTTGGAAAAAAATGTACCATTTTGAGTTTAGATGTTCAAATTTCATTTGGCTCAGTGTTTGAGTGTGAGATTCATGCCAACAACTAGATGGCTTTAAAAGCTACAGGTGGACACTTGAATTGCTCGAATTGAACATCAAACAATGAATTGACACACTCTAAAAGTTAGCTTAGAGAGCTATCACGACAATAGACGTGTGCCATGGCACACTAACAGTCATGCTGCAGCGCGAGGCATAGAGAGGGAGATTTCCCTCTATGTAGTCCACCATAATGAATAGAGCGCTGCGCCATGGTGCATTGTGCCATTTCTGGGTAAACTTCTTAGTGGTTTTAATATTATTTTAAGTGCCATTTGTGACTCCTTTGCTTTTGTTGTCTTGTTTAATTGATTTTAAATTGTAGTTTGAGCTCAAGCAAACTTCTAAAAGGGTTTCTTAGGCTCCCACTTTTCTTAAATTTTCTTTAACCTTTTTACACCCCTTGAGTTATGATAACTACTTTAAGGGATTTAGATATCCTGATTATCATAATGGTATTTAGTGTTTGGTGTCATGTGTGTTTGGTAATGTCAAGGGATGACAATTACACATGATGTACACATGGTAGGGTAATGTGGCACGTGCTATGGCATGACGAGGTGCACACGTGGCTAATGATGTGGCATAAAGTGTCAATTGGCATGGCATGAGGAGGCGCTAATATGGCATAAGATGATTCTTTTTTAAAAAAAGTGATTTTTTTATTGTGACTTTTTGTCGAGGCTAAAAGTCGCTACTAAAAACCTTTCATCGTCAAAGGGTTACTACTAAAAGTCCGGTCACTAATGGTTTTTGGCGACAAAGGTATACTTTTGGTGGCAACCCTTTGACGGCAAGAAGTCATCGGTAAAAATCTTTAGTCGCAAATTTTGGGCTGCTAAAAGTCATTTTGTTGTTCTTGTGTGTTTAATGTGAAAAGAATACATTTTCTAAACAAACAAGAATGAATTGAATAATTAAAGTTCGTATTTATTTTTACCAAATAAAGTATGCATTTTTTTTGTACATATGTATTCTTTTATTAGATATAATCTCGTTTGAGATATGTTCATATAATAAATAAATAGACAAAGGGAGAATTTCTACCATAAGGAAGAGAGATATTTACCAGTGAGTCCCCAAAAAAATTTAAAATCTTTTGTAGGATTTTTGGAATAAATTGAAATTAAATGGGTGGTTGAAAAGACTAAAATACCCTTTTATTGCAACTGATATTAATAAATTAACAAGTAAAGTTAGAGAATTAACAACTAATGATTCGACATTTAGGACATAATGATTGAACTGATATGATTATTGAAAAGTCATGTAATTTATAACTGATATTAGTAAATTAATAAATAAAAGTAAGATAATTAATAACTGATATTAGTATGATTATTGACAAATGAAATCAAGAAATTTGTGACTGATATTGGTAAATTAACAAGTGAAGTAAAAAAATTAGCAACTAATAATAGTGCTTTTCAGTCAAATTATGTGAACAAGGATTCACGAGTCAAGTTAAGTAGTTAATAAGTCATGTTGACGAATTAATAAGTAAAATTATGAAGTTAACAAGTAATGTTCTTAAGATTATGGAGTCACGAAATTAACTAGTTAACTACTTGACAAGTACTATCAAGGAATCAATAAGTACAAGCAAGCAATTAACAAGTAAAGTTTGAGTAGTAATTAAGTACTTGTTAATTTTGTAGAAGGGTATTTCAGTCTTTTCAACCATCTATTTTATTTCAGTTGAAGTCCAAAAAGTATGCAGAGAATTTTCAATTTTTTTTGTGACCCATTAGTAAATATCTCTCTTTCATGATCTTTAACTGAAATTCTCCTTAAGAACAAATCTTGTGAAATTGATATCCATTAATTTTCATGAAATTTTTCTTTCTTTTTCTATTTTTTTGAATTTATATTTTATTTTATAAAATATAAAATCTTCTCCATTTTTAAAAAATTTTGTGAAATTCATGGAGATTCTCAATTTTAGAACATCCACTCCCATTCAATAATGATGTGATCTGGCCATGTGCATCTGATGTGCTGTGCATATGATCTGGTACTGAGGATGAGATTATGGTTATGTTTTCTTACTAGAATAGAATATAATGGAATAAATTAAAAAATAAATATAAAAATAAGATGATCAAAATAGATGGGTAAACACATTTATAAGAGGGACGGATAATTTAGTACCCATAGAGTTGAATCATGATTTATAATATTTTTGGAGGTGTGATGATTTTATAATATATATTAATGAGTTTTATCATATTTATCACAGAGAGAAGGTAATTTAATTCATTTTTATCTTAATTTTTTTAATCCATTTCATTCTATTTTTTTTAATGGCCTAACGGAACCATAATATATAAAACTAAAATAATAATTTCGCAATTTTTGTGCATAAGTTTGATTCATAAAAGACAAATAAATTGGAAATGGTACGTATAGGCGGTTCATAAATTCTTTCATATCAATAATCCATTAAACCAAACCTGCACTAATACGTTTTTGCTGCCGTGTTTAATTTGGCTCTGAAAATTTCTATATTTGCTAAATTCAAGCCAAGCCAATAGAGTGGGGGTCCGTGCTCATCCATCAAATAAAATCTGGGTCATCCAGATTTAATTGGCCCAGATTTTATTTAGATGGACCAGATTTTGTTAATTATTAATTTTAATTTATATTTATTAAACTAAAAATTTATAATTTTTTTATAAATATGTTCATCATTAATCTGGATAGTGTTGATTTAATTTATATGGTCTAATTTAATATTTTAAATTTTTAAATTGACTATCTACATTTATTCTAGACAGTTTATATTTGATATTAAATGTTTATCTATAAGGTCCAAGTTTAAAGTTTTTATTTTTTATTTTTTATTTTGATGAATGCAATATTAAAAAATAAAAAATGTAATCTTTTAATTATAACTTTTTAATTTTTTTAAAAAATTACAAGTTAAAAATATTAAATATGAACTATATAGAATACATTTGAATAGTCAATATATAAAAATCTAAAAATTTTAATATTAAATTAAACTTTTCAAATTAAATATAGATGATATTAGTCAAAAAATATTTATTAGAACTTTTTTATAATTTTTACAAATTTTTGTTTTTAAGAAATATAAAATAAAATATTAAATTATTTTTTTAATCTCCACCATCCGGATTAAAAATTTAAATGGTTTAAATTGCATTATCCTGATGACCACTACAATGAGCACCCAAAATGGTTGCAATTGGGTTGTATACAGAGGGAGGGTATGGGAACATGGGATGGGACCCCCATGTCTGGTATTCATGCTCGTACGTACATGATCAAATAAGTACCACTAACGTAATATCCTTAAAATATGGACATTTCACTAATTCATAGTATGTATTATAAATCTAATTCTTTTTGTGTTTATTTAAATATTAGTTTTATATTTTTTAAATTAAAAAACCTTCATAATTATCGCTGGACTCCTGCACAACTTTTAATATTAATTTCCAAATCTCTTACAACGTCTATTCTTGAAGGACGCATAATTTAAAAATATCAAGAAAAAAATAAAGTTCTACTTTCATTTCTCCACTCACTTAGAAAAGGGGTAATGTAAAATTTACGCATCCACAAAATTTGAATATTTAACCATATATCTTTCCGGTAACTACAATATAATCTATTGTAATAATTAAAATAACTAGTTTTCTTAATATTGTAATTAGAGTCAGGAATAAAGATTGAGTTTTAAAAAATGACATTTTAAAAATAGTAAATATTAAAACCCAATCTTAATAGGTCTTGAAAACGGAGCTTCATCTTGAGCCTCTCGTTTAAGTCCATTTTATTTTACCATTAAAAAATAAAGTATTTTAAATTTTATATTTTAAAATTATAAATTTTTTATTTTTAATATTTGAAGATGTTGTATTTTTAAAAAATTTGAAATGTTATAATTGAAAATTTTAACTTTTAAAAATTAAAAAGTAAAAAAAGTAAAAAGGCCTTATGAACTCGACTTTGAATTATTTGAATAAGGATTGGACTTCATCGATTTTAAAGTAACTAGGACAATGAGCTTGAACCCATATGAGCTATATATATGACTTCATTCTGATGATAATGTTCACTCTAGAGTCTAGATATATAAGAAAATTAATAAATTATGAACACCCATGATAAGCAATCTTCATCTCCTGATAGAGATATACACTGTGATTGCAATATCTTTATCCTTACACCATCATTATTAATTACTTACTATAAGTAATACATATATTAAAAATAGTTGAACATCCAATCAGATACAGTAATTTACACATACAATCAATGCAATTTCAGCACACCACTTGAAAGGAATGAGTAAATGTCATCCGTACTCCTTCATCTCAATAATTTCACCACTGATCAATCTCATAACATAGTCAAAGTTCATTGTTTTAGCAGTGCTTAATTAGTTATTTCACAATTATACATAAAATAAAAAGATTGAACCCAAGAAAATAATCAGCACCTTGATGTGATCCGAACTTTGAGACCATACTTTATCAGAAGCACTATTGAAAGTTCTGGAGAAATGGGATAATCTTCCACCACATGAACTTGATAATTTTTCAAAATAAAAGTCACCATTATCTTTATTTGAATGAAAGACAAGTCCTTACCCAAACAAGTTCTTGGTCCGGCATTGAAACTAATGAACTTATATGATGGTATGTGAACGATACGTCCTCTTTCTAAGATTCACCTCTCTGGTTTAAATTCCAAACAATCTTTTCCCCATATTTTTTCACACCTTCCCATTGCATACAAAGGTAAAAATATCATAGTACTAGGATAAACCTCGTGTCCACTAGGAAGTGAGTCGTGTTTGGTCGCTTGCTTGTGCTCAAAAGGTGTTGGAGGGAACAGTCTCAGAGATTCACACAGAGCACCATGGAGATACACTTGATTTTTCATTTCCTTTTCTTCTTTGATTTCTTCAAGAATCTTGGCTTCCACTGAAGGGTGTGTAGCGACAAGCCAAAAGAACCAAGTGAGAGTTGAAGTTACGGCGTCTCTACCTGCGACAAAAAGATTAAAAGCAGTGTCTCTTAGAAACTTGTCATTCACATGTTCTTTACCTTGTTCCTCCCTCATCAAAGTTGTCAGCAATTCCTCGCCTGTTTTCTTCATTTCATTGTTTTTGCTGAGCTCTTCTCTCTTTGATGCTACATGATCACTCTAACAAGTGTATGAGAACACAGTAATAAATTACCCAGAGTATTTCAAGTGTCGAACCCACAAGGAAGTTATTTTTTTACTAATTTAAATAATTAATAGTTCAAGAAAAATAGATAAATTTGATAAATTTGATGAAAACATAAAGAATAAAAATACATCAAGAAAATAATGATGATAAAAATGCAATCACTTGAAGCATTAGAATTTAAGATTCACCCTATAAGTTGCTAGTTTCTACTCTTTAAATTGACTTTGATCAATTATAGTGACAACTATTCCTAAAATGTCCTAATATTCTCCCAAATTATTAGTTTCTTTTTAATTAGCGTTGAATTTGTTCCCACGATACCCAATTAACTAATTAAACCATGAAGTTATTGTTTAAGTCACTATAAATTTCTAGAACTATCCTTAACCTAGTTATTTATGTTTAATTCTCTATATTTAGGTTCTCCCTTCATCTCCCAGTCCATCAAGATTACCCATAGATTTGATTAAATGGTGGCTAGTCATTAAATCAATATGAAGAACAAGAGAAATAAATATAATTGGAAAAGGCAAAAATATTCATATATATAAATGAAAAGAATCAAAACAAAGGAAATAGAAAACTAGCTCCCCTATTGGGCTACATCTCTATCCCAACTGAGTAATTTAAAAACACATAATAAAATTAAATAACACCGTTCTAAAATTTTCAATCATGAAATATGATCACATAGAAATTTAAGGAGCAAAAAAGAAATAATTTTAAAATTTTTAGAATTAGGGCCAATTACAGCATGTAAATTTTAAGAAAATTATAACAGTATAAGCAATAGAAAATTATCATGATATTTCCTCCCCCACACTTAAATTTCACATTGTCCTCAATGTTTGTAGAAAAGGAAAAAGCTAAAGGAACTGAAACTCCCATAATTTAATTTGTTTTGGTGTGATCTTGATAACCTTTAAAAAGCTCGCTTTTAAGCATTGTAATCCTACAATTCATCTTAATGAGGTTCTTAGTGATCAAATAAAATTTTATAAGGATAACAGACGGTAAAAAGAAATTAAAAAAATTAAAATAACAAAGAAAAGGAAATAAAAGAAAATTGGGTTGCCTCCCAACAAGCGCTACATTTAATGTCTTATAGCTAGACATTGTTGTTAAAATCAAGAGATACCTTCTGAGTATGGTAGAAATTCTTGTCCTCCTAAATCAGAAGACACCTTCTTATTCCAACTAATATTCATCTTTTCTTTGGAGAGGGTTCTTGTTAATGATCAAGGAACTTTCCAATTTGATTCTAATACATGAGTGCTAGAGCTTTTGTGAGGACTAATGAGTGGATCTTTAGGTTGCCTTTGTAGCTCCCTCCCTTCTCTATTGCTAATTTCCTCCTCTTTATTTTCCAAAGTATGTAAGGGAGGATCTTTTGGGTGTTTCCCCTCTTTCTGTGTCACTTGTATGCTGCATAAAATTTTTTTAAGAATGGGGAGGTTAATAGCTTTAGTAAATTTAAATATCTCTTTTTCCTCACCTACTTTGAATATTAATTCTCCCTTAGGCACATTAATTAAGGCACCTCCAGTGGCTAAAAATGATCTTCTTAATATAAATGAGACATTCCAATTATCTTCAATGTCTAAAATAATAAAATCTATAGGAATATAAAGTTTATCGACTTTCACTATGACATCCTCAACTACACCATATGGATATCTGAGTGATCTATCTGTGAGTTGAAGAGTCATATTGGTTAGCCTGACATCTATTATACCAAGTTTCTTGCATAAAGAATAAGGCATTAAGTTAACATTGGCACCTAAATCACATAAACAATTTTCAATAATATTACAACCAATATCACAAGAAATAGTGAAACTCCCTGGATCTGTCAATTTGGGTGGTAGCTTTTTTTTGTAGAATCACACTACACTCCTTTGTAAGTGTAATCGTGGCATATCCTTCTAAATTTTTCTTGTTTGAAACCAGATCCTTGATGTATTTGGCATAAGCAAGCATCTTTGCCAATGCCTTTATAAAGGGAATATTAATTTGAATTTTCTTAAACATCTCAAGGAATTTTTAGAAAGCCTAAATTTGGATCTTTTTTTAGAAGGAGATTGGGGTATGGAATGGGAGGCATATAAGGTTTGGCTTCAAAAGGAGAATGCCCACTTTTAACTTCACTAACAACCTTTTGAGATTCCTTACCATTCTGTATGGTGACTGCCATAACTTGCTATCGTGGATTGACTTTGGTATTGCTTGAAAGTTTATTTTGACTCTTTCAGTAACTAAGCTAGCCAAATTGCTTATTTGAGTCTCCATATTCCTCAAAGAATTACCCATTTGAGATTTTATATTCTTCATAAAAGCTTTAGTTGAAGTAACTATTTGTTTTAATTGATCAATCTTTTGATTAATACTCTTCATGCTATTTACTTAGTAAGTCGCCATTTGAGCCAAAGCTTCCTCCAACTTTATTGTACAATCTTCAATTGTGTTTCTTTATTGTTAAAAGTTAGGCTATGCTTGTGGCCCCTGAGTAGAGGAATTATTCCAAGAGAAATTTGGATGATTTCTCCATCCAGGGTTATATGTGTTGGAGTATGGGTCATTCCTTAATTAACTCAATTATTACTAGCTCCCATATAATTAGCCTCCTCCACATAATCACCATCACAACTTGTATGAAGAGAATTATTAGTAGAAGAAAGGGAATTAAGAGAACAAAAAATTTTCAATAATAACTTTAAACTCTTTTTTAAATCCTATAGTTTATGTGAAAGATCTGATGTAGAAACTTTATTAACAATCGCCCTCCTTCCTTGAATTGCCTTCTGCCTTGAATTTGCTGTTAGCATTTTATAAATCTCCTCCCTTTCTTCAGCTGTCATATTACTTGGATCACCTCAAGCTGCATTATCAAGTTTTGATTTGCATTCAACATTCAACCCATCATAAAAAAAAAATTCATCAAGAGTACGTATGGAAATTGGTGATGGGGACATTGGCTTATGAGGAGATTATAATGTTCCCAGGCCTCATGGAACAATTCACTATTTTGCTGTGTGAAGAAGTGAATCCTATCCCTTAATTTTGATGTCTTTTGATGAGGATAATATTTCAATATAAATTGCTCATACATCTCTGTTCAAGAGCTTATGGAAGCTTTTGGTAATTGTAAAAGCCATTGATGAGCTTCTCCTTTTAAACAGTATGGAAATCAATGCAACTTATCATCTGATAGATTATTTAGTAGTGTATCAATTACCGCATAAAATTCTTGTATAAAATTCAAGGCATCCTCAATTCGATACCCGTTAAAATTAAGTAGCACATTTAAGTGAATGTTCTTAAATTCATAATTACACGCTCTCGTACTTAGTTAGATACACGATGGATTAGATGTGATGAATGGACGTTGAATATCTCTAAATGTAATGAATGGCTTTGGAATAGTTTCGTCACCCATCTTTCTTCTTCTTTGAGATCTACTTTTCCTGAAACACCGTTTAATTTCAAGATTAATAGGAATCAAATTTAAATCATCAGAACTTTTCAGTTGCATAAAAATAAAAAATAAAAGGAAAAAGTTAAAATTTAAAATTAAAATAAACTAAAAATTAAATAGCTAGTAAATTTGTGACTTCCCTGGCAACGGTGCCAAAAACTCGATCGCTCTCGCAAGTGTACGAGATCATAGTAATAAATTACCTAGAGTATTTCAGGTATCGAACCTACAGGATTTGATAATCACTTGAAGTCTTGGGTTTAGGATTCACCCTATAGGTTGCTAATTTTGACTTGTTGCACCCAAAAAATGTGATGCAGATGGCTTGTGAGTAGTGGTCTTGACCATCGCAGAGGGAACCGTATGGAATGAGGAGTCAGCATCAAGATTTTAAGGTAAATCTTGCGAAACTATTTAAAGGATGGATAAGTATGGTCTACAAAGTTAGAGAAAAGGTTCAGGAGTCGGTTGAGAGTGGGGAAGGTGTTAAGCACCCCACAACACCCATTTGTCAAAACGGTTACCTAAAGTTTGTTGTGCTATATTAATATGGTTTTAAAATTATTTTAATTATCCTTTTTATATTCATTTGTTTGATATAAAAATGATAAGAATTAAGTGAGAAATATTTAATTATTTACGAGGGAGAACTTGACTCAGAATCCGACTCTAAGGCCTACATACCCTGTGATGGGGATCATAGTCCACGTAACTCGGGTTTGAAAATTATTGGTGAAAATATTTTTTGAAGAGAAATTAATTAAAATAATTCACACATTTTGTAAATAAAACAATTTCTAAAATTTTGATATGTGTGTTTTAAATTGCAAAAGTAATGTAATTTTAATTATTTTCTCAATTTTTGAATTTTTGAAATAAAGAAATGAAAAGGGTTTTAAAATTATAATTTTTATGTTTTATGATTGAGAATTTTAACTGCTATACCTACAGAGCCTTATTGGTTCATATGGTAATGCGGTTATTCTAAATATCTATGGGGATTTTGAAATCTCACATGATCAAAGAATTTAAACAATTTATTTTATTTATATTTTTAAGTGTTAGTAATAATTTGTTTAATTATGTATGTACACATGTGTTTTAAAGAATTTTAATCACCATACTTGTAAAGCCTTATTGGCTTATACCGTAATAGGATTATTCTAAATATCTGCGAAGATTCCAAAATCTCACACTATAAAAAAATTAAATTTAAATACATCTTTAATTTAATTAATTTAATATATAATTTATATATATTTTTTAAAACTTGATCATTATATCTGCAGAGTTTTATTGACTCATGCAATAATACGATTATCTTAGAAGTTTACGAAGATTCAAAAATTTCATATGACTAAAAGATATAATTGATAAATATGATTACAATTTAAATATATTAATTTGGTTAATTAATTTTTCTAAATTGTGTATTATATGATTATTTACAAAAATCACTTATTTACTATAGGGATTGAGAATCACTATATCTACGAGGGCTTATTATCCTACACGATAATAATAATTTAAGTCTCTATAAAGATTTTTGAAATCTCACATGAGACTTAAATAAATTATTAATTTGAATTATAAAAGGAGAGTTAATTTTAATATATAAGTTTTGCTCTCATATCTGTGAAATCTTATTGATTTAAATGACACCAGATTATTCTGAATATTTGTAGAGATTCAAAGTCTCACATGATAAAAGAATTAAATAATATTCACTTTGAATATATTTTAATTTGTGATTATATAACACATATTTTTTGATATAGAAATCTTAATCATTATACCTGCAAAGCCTTATTGACTTATGCAGTAGTACGATTATCTTAAAAGTCTACGGAGTTTCAAAAATCTCACATGACCAAAAGATATAATTGGTAAATATAATTATAATTTAAATTCATTAATTTATATATTAAAATTATAAAAATGTTTTTTATTTTATTTACAAAATTTATTTATTTATTGACTATATAAATTGTGAATCACGATATTTGTGAGAATTTATTGTCTTACACGATAATGTGATTAATTTAAGTCTCTATGAAGATTCTTGAAATCTCATATGAGAATTAAATATTTAGTATAAAGAGAGAATTAACTTTAATAATGGGCCTTTAAAACTCATATAAATACCTACAAAATTGATCTTCAATCCTGTGAAATCTTATTGATTTACATGGTATGAAGTCATTCTAAATGCTTATGGAGATTCTTAAAATCTCACACGACAAATAAATAATCGAAATATTTGTATTTGAAGTCGGAGCATAATATTATGGTTGGCTAAATAATTCATGCAATAAAGGAAATAGAGAAATAAACTTTTTTGATAATTCACTATTCTTTTGACTTGAGGATAACAATCACCCCACAAATTATAAACAATATTATCATAGGCTCTCCTTTTTTTTTACTTTATCAAACACCTCTCAGATATGTTCGAAATAAAAATATTTGATTCCTAAATCTTTAATGCCTAAACACATCCAGATCAGTCCAGACTCTTAATATCTATCAATATATATACATGTGTGTTTATCAATGAATCTATATCAAGGAAGATGACTTTAAATATTACCCGCGTTGCCTATAATTCTAGGTATACATTCTTCTTCCTCTCAAGACAATGCTTTCATCACCTCTACTACAAGTTTTGAACTTGTTTTTTTGGTTCTTTGTTGCTTGCAAAACATCCCAAACTCATGTGACTTAGGGAAGGAGAAAATGATGATCTTATTCAGTCCAAAAATCGACGTGTGCATGCATGCTACGATTTATGCATTTTCTTCTTCTTACTCTCTCAGTTCCAATTATCCTTCAACTTTTGCTTCATCTCCTCCTTGCTCATTCTCCTTCCTTAGAACTAAGTCAAGTGCCATTTATTTTCTTGTAAAAGCTTGACCTCCTGCTTGCTCCATCAAGTATGACATTGAAAACACTACATGCAAAATCCGAAGCTTTTTGCTTGAGCTTTTCTTATTAGTAGGGTACATGAAGATACCACCGTAAAGCAATGTCTAGTGGATATTAGCAACCATGCTTCCAATGTACCTAAGAGACTTTGATAGTGAACCATCTTGGGGATATTTTCGAACAAATCAAGTTGTCATCAAATCAAACCTTTAAGCATCCACCGCATGATCCATCTCTCTCTCTCTTTTCCTTAGTCCCTATTTTTTGCTTCTAATCTCAGCCTTCCTCCCTCCTTCTCGGTCTCTCTCTTTTGCTATGTTTTTGGGTTCTGTTAACCTCTAGAAGTTCATGTTATTTCATCATATTTTCCTTTGATTCTAATTCATTTTGGTTCAATTATATATGTTTTTATTGTACAAATTAGGAAAATGTGCATTTTGTTTTGGGCTTGTGTTTTTAGCTTTAATTTGATTTTTTTTGCCATATTTCATGTTATTTTGATTGAAGTTTTGATTAGAAATATTTTTGGAGCTTTGTGGATGTTTTTGGAAGGATTTTGGATGAAGAAATCAAGAGCAAAATGAATGATTTTCATTAGCTGTAAAAACAGTGCAAAACTGCCAAAGTCGTCTCAAAGTCATGATTTTCGTTCGCGACTTTCGTCGCTGTCAGAAAAATATTGCATTTCATTTATCAGAAATTAGTTGGCTAGGACACATATAAGCTGAGAGCTCAACCCATAACGCATTCTTCAAACTTTTAGACACTTTTGGAGCTTGGTTGTGCTAGGGTTTGGGCATTGGAAGAGTTGGGATCAAGAGATTGAAGTTTTGAAGACATTTGGAGCTCATTTTCTTCAGTTTTTCTATTCCTCTTCCCTTTCCTCTTTTGCAATCTGAAATGGGTCCACTTATTTTATATATTTGTAGCTTGTGGATGATTATGAATTGCTAAACCCTTTATTCTAGGATTATTTGGAACCCTTGTATGGATTAACACTATATTTCTCCTCTCTTTTTGTGATTAATGATATATGTGTTTTATTTTACTCTTTCCTTAATGGTTCTACTTGATTAGCCACAATTTAGATGTTGAGTTCACTTAATTGATGCTTGAGAGGGCTAAGTTGAGTGTAGTACTTGGGTAAAATTGTGTAAGAACTTGATATTTGTATGTTGAATGGATGGTTTTGCTAGTAAGATAGAGATATTCTTGCTAGCCTTGCATAGCCACATTAAGGTTGGTATTTAAAATTGAGTTTTATTAATTGTAACAAGAGATTGGGCAATTAATTTAACTAAACACTTGTTCATGACTTGAGAGAGCTTGTCCAAGTATTTTTAGAACACTAGGTTAGCACTTATTTTCATTAAAAGCATTTATGAGAGGAGGTAATTTTGGTGTTATGAAATGCAAGGGGAACAAATAATCCTAAGTCTCAATTTGTGTTGGAAGTTTGTGAATCACTCACTTTCTTTATTTTCCAGTATTAATTTCATTTGCAAAACCATTTCACCTAACTATGTATAGCTCAACTTGATCAAATTTGCTTAGTCTTTTGCTTGATTATAGTTTTCTAAACAAATCCTCGAAGGATGATACTCTACTCATTTTATATTACTTGCTATGACCCGTGCACTTGCGGTGAGGAACAGGTTCTTCTTGCTCAATTTCTCTCTTCTCTTCCTCGATCTTCCTCCAATCTCTTTTTTCTAGAAAAAACTCTCTCTCTAATCTTCGTCTCCTCTATCCCTCAATCTCTATTTTTTGCTTCTGATCTCTGTCTCATCTCTATCTCGTTCACTCCATCTCTGTTTTCTCTTCTTCAGCTTCCACTTCCTTAAGTTTTCTCATTTGGCCCAAAGTCCCGAGACTGGCATCCTTTACTTTTTCTCCTCCTTATGCTCTTACTCTCGTTCACTCTCCTGCGTGCATGCTATGTTTGTGTTCTCCCTTTCCTCCTTCTCGGTTTTCCTCTTGTGTCTTTTATTTATACTCTGTTTTTTCATTTTCTCGTCCTCGCTCTCTTCTCTTCTTCGTCTCCGTTCAAGCTTCTCCCATCTCTCACACTCGGTCATTGCTCTCTCTCCTTTTTTTTATCTTCTTCCTCCTCCTTCCTAGTCTCTTTTTTATTTCAAAAAATAAAACTCGTCTCCCTCACCCGTCTCTGGCTCTTCTCTCCTTCTTTTATGCTCTGTTTTTGCTTCTGATTTTCGTACATCTCTGTGCTCTTATTTTTTCTTTTTTGCTACTTGCATTATGGTCGTAGCTTGCTTTTAAGGTCTTCTCTACATGTGTTTCGTGTCTCTGTTGCTTTGCATGGCCGAGAGCTCCTCTTTTTTTTTTTTTTTTTTTTGCATTTTTCTCTTTACCGTGCATATCTTCTTCATTTCTTTTGGGCTATGGCTGTGTGTGTGTGCTTCCCCTTTTTTGTTCTGTCGTGTCTCCTCTGATCTTGTCGAAAAGGTCTAAGTCTTTGGCTCTGTGTGTGTGTTTGCTTCCTTTCTTTTCGTTCTGTGCGTTTTCTTCTTCTGCATAGGTACTGCTCTGCTTCTTGCTTTTCCTTCTCCTGTCTATGTCTGACCGAGTGGAGAGATTTTGAAATATTATTTTTTTAAAAAAATTATAATTTTTTTTATCATGTCTATTAATTTTTGAAATTCAATTAAGAGACAAATATTTTTTGAAAATATAACCTTAAAAAAAATTAATTTTTTTTTCATATGTATATATATATATTTTGTTTTCTTTTCTTTTGAACTAAAATAACTAAAATCCTAACCAATAAAAGATTATCCAAAATAAAATTAAATTCTATCAATTAAATTAATTTTTTTAAAAATATAATCCTAAAAAGTATTAAATTTTATTTTTGCATTTTTATATTTTTTTATTATTTATTATTATTTTTATTAAATTAAAAAAATATCTGAATAAAATACAATGTTCACACTACCCTTTGAATTGACTCTAATCAATTATAGCGATAACTATTCCTAAAGTGTCCTAGTATTTTCTTGAATTATCAATCCCATTTTAATTAGCGTTGAATTCATTCCTACGATACCTAAATAACTAATTAAACTATGAAGTTATAGTTTAAGTGACCATAAATTTTTAAAACTATACCTAACCTAGTTATTTATGTTTAGTTCTCTATATTTAGATTCTCTCTTCACCTCCCAGTCCATCAAGATTACCCATAAATTTGATTAAATGGTGGCCAGTCATTAAATCAATATGAAGAACAAGATAAATAAATATAATTGAAAAAAATAAAAATATTCATAAATATAAATGCAAAGAGTCAAAACAAAGGAAATAAAAAATTAGCTCCCCTATTGGGCTACATCCTTATCCCAACCGGATAATTTAAAAACACATAATAAAATTAAATAATACTATTCTAGAATCCTCAATCATGAAAAATGATCACAGAGAAAATTAAAGAGTAGAAAAGAAATAATTATAATTTGTGAAACTCCTCAATGATCTCGCTTTCAGCCTTCAGAATGCTTCTTTGAGCTCCAAATATCTCAGAGAAAATTATTGAGGTACTCAGATAAGTAATTTAATGCCTTTCCTCCTGATGGAGGGAGCATTTATAGTTAAAGTGGAGGCTCCTTCTTTTGTCCTTGTTGATGTGGGACTCTAATATATATATATATATATATATATTTCTCTTTCCCTTCTTTCCTTCTATTTAGTTTATTATTATTATTATTATTTTTGCAAAATATAAAGATAAAAAGATATGAGTGGATTTTGTATTAAAATTTCTTTTTATCTTATAATTAAGTGATGAGGAAAAAAATATAAATATTAATTAAATAGATATGAAATTTTAATAAATATAATCAAATTTAAATTAAAATCTATACCTATTTAATTATAAAATATGCACTTATCACTACACTATCATAGAGGAATTGGTCAAACAATTGACATGCTCCAGCCATCTTCTCTGCTCTAACTTGAAGCCATCTCTGAAGTTTCCAGGTGCATCTAGGTACTGTGTCTGTAGAATATAAACACCTCAGCCTCATTAAAAGCTCTCTCCTGGCCAAAAAAAAAAATTAAAAGCTCCCTCACATGTAACTTTTGGGAAATCAACCACAAGGCTTTTGGGGTCAGATCCTAAGACCATGGAGCAAATAATATCAAAGTTGAAGCCACTGAACACGTCTTGCAGATCCACTTCAATTCCTTGCCTTTCCAGATGATCAAGAAGAGGAGAAAGACAGAAATCCACCTTCTCTCGAACGATCTTTTCCAAAAACTTCTCGAAGCTTGGGGTTTTAAACAAGGAATGGAGAAGTGCCCTGTGATACTTCCATGTGTCTGAATCTGCAGTGAAAATCCCTTCCCCAAAAGGTTCAAAAGTCTCACGAAATTCTGGACCTTTTATGTAGCCGGCGAAATTCTTACTCATCATGTGATGTACTTTCATGGGGTCGCAAGTCACCAAACAGTTCATTCCAGTAAACCAAGGTCCAAGGAAGTTCCCTGTACCCTCTTTTCTTTGAAGAGCCTGAGTTATATGGTCATGAATCTGCCCTAAATTGCTGAGAACTGGGGGTAGCATTCCCAATATAGGCCAGTCTTTAAGGAGGGGGTCTTTGTAGCATCGTCTCTGATAGCAATGAAAAAGGAAGAGGATAAATGCAGCAAAACCTGCTATTACTACTTGTGGATAACCGAGCATGATGATTGTAGACTATTATTGGAGAACTTTGCTTCTTTAGATATCAACGCATTTGTGTTTTCTCCTCTCCTAGGTCAAAATTAATATAGTAAGTTCGATCGACATTAAGCTCTTAAATGAATACAAGTTGCTAATGTTTAGTAGTCACTGTCTTCGGGGCCATCTTTTGGCGACATTATATTCCCACTGCTTGAGACCTTTTGGCCACCTTTCGGTATCCTGGGTTCTTTTCTTTTTGAAGCACATTGGTAGGCAGTAACATTTTATAGAGATTTTATAAAAAATAGGAGAAAATATAGCTTTTGGTTCTTATACTTTACTCATATTTTACTTCTAGTTCCTATTTTTTTTAATGTTTTAGGTCCCTATGTTTTTGTTTTTCATTATTTTCGGTCTCTCTAAATTTCTTACACTTTATTCATAGAGAAATTAAAAATAATAAAAAATAAAAGTGCAAGGATCTAAAATGTCAAAAAAAATACAAGGATCAAAAGCAAAATACTAGCAAAGTATAGGGACCAAAAAATATATTTTTTCAAAAAATAAACATTATTTTATATTTGGTTATAATAATAAAAAATAATTATTAGTTAATTATTTTTAAATTTTATAATATCTTAATTTTTGTTTTTACAAAAATAATTTATTATTGCATTATTTTAAAATTGTATAATATTTTTGCATATTTACTCTCTTTAACATACTCTATCTTATTTGTCACATTAGATTATTTTTAGAAGCAGCTCAAAAATAACTTTGATTTTGATTCACAAAATAATTTTTTGATTATTTTTAAAAATTTAAACAAACATAAAAAAAAAGTTACAAAATAAATTTTCAAAAAGTAAATAATTTTTTAATAAAATAAATTAAAACAAATGGGACTTTAATTAATTTTGACAACTGACAATACATGCAATTGATTTGGTGATAAGAGAGTTGTCGATGACTTCCAATATTTTACTAAATTTAATAGTGTTTTTAATGTAATTGGAAGTCATCTTGTGAAATTAATTAGCATATATGTGATTAAGTAGATAATTATTTGTGAGATTTGAGGTGGATAAAGTTCAAGACAATTATGGAAGGTAGTGTATCAATTATGGCATTAAATTTGAGTTTTATGCATACAAGAAGGCCCAATTTATGGGCCCAAAGCTAATAATTTTTAAGCCCATAAGAAATTGAATTCTCCCCAGTGATGCTGCAGCATCGGATTTGGATGTTGCAACATCAGACCAGTTTTTAACAAAACGCACAGCTTCAGTTAAAATCGTGTTTTAAGGGTTTTTGGCTATCATTTCCGTTCCAGTTCATCTTCAACCAACACCTGCACGTCCAAGGAGCATTCTAAGGTGGAGAAAGAGTTGGAGAAGCTTGACAAATACTTGGGTCTTGCGATTTGTGACAGAAATTATCCTTCCTAATCTTTCTTCTCCCTTTTCTCTTCATTTTGATGTATCTTTTAATGAATATTGTTGCTTCATACTATTTTAATGGCTGTTAGTCGCTAAACACATTTGACCTAGGGTAACTATGAACTTATTGGTGGATTAGAGCTTGTTTTTACCCATTGGTTATGCTTAATATTAATTTTGGTTGCTCAATCTTGCATTAATTTGTCTATTTAATATTTGGCCATCATTAAATATGAATTTGGGTGTTGGGGTTTTTCCTTGACGAAGTAAAATCACATTTGGACCCTTAAATTGAGTAATATGATATTAAATTATGATCTAATTTGTAATTAGGATAGAAATATATATACCTAATTGCCTCATATAATCAAATTAGAGTGAGTTGGAATTGAAGTTGCCTCTTCGATAATTTTGTTAGAAATAACATAATTAATTTGAGAGAGGGCTATTTGAGGTTCAAAAGGCCCTTATAGGCATTAATACGCTAGATTAACAAAATTAGCATTAAAATTAATTAATTGGGTAAAAAGCAAGATCTATGAAGCTAGCAAAGAATTAGTGATTCTAGGTTGCATTGGACATTTGTAGTTGTTGGATTGGGAATCTCATTGCATTTTATTTATTTTACTCTTTAATTTTGTTTAATCAATCGCTTCTAATTGGTTTTGCTTAACGTGAACAAAAATGAAAACTTTATTGCCTAATTGCTATTATGCTTGATTCCTTGTGGAATCGACCTTGACGCACTATTATATTATATTTTGAGCTGTACACTTGCAGTGAAACATTTTGTGTGCATCAGCTGTGCATGCATTTGGCTCTAACCCCGCATTTTACCCAAAATAATAAACAAAAGGAAGAGCTGTGCATGTTTATCCATGCATGTGCGTATCAAATTTTCAGCATCAAATTAGATACACTGACAATATACCATGCGAATTGCGTAGCAAAATGATTTTTTGAATATAAAGTGACAACATTAAACCACGAAAGGTGAAATCAGTACAGACTTAAGGATCTTCTCTTTTCATCATTCACCAACTGCCCATAGTTAAGGCAAGGGTTGATCAAAAGAATAAAAGGTCCCAGTAAGATTCATAGCAAAACTAGCTAACAAAGTAGATGGCTACAATAATTAGTCTCCCTAAACATAAAACTCAAAGAGACAACTACTCCTAAATAAGAGGAATCTAGCATAATGGATGATATCTCTGAACGGATAATTTTCAATCTCATACGGCAAGAGAAAACATTGACTCTTTGAAGTCTCATCCTAGAACATATAGATCCAGCCCTTGTGAAATGCCAACCATTTCAGTGATGGCAGTAGGAAAGGATACGATTCAAGAAGCAAGACTAACAATATCTAGCAACTCCATTGTTTCTTATAACCACTCCACCACAACGAGCTTCCCATCTTCTCCAGTAACCAGACGGATCAATGAGGATTTTGATTGTTAGACAGAATGAGAATCTAAAGCATCTCCGGAAGGAGGTAAAAGAAAAAGAAAAATCATTATATTGAGCTTTTGTCAAAATATGTTATATTTTGGATGCCAAATATCTCCAAAAAAAAAGTCTTTTAGAATTTAGAACTGACGGAGCAACTTTTTTTTTGTTTTTGGAAATTTTACTCTTTTACAATTTCTTATAAATAAAGTAAGAGGCTATACAATGAGAGATAAAATATTTTTAAAGATGAAGAATTTAATAGAATACAGTAAAAACCTTATACCTGTTTATGACAAATACCGATAATTTAACTGGATTTTTTTATTCCCATGAAATATTAGAAGTGACTTATATATGAGATCAAAAAGAGTATATAAAAAAATAATAAATAAATAAATATTCTAATTGTGTGTGTAATATAGAGAGAGACTATATATATATATATATAAAAATATACATTCTATATGTGTGTTAATATCATAAATACTTTTGGTCCTATTTATAGAATAGAGAGAGAATATTTTTGTCTAATTTATAAGGCACCTCAATAATTATTATGTTCATCTTTACAAGTGCAGAAAATTTTATTATATGTTAGAGTACTTTATTTTAAAGTAGGTATATTTAATAGAGATAAAATTAAAAATTTATTAAATTTTTAAATAGAGTTAATGAGGTTTAAGTCTTTTCTTAATTTCAATAAAAATATTGGAAGTGACTTATAAATAAAAATAAAAAAGCTTATGTGATAAATGATAGGATATACAAATTTTTAGACAAAGTGAACGAGGCTTAACACTACCAAAAAAAAAAAACTTTCACCGGCAACTCCAAAAAGTCGTTGTTGAAAGTGAACAATTTGCAGTAATAATAAAAATCGCTGTTGAAAGTATAATGAGTTTCTATTTTCAGATGTTTCATGATTAGGTTAATATTTTAAACAATGGCACTAATTATTTATAATAATTAGGCATTTGATGGTTAAATTTATTCGTTCATATAATAATATTTCAACTAATCTAATTTTTTAATTTAAATTCTACTTTTAATACTGGCAACTTTGAAGTTTGATGATAGTTTAGAGGTTCCCGATTCAATGTCTAATGACAAGGAAGAAGAAGATGATTGTAATGACCCTAAATTTTAAATTTAAAAAAAATTAAAATTAGTTTTAAAATTTTAAAAAAATCTCATGTCCTTGCTTGTAATATTTTTGTGACTTTTCTTGTGATTTCACATGCCCTTTTTTTGTAAATTTTCCCAACCCTTCTTTTGATCAGAAAACTATTTTTTTCGTGCAAAAGCATCTCATCTCTATTTTTTCCCACCACCAATACACACTCTTCTAGACATTCATAGTCGGTCTATCTCGGTCTCTTATCTACGTCCGTAGCTCACTGTCACGAGGGGTTGATTTCTCGCTATTGTGCTTCATCCGCTGTCATCATCTTTATTCCCGTTCGCTAGCCACAGCAAGTTGGTTGCTGATTCTCCTTTTATATCATCGTGCTATTTTGCATGGCTGAGAGGTTTCCATCGAGTTTCTGTCTTTGTTGCCAACTTCTTCTTCCTCTTCGCTGTCTTGGTTCGCCTGTGTCAGGTGGAAAGGATGAATAGTTTTTGTTTCTCTGTTTTGTGCTTAACCGAGGTGCATATTCAGGGGTTAGTTTTTTTTGCTTCTTTTCTTCCTTCCCTTCTGTCGAAATCCAGCGTGTGTGCATGTGGTAGATGATTCTTTTACTGTTGGTTGTAGTTATATGTTAATCATTTCCGTTTTGGTAAAATTAAAAGCTTATAAGCCTTTTATTAATTTCGATAAAAATGTTGAAAGTGATTTATGAATAATAATTAAAAGCTTCATGTGATACTCCCTCTATCCCTATTTATAATATATTTTTAATTGAATCATATAAATTAATAAAAATTGGTTATCTAATTATAAGCACAATAACATTTTAATGTTGCCCATAATTATTGTAAATAAAAAATGAATCTCTGTTTTTAAAGTAAATTAATAAGAATATATTTTTTTTCTTTTCAATTTAATAAGAAAATAATAATCCATTTATTAAAAAATATGCTTCTAACCTCTAATATTTAGAACAAAAAAAATTTCTAGAAGACTTTTTATATATAAAATACAAAGACGGAGGGAGTAATTGATAGGACATACATAGAAAGTTTTGAGTGAGGGGCATGTATGATATATTCCTATCCTATATATATATATATAGCCGAAGTAATTGAATGAACGCGTAGATTTTCTAAAGAATACAAAAGTGGATTTTACTAATTGCCATCAACATCATGCCATTATAGTGCAACGATCTTTATAGCAACATTATCAGGTGCAGGACAATTAGTGGCTTGATTATATCCCTTCAACCAATACGCACATAATAACATTACCGAAGTAGAAAAACGGACACAAGCACAACAAGACTTCAAACATACAGCAGAAAATATGAATTACCTTCTACTTTTATATTATACTGGTCAATGTCTTTTTGAGATCCGAATCTTGAGACCATAACTCATTTGAAGCACCATTGAAAGTGTGGGAGAAATAGGATGATCTTCCACCACATGAACTTGATAGTTACACAAGATAGCAGAAGCCATAATCTTCATTTGAGTGAAAGACAAGTCTTTACCCAAGCATGTCCTAGGGCCTGCAATGAAAGTACTAAATTTGTATGATGGCATGTGAACAATACCTCCTCTCCTTGAGATCCATCTTTCTGGTTTGAATTCCAAGCAATCTTTTCCCCATATTTCTTCACACCTTCCCATAGCATACAAAGATATCATTATCATAGTACTAGGACTGACCTCATGCCCACTAGGAAGAATATCATGTTTGATCGTTTGCCTAATAACTGAAGGTACGGGAGGGTACAGTCTCAAACCTTCACACAAAGCAGCATGGAGATATACTTGATCTTTCACTTCCTTTTCTTCTTTGATCTCTTCATGAATCTTTGCTTCTACTGAAGGGTGTGTAGCAACAAGCCAAAAGAACCACGTGAGAGCTGAAGTTATGGTATCTCTGCCTGCGAAAAGAAGACTAAAAGCGGTGTCTCTCAGAAGCATGTCATCCGCTTCATCTTTTCCTTCGTCCCCCCTCATCAAACATGCTAGCAAATCATCGGCTTCCTTCTCATTTCCGTTGATTTTTGGGAGCTTTTCTCTCTTTGATGCTATACTTTCATAGAGGAATCGATCAAACACTTCACATGCTCGGGCCATCTTCTTCTCTGGTCCGATTCCAAGCCATCTCTGAAGCTTCCACACGCTTTTAGGTATTGTTTGTCTGTAAAATGTGCACTCTCCTACTTCATCAAAGGCTCTTATGCATGCAACTTCTTGGAAATCTAGTGCGAGGCTTTTTGGATCAAATCCTAAGACTATAGAGCAGACAGCGTCAAAGTTGAAGCGACCAAACACGTCTTGCAGATCCAATTCAACTCCTCGCTTCTCGACTTGATCAAGAAGAGGAATCAAACAACTCTCCACCTTCTCTCGAACAATCTTCTCCCGAAACTTCTCGAAGCATTTTGCTTTGAAAACTGAGTGCTGAAGTGCCCTGTAGTGTTTCCATGCATCTGAATCTACAGTAAAAATAGAATCACCAAAAGCATCCAGAACCTCGCGAAGGTCATGCCCTTTAATGTAGTTGGCGAAATTCTTGCTCATAATGCGATGTACGTTCATGGGGTCACAGGTCACCAAATAGTTCATTCCAGTAAACCAGGGTCCGAGGAAATTACCAGTGCCTCCTTTTCTTTGCAGAACTTCAGTTGTGTAGTCATAAGTCTGCCCCAAATTTTTGAGAAATGACGGCAGCATTCCTATCAGAGGCCAATCTGGAAAGAGCAGGTCTCGCCAATATCGCCTTCGATGGAAATGAAAAACGAGAAAGAGAAATGCCGCAAAACTAGCAATTAGTTGCAGACAACCAAGCATTTTTTGGTTTGGATACAAACGGAGAGCTTTGCTTCTATAGATCATATGATATGCTGTACAAATACAACTACATGGCCAATAAATAGAGAAGGAGAATAATGTTCAAGTAGTGCTCCTATAAGCCAATGCCGTTCAGTCCTGCAGGTTGCTGATATTTTGGTTTACATTAATACTGGATAGGGAGGCAGTAATGGACTGTTAGGTAGTACTAGGCCAGCAGAGAAAATAGGCCCTGTTTAGTACGCAGACCTCAGTTCAGAGAGATTGAGATTGAGATTGAGAATGAGAGTGAGAATGAAGTTTTAAAATTATGTTTGGTATGGAGTAATATTAGGAGAGAATGCTTACTTTTATTTTATTTTATAATTAAACGAAAATATAAAATACTATATTACCCCTCAAAATATAATTGAAAATTTATGTCATTATCATCAGAACACTTTCCTCCCCCTAAAACAGAACGTTCATGGCCACAGAGGAAATGCTTCCACTGGTTATCTTCATCGTCTTCTTCCTTTTCTTCCTTCTTCTTATTGCTCTTGTCCCCCAAAAAGAACACCCATGGCTGCACAAGAGAACCTCGTTGTCGCCCTTTCCTCTATTTTTTAACCTTTTGGTTTGAACTAAGAAATGAGAATGATGAGGATGTAAATGACGGCGAAGTCAACGACGGTGGCGAGATCTGGTGGCCATAGCTCGAGCTCAGACCGATTATGCAAATGAGGTCGTCAATTGTTCTCCTCCTTCTCTCATCTTCGATGTCCTCCTTCTCCCTATAGATCTGGTAATGACCTTAGTGGACGGGAGACTGGTAACAGTACAGGAGACGCCGGCGTTGCTTGCTCTAAAAGGAGGGCAAGGGTGGAGAGACGACATGGAGATGAAGGAGGAGCGGGCAGAGGGAAGGAGATGATGGTGAGATAATGAGGGGTAATTTGGTCTATAAATAATCAATCTTGGGATTGATTTTCTAATGCCATGAGGAGTAGTGGTATTGAGTAATCCCACTTAGATAGGATTGGTATTGGGATTAAATTTCTCATTCCTTCATACCAAACATGAAAAGGTGGGATTATTTAATACCAATCCCAGTCCCACTCTCTCATTCCTTCCTACCAAACATAGCCATAGGATTGAGGGAGAATGAGGAGAGAGAAAAGGCAAAAAAGAGAGATGTGATTTTCTCTCTATGCTTGATTTTTTTTTTTAACTCCGGCCAGCTCTCATTATGTTTGATTGAGCCAGTGAAAATAAGAAAAAGGTTGTTAACTCAAATAGATAATAATAACTTTATTATTTGTAAAAAAATTCTTATATATACGTAATAAAATTTAATATTTTAACATATTATTTATATAATTTTTCTTATATATCCTAATGATATAAAAATATAATTGCAAATTATTTTATCAAATTTTAAATTTTATGTTTATAATTATTAAACATACAATAATCTAAAAATTTTAAACTACAATCAAAATATATGGGGGGAGGCATATATATAGAAGCGGGAAACAAAAAAAAAATTGTAGATAAATTTGAAAGTGGGGTTTTCCATTCAAAAACTTCCCTTTTTTGAAAGAAAAGTTTAGAAAAATTATGTGATGTATTATTTTTTATTCATCTCTCTCTCTTCTTTCCCTCACTTTTCTTTCTTGCCAAAGCAAAGCCTTAGTCTCTTTTGTGGATATTTAATTTGGTTATAACATCGATGCATGGTTGACATTTTACACATTTTGAAGTGATTGCAATTATAAGTGATTGCATTATAAGGGTGTAATTTAACCAACGGAGCAAGTTCAAATTGACGTAACATAAACCTATTAGTTCGAAAACACCATGCAAAGCAACAAGTCCACAACCCGCCTAATTGACACCAACATGTAAAATCCCCTTGTACTGCATTAGGACCCCATACATAGTAACAACTAAGTGTGTTAAACTAACAGTAGAAGTAGAGACTATAGCAGTTAAGAAGTTGCAATCTTCTACGTAGGAGCTTCCCAAACCATGTATATCATGAAGTTATAAAGGTTGTATATAATCCATGTATACCTATTTTGTTGTCGATGAAACCTACTTTTTATAATTACAAAAAAAATTAAAATTTTTGAAAAAGACTATATATAATCCTTATTCAAGATTAAAAAATTTTCAGTACTCATCTTATACAATTATAACAGTCATTTTTAACATTTTTAACAACTAAATGGTAGCCTTAAATGTTCTCAATACTCATCTTACATGATTTTAGACTAAAAAATAAGGAAAGATAAGCTTTTTTTTATAGCCTTGAAAAAAAAATATGGAAAATGATTATTGAAAACATCTAGGATGATTTGAAAAAAACTGAGTACTAAAAATATGAAAGATGAGTATAGAAAAGTTAAATAAAGAAAATTTTAAGGGAAGAATGTTTAACACCCTAATTTTGTGATTGAGGATTAAGCGTTAATTGGCTTGATTTTAGCGCTTTTTAGGTGGGAGATGAAGTTAATAAATGATTCATGGAAGTTTAACAAGTATGACCACCTGTGAACGTTATCACAGACCTGATTTCTAATCAAGTCTTCAGATAATGGAAAAAAGGGAGGAGAGATAGAACAGCGAATAGAGAGAAGGAGCTGGGATTTGCCATTTTTTGAGCTTTGGATCACGATTATTTGAAGCTTCCTAAATTTCATTTCCTATATGTTTGTTGATTTGAGCTTGGTAGTTGAGATAAAACGTTAGAGTTTCAATGTCTTTGAGATTTTTACTGATTGATCTTTGTTTAAGTGTTATAGATAAATTATTTGGATATTTTAAGTATTTAATCGATTTATTTCATTAATGATTTGATGACTTAGGATCGATTAGAGTTAACCCTATCTTGGTCCTAAATTGTTGATAATAGGATTTTGAAAGTTAATTATGGTTGTTAAAAGTTTATATGAATTGGTTATTGTTGGGAAAAATTATAGGGTTAAATGGATAATAATCGGATGGAAGTTTTGTATTAGAGGACATGGTTTTGGGATTTAAAGGGATAGTTTGAGGTTGATTAATTAAGCATGATATTGGATGATTTTTTTTTTTTTTTTTGCAAATATCCTCTTGTTGAAAGTAATCTTATTTGAGATACAGTTTGCCATTAAATGTGAGCAATTTTCCTAATGAAAATTTAAATCTTAGTTATCATATTATGGGGGACTAGACCCTTTCACTAGACCTAGTCCCCATTGGTATATTAGAAGACTTGTTAATCATGAGTAATAGAAGCATTAGAGTTACTATAATATTTGACGTTCAAATGGGCTGGATATTTTGTTGGTGTCAAATAGACAAGGACCATTGAAATGATGAGGCTAAGTGATTGTTTGGATTTTAGTTAGATATAATTAATTATAAAAATAATTAAAAATGTTGATTATAATTAATTATATTAGAATATAATCTGTTTGGATATTGATTTTTTAAAATTAATTTTAACATAATTAAAGATGTTTGAATAATTTATCAAAATCAATTTTAACTGTACAAATTATCATAAAGAATATTGCTTTTTAAAACTATATTATTAATATAGTTGTGTATAATATTATTAAATCTGTTAATTAAACTTTATTTAAGAAGTAAAATATATTATTTAACTTATATATCTAATTAATTATAGAAAGATATAATTTTTAAATACTACACATTAATTTTATTTTTTAATAAATATTTATTAATAAAGATAAACTCTTATAAGTTTACGATTCAAGTTTGCAATCTAAGTCTATATTTTTATCATGAATTTACTTAAACTCATGAATTTATAACAACCTTAAATAGTTGTTCTATATATTTAGACTGAAAAATCTCTCATCCATTTTTACAAGATTTTTGAAAGGACCAATGAGATTTGAGTCTGATGAACTAAAGAAATAGCTGAATTAATGTTTAAATTTTCAGTGTGAGATGTGTCAAAATTTAATATTTATCATGTCTCGAACAAATTGTCTCAACATATCTTAAACAGAATCGTCTTACATAAATACGCTTATATATAATTAAAAAAGTTTGAAAGGCATCACTCATCATAAATTAATTTTTTTATTGGCTAAAAGATATGTGTTTTCTGATGAAATACAGAATAATTTTAAATCTTAGAAAAATCTCCAAGTGTGCTTTTGTTTTTTTTTTTTCCTACGAGTATTTATAGATGGTTGGAAAAAGAGGAACCGGGGGTCATTCGAATGGAATATTTGTTGCTGCCTACGGAAACGAAAACTTAATTGCCACCCATAATTAATACGTTGTACCGGTAAAATTGATGAACAAAAAGCAGCCACGAGGACCTTTATAAAAAAATCGACTCCAGCCCCAATAATCAATTGAGTACAAATAGGGCTGTTGGATAATTTTCTCTAAAATTGATTATTCCTTTACTCCAAACACCCTGTAAATCGTACTCCAAAATCATCTGAATGTAAAATAATATAAATGTAGGAAAATGGCCAATATATAGGCCAATTTGTCAAGACAATTTTTTTTTTTTTTTGGGTATCATGGAGATATATGATAACCTTACTATCTCAATTCATATAAACAAATGATAGTAAACAAAATAATGTGTGCATACCTGAAGAATCCACAATCGCTTACTAGAGACCCCTTGATTATATTGAGTATAGATAAAGGCACAATCCATTAGACCCCTTTAGTCTTAAAGCTCAAAGATAATGGAGTAAATGAAAGCTATTGTCTGCTGTATGGTTATCGACTGATCGGCTTATGTGGATCAAATCAATAACTGCTATATTAAATAAATTTATTAATTATCTTCTATTATCTCTGACTCGGTTAGTTAAGAGATAGGGAATAACTAACAACTATAGGGTTGTAGGTTATGCCTCTATCCATGGGGCTCACTTGTATGGTCCACCTATCACGATCCACACAATATCATAAAAACTAATATATTTGGACTTATTAATTAATGTAAATTCATAAATAAATATTCCAGCAATCTCCCACTTGGATTGTATTAATTAAGCAAGTTGTATAAACAAGCCACAGAAAAATTCAATAAATGAAACTTCACAAGATTACTGGATCCTATAAGAAAGTAAGTGATATAATGTCTCATAATCTAAATAAAATATGAAAGTTTATTCCTAACACAGCTCAATAAGATAACATCAATAAATCATTGATTCCTATAAGGAAATAAGTAACATGCAGAGCATACTATAACAAAATCATTGAATCCTATGAGGATACAAATGATATGGATGCTTCTAACTGAACTAAATATAACTCACAGAGGAAAACAAAGCCTAAAGAGAAATTGTAATACAAAAGATTATCAGACTTCTAATAAACTAAGGCATTAAAAGCATTCACAATACCCATACAAGTTACATGATTTTGAAAAACTTCTACAAGTAAACCTTTGGTCAGAGGACCTACAAGCATTTGCATGCCAGAAATGTGTACCACACAGGTCTAAGACTCAACAATTTTCTTTTTCACAAATATAAGTTTGATATCAAAATGCTTTGTACGATTGGAATTTTTATGATTGCTAGTATAGCATACTGCAGATTTATTATTATAGTAAATGGTTAGAAGATATGATATTGAGTCAACTAAGTGCATGCTAGATATCAACTTATTCAGCCATATAGTTTGACGTATAGTCTCAAAACAGGCAATATACTTAGCTTCAATAGATGAAACTATTGTAAGTGTTTGCTTTACACTTTTTTAAGAAATAACTCCTCTATACAACATGAAAATATAGCCAGTTGTGGATTTACAATCATTCAAATAAGAGCTAAAATCTAAATCTAAAAAGCCAATAATTTCAACATCTTCTTATCCTTTAAAATCAAAATCAAAATATCCAACAACTTTAAAAGAATCTAACCTTTTGTAGGTCAATATATAATCCTTTGTACCTTAAAGATACCTCATAACTTTCTTTGCAGCTTTCGAATGATCCGAACCTAGATCATTTAACTATCAACCCAGTACTCTAATAGCAAAGGCTATATCTGGTTCAATACATATTTGAACATATATAAGGCTACCAACAATGAAAGCGTATGGTATCTTTCTTATTTCAACTCTCTTCTCATCATCCTTGGGATACTGTAATTCTGTCAACAGTTCACCTTTTTGAACAGGAGCAAGTGAGGGAGAACATGAATCCATTTTAAATTTCGTAAGTACTCGCTCAATATAAGTGATCTGTGATAAACTAAAAAAAAACATAAGATTTATCATGATAAATCTATAGCCCAAGAATGAAAGAAGCTTCACTTGTATCCTTTATGTCAAAATGGCTAAACAATAGGTGTTTTATCTCATTGAGAAAATTCATTGAATTGCTAACTAACAAGATATCATCAACATAGAGAACAAGAATGGTAAAATTGTTTCCATCAAACTTTTGATAGATACACTGATCTAAGACATTCTCAATAAAACTAAGTGAGCTGATAACTTCATCAAACTTCAAATACCATTGCCTAGAGGCTTTTTTTAGCTCAAGATATATCTCTTTAATCTGTATACTAGATATTCTTTACCAGATTCAATAAAACCATCAAGTTGTGTCATTTAGACTTCTTTATAAAAGTCACCATTCAAGAATGTAGTCTTGACATCCACCCGGTGAAGATTAAGATCAAACTATGTAACAAAAGCCATTACCACTCTAAAAGCACCTTTGGTTGATACTGAAGAGAAGGTCTCTATGTAATCAATACCTTCTTTCTCGTTGTAGCCTTTAGCTATAAGTCTGGTTTTGTATCTATCAATTTCACTTGTAGCTCCTTGTTTTGTTTTAAAGACCCACTTGCAACCACTGAATCAAAACCCTTTGGTAGCTCTACAAGCTCTCATACATGATTATGATACATAGAGGTGATTTCTTTACTTATAGCTTCCAACCATTTAGAAGAATACGTGCTATAAATAGCCTCTTGATGAGATATTAGTCTAAACAACCAATTGCATATAAATCAAATTCCTACAAATACACTATATAATCATCTAGAATAGCAGACTTGGGAAACCTTTGAGACTGTCTTGGTTCAACAAGCAGATCCTTATCACCTTTTAAAGGTGGTTCATCTTCAGCTTCATCCTAATCTACGACATCATTTTGTCAACATGAGGGGTTGTCACAGTAGGCATAGGCAAAATATTACTTTTGTTATGTAAAGTAATATGCCTAGACACAAAGCTCCCACTGTCTAAGGCATCTTAAAAAAAAATAAGCTCGATCAGATTCAATAACCCTAGTAGTGTGATTTGGACAATAGAATCTATACCCACAGGATCTGATACAATATCCAATAAAGAAACCATCAACAGTTTTAGCATCAAGGTTCATCTATTGTAAATTGTAGGGTTTTACTTGTGCTTTACAACCCTAAACTCGCATATGCTTTAATGTAGGAGTCTTTCTCAAATACAACTCATATGGAGTCTTTGGAACTAACTTGCTGGGAACTTGATTCAAAATATAAACAGCGATTTTAAGTACATCACCTAACAAGAATTCTATCAGTGAGGAGTGATTGATCATGATTCTAAACCATATCCATGAGAGTATGATTTCACCTTTCTGCAACCCTATTCTGCTATGAGGTGCCAAGCATAGTATACTGAGCTTCAATGCCATTTTCTTGAAGGTACAACTCAAATGGCCTAAGGTGCTTGTCAATCTCAGTATATCTCTTGTAAAATTCTCCTCCTCTATCAGATCTCACACATTTGCGCAACTTACTAGATTTCAATTTGGCTACTATCTTAAAGGTCTTGAATGCATTAAGAGGCTTGCCCTTTTCACGTAAGAGTTCAACCCATCCATGACGAAAGTAATTATCTTTGAAGGTGATAAAATATCTAAAACCACCCATAGGCGGAGGTGTCATAAGTCTACAAATGTCAGGATAGATTAAGTCTAAAATATTTTCAAACCTTTTTACCACTTTGATTCTAGCTTTCACAGGGAATTTTCCCTTTATGCAATCAGCACAAGTGTCAAAATCTAAGAAATTAAGGTTTTGTAAGACATCTTGCTTGGCCATATGTTCCAATCTCTCTCTAATGATATGACCTAAATGACGATGCCATAACATAAAGGAATTATCATTGGGCCTTTAACATTTATGCTAATAGCAGCATTAATTTAGAGGTTAGGAAATTCAAGCAACCAATCATTCAATCAATATAAATAATATATCAAGAAAACACAACTGACATTAATGGAATCAAAATGAATATCAATTTTCACATTTCCTTCGAAGAATGAATAACCACAAATATCAAATGCAGAAGTTGAAATTAAATTCTTCTTTGTAGAAGGTACATAAACAACATTGTTCACATTTAAAATATGTCCAAAATTTAAACATAAAGAAATATAATTCTAATGCATTCAACTGATGCCTTGCTCCCTGCTATGCCAAAAATTAACCTCTATGCCTCACTTGAAACCTTCTATTTTTTTAGCCCTCATAGAAAATTCACAACATGCACAGCAGTGCCAGAATCTAGCCACCATAAGTCAAAGGAAGTTTCAATGGTGTTAGATTCAAAACAAACTAGAGCTAGAGGGGTAGTTTGAAGAATTGTACCTTTACTTTCTTATTTGTTCTTTAGTTGGATGCAATTAGCTTTAATGTGGCCGAGTTTCTTGCAATAATTGCATGACCCTTTTAAGGGTTTCTTTTTTATCTTCTCACTCTTATCACCATCCTTCTTAAAAGTTGGATTATTAGGCTTCGGGGCCTTTAAGGCCTCAGGCATCTTTCCTTTTTCTTTTTCCTTATACGACCCTCCAAATTTACTACTAGAACCATGAGAAACATAGTTTATTGAGTAAGATGAATTCTTTTTTATAGCTTCCTCTTCTTGAGTGACTATTGATATCATTTAGTCAACAGACCATTTAGCTTCTTGCGAATTGTATGAAGTCCTCAAGAATGCATCAGGTGGCAATGATTGAAGAACACGATTAACTAAGGTACTTTCATTCAAGTTAATTCCATATGATTTAAGCATGTTGTAGTAATGAATAAGTTTTAGAATATGCTCTCTGACATCAGGTACTCCATCATATTGAGTATTGTCAAGCAATGACAAATAGTAGTTCTTTTGAGTCTTGTCAAACTTCTTTATATTTGTTACCAATAACTTTTAAGTATTCCATTGTAGTATTTTTTTCAAGAATACTGTCCCTAATTTCCTTTTCAATTGTGTACTTGATGATTGTTGACAGATCTAGTTTCTGACTCGATTTCAAGGTCTCTTGCAGCCATACTACACAAAACCTAGAGCAACACCATGAGCTAAGGGAAGGTGACAATGCCAGCATCCGAAGAGCTATAGCAAATCACAATGTTGGCAACATAAACCAATAGCCCTCTCCGATGGTCCTGGAGTTCTTTCTGGTGATGGGAGCAAAGCAGGAGAGAATGATGCTTACAATCATAAAGACTCAATCTTCGTCCGACAACACATTCGTAGCATATTGGAGAGAGGTGTTCTAATGAGAGAAAAATACGTCCAGTGATGGCACAACAATAACTTTTGTAGAACCCAAATAGTGCTGTTTTTAGTGACAACACAACAAACGCAAAGACGCCATCTTGTTCAATGAAGAAGATGCAAGGAGGGAAAGAATAATGAACACAATAATAAGTCAAATTTTATATTTGATTGCAACAGTCCCTCAAACAGAATATTATGGTACATAGATGAATATATTTAAATCTCATATTCATACTCATCTTGAATAACATGAATATAAGGAAAAATATTAATATATGAGTATGAATCTCTATTAATATATCATTATATGCATTAGAATAATTGAAATATATAAATTTAAAATTCACAACCAGGCTCTAATACCACGTGATAACCTTAATATCTCAATTCATATAAACAAATGATATTAAACAAAGTAGTGTGTGTGTACTTGAATAATTCATGATCGCTTGCTAGAGACACCTCAATTACTTTGAGTATAGACAAACGCACAACCTACTAGACTCCTGTAGTCTTCAAGGTTCATAGATAATGGAGTAAATGAAAGCTATATATAGTTATTGACTAATCGACTTATATGAACCAGATCAATAATTGCTATATTAAATTAATTAATTAATTATATTTTATTACCTCTGACTCAGTTAGTTAAGAGATAGGAAATAACTAATGGCTACAGGATTGTAAGTTGGGCCTTTATTATTGGGCTCACTTGTGTGGTCTACTTATCACAGTTCACACAAGATCATAAAGACCAATTTGTTTGGGCTTATTAATTAATATAAATTCATAAACAAATACTCCAACAATATATAGTCTTTGCTCATGTTGCTATATTTGATCTAAAGGGTCCTGATTTCACAATATATTATTTTACATTTTAATTTTTTAATCTAATAATTTTGGCTCCGCCATTGCTCCTTGAGCATTCTAAATCAATCTATATGATGTATTGTTCGTTGCAATATATATTAGTATTTATTAGTTAGTTAGTCCTTCTTTCTTTCTCCCATTATATTTCAATATTCCATTTTGTGTATGAATCCTTGTGCATGTTTGGATAATACAAAAAATCAATATTTCAAAGGTAAAAATTGTGATGTTATGACACACACACACATATATTCTAATATGATATCTCTCCATGTCAAAATCAATTATAAATTTAAAATAATAATTTTTAATCCTCATCAAATATTTAATTTACAATACTCTATTTTCAAGGTAGCTAGGTTCATAAAGCCTCCTTAATTAGGTCTAACCAGTAACTACTATCCGTTTAATATCATTCAATTAATTCTAAGTTGTACATTCAATGTGAGCCACCAAAACCAGGGCAAGCAGGCCGCACTCGGCGTACCGTATTAATTATATGGGAAGACATTAAACTCGTCAACTCAGGTTGCTGATATTTTGGTTTACATTATTGGACAGTTAAGTAGTGATTGGCTAATAATAGAAAATAATAATAATAATAATCTTATTACTTGTAAAAAATATTTATCACAATAAAACTTTAGCACTAATTTACAAAGTTCCCCTAAATTATTTAACGTTGTTGTATATAACTTTTCTTACCTTTAAACATTAAAATTAACCTTCATAATATTTTATTTTTCTTTTCAAAGCCTCTTACCATTAAAAACTCACAACTTTAAATTTTTTGTCTTCATTTTAAACCTCAACTAAATACAAAATTTTAAACAATCTAAACATAAAATTTTAAATACATTAAATTTTAATTTAAGATCTAAATTAAATTCCAAATTCATAACACCACCTAAGAATTGTGCACTTTTGACAGGAAGTAAGAATGGGCCATGCCCATAAGGATTTTTCAATATAGAATTCTTGCATTCTTTCTACATAGATACTTCTCCGGCTCCCACTGAAAGCCCAATAAAAGCCCAACATAATGAGTTTTCTTTTTTCTTTTCCCTCTTACCTTTTCATTTTAATTTAGGGAAGGAAAACATATTAAACTTTGAATTTAGATTTGGTAATTATAGGTACTGAATACCTATATTATTTGAATCATTAAAATTCATATTAATGGTTTAGATAAACCCACACATTTATTAATTTTAAGTGGAGCATAAATTTAAAGCCATTGAATTGAATTTCAATGATTTTAATGATACAGGCACTTAGTGCATGTATTAAGCACGATCAATAAATTCAAATTCACAAAATTCTCAACTTTTCTCTCTATAATTTTCTAAATTTAAGAGAGTTGTTGAATAAATCAAATACCATGATGCTTCCACGTTATTAAGGATTCGGGACTATTTTTATATGGGTTTCTTTTTCATGCTTTTTTTTAACACTTGTAGCCTTCTCGATGGGTTTCTGATCATGGTCAAGTTTATCGGAGTTTCTACCGTTGTCAAAATGGACGAGGACCATCAGAATGATGAGGCTCAATCGTCCTCAAAAATTATATGAATGTAAAATAACATAAATGATTTTGGACCATTTATATTTTAGAGAGTAAAAAATTATTTTGGAAAAGCTACCTATAAAAAAAAACTAGTGAGAATGATGCGAAGTAATTAAAAAATAAGTTTTAATGCAAAGTCATTAAAATATCGTTATTAAAATATAAAAATTCCTCCTAAAATGGCGGTGGTCTTAGCAGTGAATTATTATGTTTCTCAATAATTCATACAATAGTATGTGTCCCGTCGCTGAAATAATAAATATTGATTTAAATAAATAACAATATACTCGCTCCGTTTAAAAATATACGGCATTTTTTGAAGAGTTAAATATTAAAAAATGTAATATTTTTAATTTTTTAAGGGGTAATCCTTGCCTTTGTTTTAAAATTTATTGATAATGATTTTATATTTATTATAGGCTGTGATAGGGGACGCGGAAACAACTCGTGCCAGTTTAGGGACAGAACCCTGAAACAACAAAAACACAAGAACAAAAAGAAAGGGACGAAATTTATGACAGAAATAAAGAAAGGTATAAAGTAAACAATATGATAATGATCAAGGAGAATATCCTCTAGAGCACTTGCCTCTAGGAACCTCAACCTTTGAAGACACCACAAGAGTTTATCACACTTTTGATTACGTCTGTTTCTCACACGGGATGCCACCATAAAGCACTATGGCTCACAAGAGTTATAAACTCTAAAATGAAAAATTTCATTCAACTTCTGTGTTGTTTACAATAGGGAGCATGCCTAATTTATATAGGCTCATAGAAAAAATATTTTCTAAAATTAAAACCCTAATTTCCTAATACTAAAAGGAGAAATAATATAAAATAATGATAAATATTCAGCCACATAATTTAGGAGATGTGATCCTAAAATTATGGGATTACAAAATTTAAAAATTAATACTATAATTAATTCTAACCTTTGACTAGACTCAAAATAAAAATCAAATCAAAGAATCATTAAAATAGGAAATAAGTTAGGAGACAATCAAGGGATCATAAAGATTTAAAATTACGCCACCCTTGACTTCTTTACTAGAGTTTCATGCCTCCTTGCTTGCAAGAGGCTCAACTTGTAGTCTTCCTTGCATTGGGCTAAGGTCTGCATCTCTTGGGCTTGACTTTTCATGAGTTTAGATCTTAAATACATTATACACGTATAGGTGCTCTCTTTTGGGCTTGAAAGGAGTGTCCCAATGCTCTCTAAGCTCTTGAACTTCTTGCACAAAACTGAACAAGGCTTGCTTCATGGCTTTAGTTCGGGCTCTTGTCATTGGACCTTCAATATGTTGTAATGGGTTTTAGGTACGTTGGATTGGAAGTATTGGGCTCCTTCTATATCACCATGCTCATGATTACCATCCTCAAGCTTCATTGCCATTAATGCCATGTCACCCGTGCCATGGTGTCCATCATTCCCTCCCAGTTGGAAAGGATTCGTCCTTGAATCTGCAGAATCATATAAAGATAATCAGAAATATTAAATGTGGCACTAACATTGCCATAAGAGTTAGGAAAATCAATCTTGTAAGCATTATCATTAATTCTTTCCAAAACTTGGAAAGGTCCATCTCCTCGAGCTTGAAGTTTGGACTTCCTTTGATTAGGAAATCTCTCTTTCCTTAAATGTAACCAAACCCAATCTCCAAGCTCAAAGATTACACGTCTCCTGCCTTTATTAGCTTGCTTGGCATATTGCTCATTGTTTCGCTCTATGTTTGCTTTAACCTTAGCATGTAAGTCCTGCATAAACTTAGCTTTTTTCTTGCCATCAGTGTTAGCAAGCTCAGAGAAAGACAAAGGTAAAATATCAATAGGACATAATGGATTGAAACCATAAATAATTTCAAATAGAGAATAAGAAGTAGAAGAATGAACAACCTATTGTAAGCAAATTCAATATGAGGTAAACAATTCACCTAATTCTTCAAATTCTTCTGAATTATTGCTCTTAATAGTGTAGTCATAGTTCTGTTAACTACCTCAGTTTGACCATCAGTTTGTGGATAGGAAGTAGTGAAAAAAAGTAACTTAGTCCCTAATTTATGCCATAGGGTACGCCAAAAATGACTAGGAAACTTCATATCTCTGTCACTTACAATAGTCTTAGGTAAACCATGCAAACGAACAATCTCTTTAAAGAATAAGTTAGTAATCTTAATAGAATCATTAGTCTTAGCACAAGCAATAAAGTGTGCCATCTTAGAGAACCTATTAACAACAACAAATATGGAATCTTTGCCTGCAGAAGATTTAGGCAATCCATAGAGATATGTTCCCAAGGGTGAGAGGGGACGAGTAAAGGAGAGTAAAGCCTATGAGGTTGGACCTTAGATTCTGCTTGTCTACATTTAATGCATTTATCACAAACAGATATGACATCTTTCTACATGTGAGGACAAAAGAAATGATCAGACAAAATAGCCAAAGTTTTCTCTACACCAAAGTGTCCATCAAATCACCACTACGTGCTTCCTTAGTAAGCAACTCACGCATAGAACAAATAGGAATGCATAATTTATTTTTCTTAAAAAGAAATCCATCAAATATAAAGAAATCACCGGATCCATGATTTTCACAAGATTTCCAAATATTTTCAAAATCAAGATCAGTTTTATAAAAAATTTTTAGAATCTCAAAACCAAGTAATTGAGCATGCAAATAAAAAAGTAATGTATACCTTCGAGATAAGGCATCAGCAATGACATTATCTTTACCTTGCTTATGCTTAATCATATAAGTAAAGGTTTCAATAAATTTCATCCAGCGAGCATGTCTCTTGTTTAACTTACCTTGAGACTTGATAAACTTTAAACTTTCATGATCAGAATGAATGATGAATTCCTTGGGCCACAAATAATGTTGTTATGTTTCTAAGGCCCTCTTTAGAGCATAAAGCTCTTTGTCATAGGTGGAATAATTCAAAGCTATGCCGTGAAGCTTTTCACTGAAGTAAGCTATAGGCTTAGAATCCTACATTAAAACAGCACCTATACCAATACCAGAAGCATCACATTAAATTTCAAATGCTTTAGAGAAATTAGGCAAAACAAGTAAAGAGGCATTAGTCAATTTATCCTTTAGGGTTTGGAAAGCCCTTTCTTGTGTTTCACCCCATTTAAATGTCACATTCTTCTTAACAAGTTCATTAAGAGGGGCAGCAATGCTGAGAAATACCTAACAAATCTCCTATAGAAGCTTGCTAAGTCATGGAAGCTTCTCACTTCACTTGCATTCTGAGGGGTTGGCCATTCACGAATAGCCTTAACTTTCTCCTCATCTACACGAATTCCCTGTAATCTAACAACAAATCCCAAAAAGATAACAAAGTCCATGTAAAAGAAACACTTTTGAAAATTAGCATATAGCTTATATTCCTTCAAGATGTCGAACACATTTTTAAGATGACTTATATGATCAGTCAAAGATTTACTATAAATCAGAATATCATCAAAGTAAACCACAACAAACTTGCCTATAAACTTTCTAAAAACATGATTCATTAATGCCATAAAAGTGCTAGAAGCATTAGTCAAACCAAAAGGCAAACTAACCATTCATATAATTCAAATTTAGTTTTAAAGGCAGTTTTCCATTCATCACCCTCTTTCATACTAATTTGATGATAACTACTTCTAAGATCAATTTTAGAAAAGATAAAAGCACCATGCAATTCATCAAGCATATCATCAAGTCCAAGGATAGGGTAACGATACTTTACAGTGATTTTGTTGATTGCTCTACAATTAATACACATCCTCTAAGATCCGTCTTTTTTTGACACCAAGATAATAGGGACAGCACAAGGGCTAAGGCTCTCACGCACAAAGCCTTTCATTATCAATTCCTCTACTTGGCGCTGGATCTCCTTAGTCTCTTCAGGGTTAGCCCTATAAGCAGGCTTGTTTAGAATAGCAGCTCCAGGCAAGAAATCTATCCTATGCTCAATTCCTCTTAAGGGAGGAAGTCTATCAGGAATTTCATCAAGGAATAGATCTCTATAATCCTGCAACAAAGAGACAACACTAGAAGGCAAAGTGGGGTCAAAAGTATTAGTAGAAAAATAAATATTCTTGGGAATTACAATAAAGGCTTGCTCACTCATCAAAGCCTCTTGAATCTTACTTTTCCCACACAATAATATTTTCTTTTCACTATTTTCCTTCACTCCCACCATTCTATTTTTTCTTTTCTCACCTTCTTACCACTCTTTTTCCTCTCTTTTGATTGATTTTCAAGTAAAGTAATACTCTCTTTCTTTTCTCTCTCACTCATGCCACAATCAAGGAGATCTCTCCTTTACTTGTAATCTTGAATAATCTTTAGTTGATCTTCATAGGCTTGGATGAGCCTAAGAGGATTTAATACAATAGTTTTGCCTTTAAAAGGCACCTTGTAACAATTTCTAAAACCATTATGAGTAGCCTTACTATCAAACTACCAAGGCCTACCTAATAACAAGTGTCCAGCAAGCATAGGGGCTACATCACATAATAAATCACAAGTATAAACTCCAACAGAGAAAGTAATCAACACTTGCTTAGAAACCCTAATTTCAATAAAATCATTCAACCATTGTAATTTGTAGGGCTTAGGGTGTGGAATTAAAGGTAAA
The DNA here is from genome assembly GCF_029017545.1 of Prosopis cineraria. Classification (NCBI taxonomy): domain Eukaryota; kingdom Viridiplantae; phylum Streptophyta; class Magnoliopsida; order Fabales; family Fabaceae; genus Prosopis; species Prosopis cineraria. The sequence continues at coordinate 26,410,210 of NW_026555334.1, forward strand.
GATAATTTATCTACAAGTAAAGTGCTAGCGACGTTAGTGCAACTACCACCATCAATTACCATGCTACATACTTTCTCTTTGATGAAGCATCTAGTGTGAAAAATATGCTCGCGTTGCTCATGCTTATCATCCTCCTTTGGTTGAATATTGAGAGCTCTTCTTGCCACTAAGATAGAGTCAACTACATCATTGCATTCAAGCTCATCATTTGATTCATGGGAGGTAGAATCATATCAACATTATCAGCATCATCTTTATCACTTTCATGCACACTATCATAGCCACCATCATCTCTCAAGGTCATAACCCTTTTATTGTTACAATCTCTCGCCATGTGACCCACACCATGACATTTGAAACACTTAATAGGAGAAGTGTTAGATAAATAAGAAGAAGGTTTAGGTTTAGAAGTTTTACCCTCATAGTTGGTCTTTATTTCTTCCTTGGCTTAGGATGTATCTTTGGCTTAGGAATCCTTCCATTTGGAAGTTGTCTTGGAGTCTTTCCAAGAGGATTTGGAACGTTTGTTCTTATTTCTCTGCTCCAACTTTATAGCCTTGTGTATGAGCTCTTCCTTGTCCACAAAAGTGTACAAGTCAAGCTTATCTCTCAACTCTAGCCTCAAACCATCCATAATTCTTGACATTGCTTCACATTCATTTTCTTGAATGTTTGCACAAAACTTCAAGATATTCAACTCGTGCACATACTCCTCTACTATCATAGATCCTTGAGAAAACATTCTCAATTTTCTATTCAGCTCTGTGTAGTAGTAGCTAGGGACATAAACCTTTCTCAAGTACCTTTTAAGCTTCTCCCATGTTTTAATGGGTTTTTTCGCAAGTTGGCTTCTTTTGTACTGCAAATCTTGCCACCAATAAATAGTATAGTCAGTGAAATTTAAAGAAGTAGTTTTTACCTTCCTTAACTCAGACAAATCAAGAGTCATGAAGATTTGGTCTATCTTCATTTCCCAATCAAGGTATTTTTCTGGATTGTTGCTACTTTTGAATGAAGGATACTTTACTTTTTGGTTCGATAAGTTAACACCACGCTTTAAGGATTTCTTTCCCTTAGGAGAAGGGGGTTCTTCATACTCCTCATTATCGCTGGGGATCTTATGCTTCTTTTCTTTAGAAGAAGAAGTCTCCGGCTCATCTTTATCCTCTTTATGGAACCTATGATCAAGTTCCAAGCAAAACTGCTGTAACTGTGTTTTGATAAGTTCTAAAACAGAGTTCATATCAATACTAGGGGATTCATTCTTATTACTCATGTTCACAGAAGCACTAGAAACCATATAAGATAAAAATAGGTCCTCACACACGCAAACTCACGTGTTTACTCTCAAGATAAATAAAGTCACTCGTGTTTTACAAAAAAAAAATTAATGGCTCTTTTTTTTTAATGATGAAAAACATACTTGCCTTTTATCACTCACAAAGCTTGTGGATAGAATCCAATGGTGAAACCAAACACAAATTAAGAAACTAAGAAACAATCAAGTGAATATCTTCTAAATTAAGAAACTAGAAAACAAGCACAAGATGAAAAGAGGATTTTTTTTTTGTAATTTTGAAACAAATAGAAATTAAGCTTGTGAAAGGAAAAACCACATGTGACAACAAAAATAAGAAAGAACGAAATAAAAGTCAAAGAGTCAAATACTCAAAGACAAAAATAGAAAACTAAATAACATAAGAGAGTAGCACAAATAGCAAATAAGAGAGTAGAGAATTTGAAAAGTGCTACCAAAAATTAAAAATAAGAAAGTGATCAACGTATAAGACTTTCTTATCACCAAGTTGACTTTTCTCTTTAGGAAACCTCTTGGTGACTTGAAGTTCAAGAATAGCTTTTTTCTACAGTTATAACTCACAGCAATATTTTTTTTGTTAATTTTTTTTTGAATTTTCGGATTTTTTTCTCTCTTTTTTTTTTTCTCAACACACTAACACTTTTTTTTGCCTTTTTTTTGCACGAATTTCTAGATATTTTTTTTCTCTTTTTTTGAGAAGGCTAATAAAATGAAAACTCACATAAGATAAAAAGTCACAAAGATGAAGAAGAAAAAAACCAAAAGATAGAAGTAGATGGGGTAGATAAGAGATAATCACAAAAAGAAATAACTCAAGATGAAAAAGAAGAAAGGAGGACAAGAATTTAAACCAAAACTAGCAACCAAAGCTCTGATACTAATTTGATAGGGGACGCGGAAGCAGAATCATGCCAGTTTAGGGATAGAACCCTGAAACAACAAAAACACAAGAACAAAAAGAAAAGGATGAAATTTATGATGGAAATAAAGAAAGATATGAAGTAAATAATAGGATAATGATCAATTAGAAGATCCTCTAGAGCACCTGCCTCTAAGAACCTCAACCTGCGAAAACACCACAAGAGTTGATCACACTCTTGATCACGTCTGTTTCTCACACGGGAAGCCACCATAAAGCACTAAGGCTCACAAGAGTTATAAACTCTAAAATGAATAATTTCATTCAACTTTTGTGTTGTTTACAATAGAGAGCATGCCTAATTTATATAGACTCGTAGAAAAGAATATTTCCTAAAATTAAAACCCTAATTTCCTAATACTAAAAGGAGAAATAATATAAAATAATGATAGAATATTCAGCCACATAATTTAGGAGATGTAATCCTAAAATTATGGGAATATAAAATTTAGAAATTAATACTATAATTAATTCTAACTTTTGACTAGATTCAAAATAGAAAATCAAATCAAAGGATCATTAAAATAGGAAATAAGTTAGGAGACAATCAAGGGATCATAAAGGATTTAAAATTACGCCACCTTTGACTTCTTCACTAGGGTTTCATGCCTCCTTGCTTGCAAGAGGCTCAACTTGTAGTCTTCCTTGCATTGGGCTAAGGTCTGCATCTCTTGGGCTTGACTTTTCATGAGTTTGGATCTTAAATACATTATACACGTATAGATACTCTCCTTTGGGCTTGAGAGGAGTGCTCCAATGCTCTCTAAGCTCTTGAACTTCTTGCACAAGACTGAATAAGGCTTGCTTCATGGCTTTAGTTCGGACTCTTGTCATTGGACCTCCAATATGTTGTAATGGGTCTTTAGGTACGTTGGATTGGAAGTATTGGGCTCCTTCTATGTCACCATGCTCATGATTACCATTCTCAAGCTTCGTTGCCATTAATGCTATGTCACCCATGCCATGGGGTCCATCAGGCTACTTTAATTGGGGTGAGATTTGGTTAAAAATATCTTATATTTTTAAACGGAGGGAGTATAAGTTAAATTATAAAATTACATTATTGTAAGAAAATCACTTTTAAATTAAAGTAATTGGTGTTTAATTTTTTTTCATTAATAATAATGAGTTAAATGTAATAATTATTTAAAAATTTTCATAGAACGTCACATTGAATGAATTTAAAAGCTAAACCAAATTTTATAAAGCATATTTAAATTAACTCATTCTCCTTGAATCGCCATATTTAAAACAATTTTACAAAGGTAAAATGAAACATCATATTTCGTTTTTATAAAACATATTTAAATATGTTTTATAAAAATAAATTTAAATTATAAATAATATATACACATTGCACAATCAAATTAGAATTAAGAATTAAAATTAATTTTATAATTAAGATTCAAGGTGAAGATTATGTACACAATTTTCTCCACTAAAGTACAATTTAGATTTAAAATGTTATTAAATTCTTTTTATAACAGAATATTATTTAATATTTTTATTCTTATCATAAATTATTTATCTTACGCCATGATCACTCAGTTTTTAAAATTAAAAATAAGAGTAGTATGATGGGAATTTACAGTGATGGGAGGGTCTGTGAAATAATGGGAGAGGAATGAGGAAATAGTATGAATTATGACAAATCTATAAATCATTTTAAAAATATATCGAGTGAGAAAAAAAATATTGGAAGAAGTGAGAGTCTGATAGTTGTGGAAATCATATCAGGAATTATGATTTTAACATTGTAATATTTGAGAAAATAAAATAAAAAATTTGATGTGGCACATTGAAATTGTAAATTTTATAAAATGATAAATTATATGAATATTCTATATAATTATATGCAAATTTTTTTTAGAATAAAGACAATATTTGAGTATATGTAGTAAAAAATATTCATCACCTCCCCAATAACATCAATGAAAATTCTTCCAAGAAAATAAACCTTCATTTTACTTTTCCTTTTTGAAATAAACTCAACTTCAACAGCTTCAACAACCAAGTGTGTAAGCAAAATTATGTTGATATGGCATCATATTTTATGTAACATAATGAAGGGAAATTATAAATATCATAATTGCATAAATGTGATCTAACTCTAAAATCAAACCAAAACACTTTAGACCAAAGCTCAAGAGAAGAACTATAAGAATAACCCAAAGTTAGTGCATTGGAATTTAAAAACCATGCTAAATACACCCTTAAGTAGCATTCAATTATATAAAACAAAATTTTGAAAATTATATCGTCTCTTAAAAGGAATAATATAAAATAATATCAAGTCCTTTATAAGATAATTAGTATGAAGGATGAATTATAGAAGGAGGAAACTAAGAAGCATGATTAATCGCAAATAATAAAATCACAGAAAAAAAGAGGTGAACTCTCTTAACAGGCTATCATTCCCCGAGCTTAAATTAGAAACATGATGCCATTAGTTGTGCCCAAAACACTTCCAATTTAATGAAAAGTAGTAATTTTGTGCACCAATTGTTGTAGCTTACCTCTCCTTTACATTTGAACCTTTGTTAGTTTCCAAGTAAACAAAACAATATAAAAGCTTGGATCATATAACCATATCTATCAATGAATGGTCAAAAAAATATATAAGACATTTATTTTATAGAAAATTCATACGGCCATGCTTGATCTCAAAGTGGCCAAGTAGAGAACAAAATTAATGCGTCAGAGCCCCAACACAGCCTCATTAGATTAGATGTGAGAAAGATATAGAAAATTATATGAAAAGATATGAATCAAACTTTTTTTCTAGAGAATGAAGAAAATGAATTAATGACCTAAGGAGCCAAGGAGGGGATGAGGTGACAATGACTTCACATATTAGACCTTGCTGGCAGTGGATATTTTATGCTTACGTTATATTGAATGCTTAAAAGGAGAAGGAGAAGACTACAAGCATGGGATTCAAGGAGGCAGTGAGTAGAGAAATATATCGAAACAATACGATTTTTTGTTAACATGAGTAGAGAGTTTATAATTCGTGAAAGTTTTTTAAAATTTTAAAATTTAAAATAAAATGATAGGATGTTATATTGATAATGTGAGATATCATGGGGGAAAAAATTAGAGATAAAACAATATGTGAAGGTTTTCAATATTTTAAAAATTAAAATTTAAAATTTAAAATAAAAGAATATGAAGTTATAATAATAGGAAAGATAATAAAAAATATTATAAATAAAATAAAATAAAGGAGTTAAAATAGCGGGAGAGAAAATAAGGGATAAAGGAAAGTAGTTTCTATAATTTTTAGAGATATTTCAATAAAATATTTATAAAAAAATCAATGTTAATGTGGAAGTTATGATAATGGTAGACATCATGGGAGAAAAGACTATATATATTTATATTATAAAAAGTAAAAGATTATAGTAAATCGAAATAAAGGGGAGAGAGAAATAAAATATAAGAGGAAGTGGTTTGGTTCGTTTTAGATATATTGTAATTATTATAATAACAAATTTTTTTTAAATGAAGGCTAGACTTGCAGTGTATAATGGAAAGTTAGAACTGGAGTGGGGTCATTTTGTAATTTTAAATTTGAATATTTAAAATTATGAATATTATGTGGCATCATTATACTGCTTATAGTTTTACTTTTAAAAAATTTAAAATTATGAATAAATTAAATTAAATAATCTAGGCATGAAGAACATGTGACATCATCATATTGATTGCAATTCTAATTTTTATATATAAAAAATATATAGTTATCCAATAATTTCTTAATTCATAAATCATATATATTTAATTAAATTATAAATGAGAATTCAGTTAATTAAAAATATAAATAGAATTTAATGTAAATATTTTATTAATTCACATGATTATAAGAACATTGGTATAAAAGTTTTAATTTATTATTTAATTTAATTTTAATTTGTCTATTTAAATGATTTAATTTTTCAAGAAAATTATTTAAATTATTATTCACAAAATGATAGTATTTGGGAAGTTATATTTAAGATCATAGAAAAGAATATCGAAGATAAAGGAAAATAATTTTTATTAATTTTTAAAATAATAATTTAAATAGGAATAAGTATTATTTATCTAGATATATTTAAGATTTTTTAAATTAAAATTTTAAATTTTAAATAAAATAGAAAATTATATTTGAGATTTTGAGGTCATGAAAGAAAAGTTATATTATAAAAAAATTTAATAAAAAACTTAAAAGAAAATTAAAAACTAAATCTCACGTGGCAGCAAAAAATTATAGGAAAGGAAAAAATAGGCATTTATCATCATTGTAGCTATATTTGTTATTCTACTGTTATATATATAGATATATTATTTTGACCCAAGATCCGCGGAGGTTTACTAGCTTAGAGTCTGATTTTGACTTTTGAGGTCTAATACATCAAATATAGCCTCTTGATTTGCAGGGAAATGCCAATAATTCTTTCGGGTCTTTCGATTTTTCTTTTGTTTGGGGTTCGATGAGTCTTGTTTTGTTATAATTGAGATTTCTATTAATAAAATTGTTACTTTTGGCACACAAAAAATTCATTAATTCGAACCAATAAAAATAAGTTATATCATTAAAATTATTGGTTAAGAATTTCTATGATTTGCATCTTTATTCCTAATAAATGTTAGTTGCACAAAATTCTTCAACAAATTGACCTATATATGTATTAAGACAAACTTTGTGTATTAAGAAAAAGTTGACACTACTTTGTTCATTAAGAAAAAAAATAGATCATCTACTCATTGTTGAAATCTATATAGATGATATAATATTTGATGCTATTGACCATTCTTTGTGTAAGGAATTTTTGAGTCATTGTAGGGAGAACTTGAAATGTCAATGATGAGAGAGCTGAATTTCTTCTTAGGTTTACAAATCAAACAAAGAAAAGAAGGAATCTTTATTTGTCAAACCAAATGTTAGAGGGAGATGCTTAAGAGGTTTGGAATGGATTAAGTAAATGGAATAAAGGCTCACATGAGTTCCTCTATCAAAATAGATGATGATGCAACATGAATAGAGTATGACTATAAATCATATAGAGGAATGATCGGGTCACTCTTATATCTCACTACAAGTCAGAGTACATTGCTGCTAGGTTATGTTGTTCTCAAATCCTTTGGATGAAGCAGCAAATTAAAGGCTTTGGGATAAAACTCAAAGAATTTTTCAATCAACTGTGACAGCACAAGTACAATATGCTTGAGAAAGAATCTAGTACAATATTCAAGAACAAAAGCATATCAATATCAGACATTACTTTACCATAGATTATATATAAAAGAAAGATGTGATGGTGGAGCTCATCCCTATAGAATTTCAACTAGTAGACATTTTCACCAAACCATTGGCAATTAAGCAATTCATATATATAAGGAGAGAATTAGATTTATTAAATCCTAATAAACTGTAAATATTTCTAACTCAACTTGAGATTATGCTTTTCAATTTCAATAAAAATTTAACTTAAGCTTCAAAGTGTTTTAAGTTGTTTTTTCAAGACTCCATCAGTATATTTCAGAATAACAAGTTTATATCATAATTAACTTGTTTTATAAGTGTCTGTAAGCTTAAAAGTGCTTATTTTGAAATAAACAACATATTCAGGAATAGTGGAGATTATTGCAGAGTAAAGGAATTATTCCATAATAAGGAAGGACGTTAAAGAAAAGCTCATGAGGAAACTATTGGGAAATAGCTCATTCACCTTCAAACAAGACATAGCTATTCTAAAATACTATTCTAAAATAAAGGCTCCTACTTTGGAATAAGTTATTTGGAAGGAGGCAAGCTACTTTGCAAACTACCACCACCACTACTACTACCACCACCATTACTACCACTATCACTACCACTACCATTGCTCCTACTGTTCTTGCTCCTGCTGCTACTCCTACTCTTGCTATTGTTACTGCTGCTACTGCTACTACTACTATGACTATTGCTGCTGTTGGTACTATTGTTGCTGCTACTACTGCTCCTACTACTACTCTTACTGCTACTACTTCTGCTCCAAATACTACTCTTATTTCTACTGCTGCTGCTCCATTGCTCCTCCTCCTACTACTACTGGTGCTCCTCCTACTGCTACTGTTGTTACTGCTCCTCCTACTACTACTACTACTAGTGCTACTATCGCTGTTGCTTTTAATACTCCTGTTACTGCTGCTACTGCTAATGCTACTGCTGCTGCTACTACTGTTGCTACTGCTATTGCTACTACTGCTACTATTACTATTACTGCTATTGCTACTAGTAGTGCTACTCTTGCCACTGCTGTGTTGCTGCTATTGCTACAACTACTTCTACTACTATTTTGACCACCACCACCACCTAGTACGACTATTACCACCACCACCACTCCTGTTGCTGTTGCTCCTACTACTACTACTATGAGTACCACTATTACCACCACCACCACAACTACTACCACTACCATCACTACCACTACCATTAATACTTCACTACTACTGTTGTTGTTGCTGCTGCTGGTACTACTACTACTACTATTTGGAGTTAAAATTTTAAAATCTGTCTCTTAAATTCCTTGACGACTAGTTGGTTAAATTGGATTAAAAGGTAACTTATTCAAAATAAGCTATTTACTTATATTCTCAATTCATTTTCTCCTACTCTCACCTATTATGAGGTAACCATAAACACTTTGCACCTGACAAATCTTTTTAGATCTCTTAGTCTTTCCAAATTCCTCTCAAAAGCTTTATGAACTCAACCTCTCGACTAAATCTCCTCATCTAAAACAACCAATTAACCTCTTGATTAGCTCACTCGATCATGTTTATGGAGGGCTATCTAATTGTCACGCCCTAAAACTTGGAGAGTGACTGGCACGAGAGATGAACCATTTCACACCTCCTTCTAAGCCTTAAATCATAAGTTCATTCTATTTCTTAAATGAAATCAGATTTATTTTGAAATTATAACACTTTTGACACTAATAATTATAACCAATTTTCAACGTGTTCGTAAAAATTTTGACAGAACCTCCCCCTATAAATGTGATCTCCCCAAAATTTTTACAATACATTGACGCAGTCAAAAAGTCAAATAAACGAGGAGCTTAGCTCCTTCCAGTCGACAGACAGTATATCTATAAAAATAAAAGTCCTGATTATAGCTTATGTGGAGCACCTAATTGTACTTTTCAAAAATAAAATAAAACTAAGATATATAAACATTAATAATTACATCAAAATAAAAATTTCAATCAATCCTTCACCTGTCTATAAATGCTCAAGGTTGATAGCAAGATCAACGTCAACTAAGGCATCTGAGACAAAAATAATTTTTTAGTGAATAACGTCCCAACAATAAATAAAATGAAAAGTTTGGAATAGTTATGTAAGTTAAAGAGACAACAATTTCTATAAAAATTTAATAAACTTCATAATAAAATGGCTCTATAAAATTTTAAATAAAATCTCAAATCATTAAACTATCATAGTAAATGATAATTTCACTTGACTTTAAGAAAGCACATAAATGAAATAAATATTTGTAAACAAATTACTAACTAAAAACCAATAGAATATGAAATCATCAAATGATTAAGTTCATAATTATTGAGACTTATCAGAATAATTTACAAACATGGACACACAGTCCATGAGGGTAACTAACCAAACGTGGCTTATGCCACGAAAACAAACATGGACATATGTAACCAAACGTAGCCGAAGCCATGAAACAAACATGGACACACAGTCCACGAAGATAATTCTAACCAAACGCAGCTTGAAGCCACAAAACAAACACGGGTACAAAGCCCATGAATAACCATCCTTCCATTCCACATGCGTTGGCCATCGCACGGGGTTAGCACCTCCTATAAGCACCATGCTAGCTAGGTGTACCATGACGCGCCAAGGGCTAACGGAACTGCCATTAGCAACCAGTGTTCTATATAAAGTCTCTTTTTAAAATTATTTTCAGACATGCGAGAAAATCATCACTTTCAAAATACAGTTCTCATTCTCAAAATCAAACTCGCATGAATACTTTTAAGTTTTAGAACTTGCCAGAATCAAATTTCATATCCAATGCTCATGCTTGCATTTATTGAATAAAAAAAATTTTCAACTTCGAATTCACATGAATCATTCTCTATATCTATCCAATATTTAATAGAATAAAAATCTCTCAATCAAAGTTCAAACTTGATTTAATTGATCAAATAATATTTCAAATTTGGTAAAGCTAATTTCTCAAAATAAAGTAATGTTAATCAACAAATATGCAATAATCGCATTAATGCTATAAAATGATTTTTAGAAAAATATAATATTTTAGTAAATGAAATTTTGATTAAAAAAAATTAGTTGGAACGCTATTTACTTACCTGAAATTCTCAAGAGATAAAATTTCACCTCTTGCAGCTTCAATCAAACTCATTTTCCAAATACCTTATATATCATATTAAGATTTTTATTAAACCTTCAAACAATACAATAGTTCCTTTTTAACATCATCCTTAACAAAATTAAACTCTAGTAAATTTCAAACTTTAGAACTGAAGCTTTACACAAATTTTTTTTTCATCATTAACATTTTATCAAACCACCAAATATACATCATTTCCAATCCATTCATAAAAACTCTAGCATCCAATTAAATATATATATATATATATATATATTTCAACAAACTATCCATTTTCAAGAATTCAAATAATCACATTATTAATGTCATAATGACAACATCCCTATAAAAATTCAGGATCAATGAAATTTTCAAAAAATGAAGAATCAACAAAGTTCTCCTAGTAGGAATTTCATCCAATACTCATGGGCATTAATTATATAGCTAATACTAATCTCATCCTCTTCAATTTCACTTTACTAACAATCATTTTGTCAGGCACCTTTATGTGCGAATTTTTTTTTTCTAAACCAAACTACTCCTTCTTCCTTTCCAACCTCCAAAATTTTACAATAAGTAATTTTAATCAATCAATCTCCTAATCTCCATTCCTCTAATATAAAGAAATGAATTTAACTCAAGAAAATAAACTTAAATCATCTTCAACGGTACAGCCAACAACTGAACAAGAAAAGGGAATCAAAAACTATTACCAGTACTAATCATAAATAGAGATTTGACACAAGAAAAAGAAAAAGAAATGAGAAAGATTTGAAGTGCTTGACCTTAGATCTCCATGGCATAGAGCAATGAGAAGGAGATGATTTAGATGGTTGAGCAGGGGAGAGGCAAAACTGATGCAGCACGCAATAAACGAAAGAAACTGGATCAACAGCACCAGTCGAAGCTAGCGATGGCACTGCCAATAGCTCCGACAACTGTGCTCCTCACCCATCCATAACCCAAACGTGAACGCTGAAGGAAGACAGACAAAGATGGAGAGCGAGCAGGAAGGAGAAGAAATCACACGAAGCATAAGAAGAAAAGGAAAGAGTGGAGCATCCCATGGCCACCAAAACAGCGACGTCACCAGACCACCCAAGAACAGGGCAACGTTGCTGTTTGAAGGAGATCTTACATCAACTATCACAGCAGATGAAGACCAGATGAGGAGACGCGGTGGACAAAGGGAAGATGAGGATCGACGTTGGACAGAGGGAACAAACAGCAACCACCGGCACACCCACTTCGATATTGATGACAGCAGACAGAGGAAGATGGTGAACTAGACTTAAAGCTTCTCGAAATATATTCTCTGCCTCTCCCTTAGATAAATGTGAGACTGATTGGAAAAGAAGAGGGAAGGAAAATATCTGATGGTTAAGTAGAGGGCATTTTTGTAATTTCACATAAGTTAAGACAAAAATAAAACCTAACTCTCCCTTGAGGATTCGAACCTACAACAAATGGGCAGCCACCAAGCAAGTTGCCATAACGCTAGCACCACCTTATCACATTTGTTACAAAATTGATATAAATACATTTGAAATACCTTTTTATAAACTTTAATATCAATTAAATTCTGGGTCACTATACTAATCAAGATATTGGATTTGCCTACTGATGGGTTAATTTTCATATTATCTAACATCAACTTCACCAAGCCAATAACGCAAAAGACTTTAGCACCTAACTAGGAGCCAATTGATCCACCTATGACCAAGCCAGCTATTATGCCTATGCTCCACAAGATTCTTAATCATATCTTAACTTGAGTCATCTTGGGGAAGCAAATTAGATTCAATGCTTTGAATTAGGAATACTATATCTATATGACTGCCATGATTAAGGGGATAAAGATCAATATAGTTGCAATTATCTTTGAGAAGATGAAATTTTTAGTCTCTCTGGATCATAAAAGGGCTAGGATATCTCTACTGTATAGATCTCTCATCTCTAGGATTCTAGATGATTTGAAAATCAAATACTCAAAGATAGGAAGAAGACTTATGTTGACATCATGGAACATACTACTTTAAAAAAGGTGCATCTTCTAGCGGAAAGAGAAGGTTAAGGGGAAGCTTCATCGTTGCTCCAATAAATCTTACTTCCTTTATGCACTCCTTTCACTACTACAAAATAAGTTTACAGGAGTACTTTTTTTTTTTTTACTTAGGGAGCGCTTTTGAAGCGCTCACATATCGAGCGCTCCGAAATGTACAGGAGCGCTTAAAAAAGCGCTCTTGTAAGTACCCTATATAGGAGCGCTTTTAGAAAAGCGCTTCCGTAAGAGTGCTGCAATTTCTAAAAGCACATGTCATGTACAGGAGCGCTCTATATAAGAGCGCTCCTGTATGATGCATACGGGAGTGCTCTCTATAGGAGCACTCCCGTATGCTAACACCTTACCGGAGCGCTCTTTAGAAGAGCGCTCTTGTATGCCCCTATACATGAACACTCTTTATAGGAACGCTCCCGTATGCTGACAACTTACCAGAGTGCTCTTTTAAAGAGTGCTCCCGTAAGTTACTTTACAAGAGCGCTCTTTAAATGAGCGCTCTCGTATATTATATTTATTTTTTAAAATTAAATTTTTTAAATTTTTCCTTTTAAATATCTTTAACAATGGCAATTCATAATATCAAAAACTAATTTAAAAATAATATCAACATAAAAATTTATATACAAGAAAAAAATTTAAAACTGATACAACAATTTCAATTTTCTAACTAACCTAGTTTAATTTCTAACAAGCCTAACAAATGAAACTATTGTCATTTTTTTAACATTGAAATCTAACTTCCTATCACAAACAATCAATAATATATTTTAACCATTCTTCAACTAAATCTTCTATTTGCTTCATAGTAAAATGCGAATATCTTGCTCCAACAAAATACTACACAAGATATAAAAGTAATATATAAGTAATTAACATTATATTACTTAATTTCAAAGCTTTTAACTTACATTTTCAGGAATGATCAACACTTATTGTGTGATTACTTCTCTCATAAACTTCATAACATAGTATCCACACTCCCAACCTTGTAATTGTGTAGGTACCTATAAAACAATAAAAGATGTCATTTATATGGTAGAAATAAATTCTAACTTAATTTAAAATACTTCAGTGATGAAGTTATATATATGATATAAGTATTTGCTGTCAAAAATCCGGCAAAGTCTCCCCTATAACTTGGAAGTTTCAGAATTTTTCAAAAATTCTACATCAATCCAGAATAACATATTGAGAATAACAAACATAAAATATCAATCAAACAATCATTTAGATATATACCAACTTTTTTTATTAAGAAAATAATACAAACCTTTATTCTTTTTCATGAATAAAACTCAACAGGATCAGGTCTTTTGGTGTTTGGAGGGAGACCTTTACCTCCTCGATAACGTGCTACAGCCCTATTATATAATGATTAAGCATACCAAGTAAAAATTAATTGTTATGATAAACATATATAAAGAATATAGAACTAAAAACTTACCAATTAAATAATATCCTCATAGATTTGTAGTTCTTAAAGTCACTATCTCTTAATAAATCAAGATAATAAATCACAGGGACGAATGGATTGATACAAACAAGCACCAATGTTGCCTGAAAAAATAAAATATTTCATTAACTAAAATATCAACTAAAGTTAAAAATAAACAATAATAACAATTTACCCTGAATTGTGAGGGGCTAAAAATAACATGTTTCGTTTGCCTTTGGCTTTGAATGCATCAGTAATCTTTTGAGAATGGTACTCAACACTATAGGTACTAGTGTTGTGCGGGCTAATAAATGAAAATTTTGTTATCAATGAGCCCGGCACCACAAAAGTATGATATAAGTACCTAAAATGAAAACAAATAGAATCATTCACAACTAAAATTAAATAAATACCACAATAAGTAATAAAATTGAGAAAGTACCTAATGTATAAACTAATTTGTGTGGTTTGTAGCCAATCTTTGGTCAGAATCTCGTTAATATTTTCAGCTGCTAATTTTCGCTAATTATTTCACCATAAATCTCCTTTTTAAATTCTACTTCACGGATCTCATTTTTAAATGTTATCCGTATAATTACTTCAAGTGCATTTTGATGAGGATATTTCAACTGAGTAGATTCCGTACTGGTCTTCCCTGCCTTAGTCACAGAGGTAGATCCTTTTGATGGCTTTCCCTTTACTTTGATTGGCTTCTTTATAACTTCTTTAAATTTTAAGGACTACAAGATGTAAAATGGATTGGTAAGGCCGTAAGAAAACATGAATAATTTTAAAGAACTATCAATTATTATACCTGTAACTTAATGAGCTTTGAAAGCCAAGCCACATAAGTTCTAACGGCATCAAAAATTGTGAATATATCCTCATCTTCTATTTGCACTAGCAACTCAGCATCATTTTCTATTAGAATAGTTATAGTCACCTTTAAGTGATTAGCAGGCAACGATCTGGAGTGTATAGTAACACTATTGTCATTATACACAAATCCGAGTGCCACAACACGACAATGTAGTAATTCTAACCATAATTGACATTGAAACTCGCCCTAAAAATTAAAAATTAATATTTTAAAAAAATGTGAAACATAATTTGTGAATAAAGAGAAGATAATAGAAAGAAAAATTATAACCTTAGGAAAGTCTTCTTTAGTAAGGAAGGAGTAACTATCTTTATCACTAGGGCTACCTTGTGACACATTTATAACTCTAATCATTTGCTCAATTCTCTTTTCCATTTGAGCTTGAAATTTTTTTTTTCCATTCTCGCCTCCATTTCTACCATCTTTGCATTAAAATCATCTTCAGTAAAACTTTTAGACCGACGTCCAAAGTAGCTGCCCTGAAAAATGCCATCCGACTCCTCTAACACGACTAGAGACCTCTGGAGCTCCCAATGCCCTACCAAGGACATCCACATGCTCCCCCACATCATCTTGTGATATTGATTATGATAATGCTTCCTGTTGAACAAATTGTAAACTAATTATTAAGTAAATAATGTAAATAAAGTAATACACTAAAATATTAATACTCATACAATCCTCCCAGACTTTTCGAGTGCATTCATTAGGTAATTTGCCTTCTTTATCTTCTCAAGCAGTCTTTCAAACAAGAGCTCGAGAAATTAGAGCATTAGGTCCAATTTCTTCCCTCTATTTAAAGAAGATATTAGAATAATTAAAAAAATATTTCCTTATATATATAAGTAATATCAACAGACGATATTAATTAAAACTTACCAAACTACATTCAATATCTGGATAGCTCTATCTTCCTGCTTTATATTGAAAAGGAGTAATAAATTCATCCCAATGCTCTTGCTGGATCTCTGGATACATTTTAGGAGGATGAGGATTGAATTCTTCATTTGCATCTTTTAGATGATATGTTGTGAGGGTAGCTCGAAACTTTATATGAGCATACACTACTTTTCTCATGATATAATGCCTATGACTCTCATCCAGGTCAAAAGATATACACAAATCTTCCCATATATTATTTTTTGCTTCTTCAAGCTGTGGGTCATTTTTCTTTCCCTAGTCTGCAATGCAACAGGGAACATAATGACCAGCTAAGATCCCTATGTAACTGGCCAACTGAGGAGACTTAACTAATTGAGCCCTACCATTCTAATTTATAGGTAATTTACGACCAGCTGCTCGAGCTCGTATTATTGCTTTCATAACAGTTTTACCCCGTTTAACCTCCTTGAATGCTTCGTCTTCAGTGGGTAGAGTATCACCACTGTTCTCAGATGGGCTAGTCATATACCTAAAAAGAAAAAAGTAAATTTTTAACAATAAAAAAAATTTAACAACTAAAAATAATTTTTTAGCAATTAAAAGGAAATTTAAATAAAGAACTTACAAGTGTTAAAATTTATTTATTTTTCTTTTTTTTTGTTTTTTTCTTTTGTGTGTTCTACATATCCCTCATCAATCCAAATCCCTTCTGCGTGATCTTCTCTAATATAGAAGGCATTATCCCCAGTTAAAACATCAAATGTCCGTGATGTTCCCATGAAAGGGTCATCCTCAACATTGAAATCTTCATCCTCCTCATTACCCACTATTTTATTTGTTAAAAAAAATCGACCAATTTTTATGCGCTGGATCTGACACATAAAACACTTGTTGAGCTTGTGATGAATGGTTTATCTTTATGAGCCGCCTTAGTAAGATCTACTTGAATAAAACCTAACTCGTCAATTCGAAAGCTGTTTTTATTGTCAACCTACGTGCAACAAAAGACAGGTTCGTAAAACTTGATATAATCCAATTTTCAAATGTGCTCTAATCCCAAAATATGACATCATTGCATAGATTGGATTCTTTTCTTTAAAACTACAGACATACATTAATTGAGCTTTAAGTGTTACACCACTATTTTGCATAGTGCTCCGAGCATCTTGGCTTTTTGTATAAAATGTAAAGTCATTAATTACATAACCTGTATAAGAAAATACTTCAAATTCGAGACCCCTAGCTAAAAACCTCAACCTTTCTGATGGGTGAGACTCCTCAGAGATACGAGCTCTAAACCAATATATAAAGTGTTGGTTGTGATATGTTGCTAGCCATATTTCATTTTTACCTTTATTTTGACTCTTAACTATTGCCTTGTGTTCGTTGATATATGGTTAAACTTCCTCAGTGTTGTGTAAAACATACAAGTGAATTTTCTCCCATTGTGTCTTGTCTATGCTAATGAGTTTCTTCCCAATGATTCCACCCTGTTCACCTATGGTGTCTTTTGTGTACTTTGGCAACCCAATGGCATCCACATTAGAGAGACATCCAGTACATAATTCAACTGCTTCTTTCATAATGTACCTCTCAAGAATACACCCCTCGGGCCGACTTCAATTTTTTTACATATCCTTTTAATACTTTCAAGTAACGCTCTACTAGGTACATCCATCTCAAATAAGCGGGGCCACACAACTTTATCTCTGTAACTAAGTGAAATGATAAATAAACCATGATTCAAAGAACGAAGGTGAAAAATACATTTCCAGCTTGCTTAAAATCTTAACTATTTCATATTCTAGTGTTGGTAATTTTTCCAGGTCAATCACCTTGCTACAAATTGTCTTAAAGAAGAAACAAAATCTAGTAAACGTGGCTCGTACCTTTTTTGGCAAAATGGATCGTATACCAACTGACAATAAATTTTCCATGATGACATGACAATCATAAGTCTTGAGACCTACTAGTTTGAGGTCTTTCATGGATACGAAGCTACTTACATTTGAAGAATATCCTTCTGGCACTTTAACTTCATGCAAGAATTCACAGAAAACTAATTTTTCCTTTCTAGACAAGGTGTGAGCTGTTGGAGATAAAGAAGTATGTTTTCCCTTCCTCTCTAGTGCTAACTCTTCTCTTAACCCTATGCTAATCAAATCCATCCTTACATTAACTCCGTCTTTACTCTTTCCTAAAATGTGGAGTAATGTGCCAACAAGACTATCGCAGACATTCTTTTCAATATACATTGCATTCAGGAAATGCCTAACATCTAGGGTCTTCCAGTATGGTAGCTCAAAAAATATGGACTTCTTTTTCCAACCATTCTTAACAATCTTACTTGCAAATGATTTTCCAAATTCAATATTTAAATCTTTGACGTTTTCAAAGAGTTGCTCACTAGTTAATGGCATGGGAACTCTACCCTTCTCTGGGTGGCCATTAAAGGCCTTCTTCAGTCGTCGGTAATGATGTGTTTGTGCCAAAAATCATCGATGACCAATGAAGACATTCTTCCTACAATGTTCCAACCGCACTGAACAAGTGTGCTCCTTACATACTGGATATGCATCTTGTCCTTTGATACTATATCTTGATAAATTGCCATAGGCAGGAAAGTCATTTATGGTGCCAAACAACATTGCTCGCAGGATGAAATGTTCTTCTCTATACCCATCATAAACTTCCACACCTGTCTCCCATAAAATCTTCAAATCTTCAATCAAAGGAGCTAAGTACACATCTATATCATTTCCTGGTTGTCAAGGCCTAGAAATCAACAATGGCAGCTTCATAAATTTACGTTTCATGCACAATGCTAGAGCGAGATTATAGATCATCAAAATAATCGACTATATACTATGAGTACTACTTTGCATGCCATGTGGGTTCATTCTATCAGTGGCTAGTGCAAGGCATAAGTTTCTATCTTCAACCCTAAACTCAGGGTATATAAGATCAAACCTTTTCCATTAAGGAGAATCTTCAGGGTGCCGTAGCTTGCCATCCTTAATTCTCTCATCAGCATGCCACGTTAAGTGTTTAGCATCTTCTGCAATGCTGTATAGGCATCTAAATCTTGGTATGATTAGAAAATACCATAATGCCTTCGCTGGGCTACATCCATTTCTTTTATACCATGATGCATCACATTTTGGACACTTATCTAAGGTTGAATACTCTTTCTAAAAGAGGACACAATCATTTGAACATGTATGTATCTTCTCATAGCTCATCCCAATAGAACATGGCACTTTTTTAGCTTCGTAAGTATTAGGTGGAAGCTCGTTATACTCAGGTAACATTTCATATAAGAGTTCAAGCAAATCCGTGAAACTCTTATCACTCCATCCATTCTCTGCTTTTAGGTTCTATAGTTTCAAAATAACAGCTAGTTTTGTGAATTTTTTACAACCAGGGTAAAATAGTTTATCAGCATCACTCTTCAATCTCTCAAACATCTTAGGACAGTCCCTAAGATCCTCTTTAATCACATCAATCATTTCATCAAGACGGTCAACATCATATGTCCTACTAACACGATCAAATGTTGAGTAGCTTACACTGTCCCTCCAATCACTTGCATTATTCCTTGTCTCCCCATGCATGGTCCAACAAGTATAAGTTGGATCAATCCCATTACATATTAAATGATCTTTCAATTCTATTGGCTTTACTCTTTTTCTATAGCAACATTTCAAACAAGGACATATGACTCCATGGGGGTCTTGATCACGACAAAATGCAAATTCAATGAATTCATCCACACCGTCCTAATATTCTCTAGATAGTCGATTAGCTGACATCCACGTACGATCCATATCACTAATATGATTACCAAAATTCAATAAACAAAAGACTCAGATTTTTATAAAAAAAATTAACAGCATCTTACTTAAAAGAACAATCTCCCAAATGATCAAACAACTAAATTTCACAACACATTTAAACTAAAAAAAATCAATTCATCCAAATAAAAATTTAGTAGCATAATGCATCTAAATTCTGTCAATCAATTGTAATTTAATTAATAATAATAATCTCCCTTAAAAGTATATTTCATAAATAAAATAAAAATGTTCAAGTAGTTTTCTCAACTTTAATCTAAATTATCAACTACAAATACTCCATAATTTTAATATAAATAACTTCAATTCATATATTATCTATAATATTGATTATTAAAAAATATTTAAAATTTATTCTCAAATATATATAAAAAAATACCTTCAAAGTGTAGTCTTCATGACAATAGTGACGTCGATTCCTCCACTGTACAGCAACGATGCACAATGGTCATGGAGGTCTTCACGGTGTCCCTTCCTCCGATGTACAGCAGCAGAACAGATCTGTAATAGTAATACAGATCTAGAACAGCAAATAGCAGATAGCAAATAGCAGACAGAAAATAGCAGAATAGATGGATGGTGATTTGCAACAACAATACAGATCTGGAATAGCAAACAGCAAAATAGATGGACGGCATGCTGACGGCAACACAGAGACAGGATAGTGACGGCGGTGGTGATGCAGGAGACGGACAACAAAGGCAGCACAGGAGACGGACAACGACGGTGATGTAGAAATGGATGATGATGGTGATGCAAAGGCGGACGGTGATGTGGCACAAAAATAGAGAGAGATGCGTGACATAGAGAAGAAACGAGCGGCAACAAAAGAGAGAGAGGTTTGAAAGAAACTAAGTGGAGAAAAGAAAACTGACGGATGGATAATAAGTACATGTGGAAAGACTCTTCTAGAGCGCTCCTTAAGGAGCGCTCTGAAAGACTTATTCCAGAGCTCTCTTTTAGAGCGCTCGTCGAAGAGCGCTCCGGAAGGGTAATCTTTTGAAGCGCTCGTTCTCTTCTAACGAGCGCTCCTGAAAGTATTTTTAAATTTTTTACAATATTTTATATATATTAATTAGGAGTGTTATCTTATTAAGAAGCTTGACATACAAGAGCGCTTATTTGGAAAAGTGCTCCGGTAAATTCCGCATTCACATTTTGGAGAGCTTATTTAAAAAGTGCTCCTAAATACCCGCTCCTAAAGATATATTCTGTAGTAGTGTTTGCCAATAAGAGGAGTAGGATAAATCTAAAAACTTCTTTGCTAGTTACTTCCAAGCCTATTGAGGAAGAAGAACCTTTGCCTAACATGGATGCTCACATAGTGACATGGCTAGATAAAAGGTTTAAAACTCTAATAAAGTGTCCATTATGTGTTTAGAAAGGCAAAATGAAGGATATATATTTGAGTTGCAAAATCTCAAATCTAATGTTGAGTTACTTAAAGATCAATTCAGTAGCTTAGTATAGCAACTAGAGGAAATTAAAAGAATGCTCAAAGCTAACTACCTTCAGATCCCTACGCTTGAGCATGTCTTTGTGCACATAATTGAGACCTCCTCTGAAGGCTCCAAAAAGAAGGATCTTGAAGAACTTAAGGGTTATAAGGATTTTGATGTCTCTATTGAAGGAGATTGCAGCCAACTGAGAATCAAAATAAGCAACATCACTTGTAATGACTGAAAAAACTTAAGGTTAAGGAAGGCTCTGTAGATGTAGACATTTGTCTTAATGCAATAGTTGCACTTGCTTAAACTTATAAAGACTTGGATGTGGAAGAAGTCACTCCCAGGCCAATTATGGAATTTCATACAACTATTTAGCCTTTTGGTCTCCTTAATAAAAGGTTTTTTTTATAGATCTCGTGTAGAAGAATCCTCAAGTCTTTGAGAATCCTAAGCCTCTCGGTACCTTGCTTGCTTTTAGTTAATTCGTTTAGTTAGCCCCTTAGTTCTCTTCTCTACCTACTTGGGAAGAATTTAAAGAAAAGGTTAAAGTTTGAGGACCTATAACTCTTATTACTCTACCCTCACATCTGTTCACTCCTATTAACTTGTCTCCCAAGCCTCTTGATAATGACAAAAAGGGGAGAGAAAAAGTTTGTAGTTTGAGCTTGGTTTCTAAACTGCAAGGTGTATAGAAGTCAAGGAAAAATGGTAAAGAAGTGGTTATGGATCCAGACAAGCAAAAAGGACAATTGATGATAAGAAAGAAGAGGAGTGCTAGGAAATTTAGACCTAAGGTTGCCAAAGAAGGAGATTCTAAGTCTAAGCTTATATCTACCATGTCTTTTAAATCCAACAAGCTTCAACTTCTTCTAAAATACCCTCAATGCCTCACATTTACATTATCACATATAATTGGGTGAAAAATTTTATGGTAAAAGTTGATTTTGGGATGATCAAGGAGAGCCCAATCATTTCTAAACCCCAAAATACCAATCCTTAGCCTTCTTTTCTTTGTTTATTTGAATTGAGCTCATATTTGTATTTATCTTTTCGTTAATAGTGACTTTTGCTCATAACTATTCTTGACTACAATTATTTAGATCATTGTTTGTGCAACTTACTTTTTTTCGCTTATTACTTGTTTAAGGGGATACAAACTCTCTTTGAGACTAACAAAATACATCTAGTTTTGTCATTACTAGAAAGGGCAAGAAATGTAGAACCTTAGTTTTGATTATTATAAAATATGAGAAGTTTGTGTTTTGTAAGTTTAATAATTAAGAATTAATGGCTTCTAAGGGAATTAATTGTCTTTGCTTAAAATTCTAGCTCTCGAGTCTAATTTACAAAAGGTACTCTTATTCCCAAGTAAGTAGCTTTGTTCCTAAATACATGTCTTATTCTCAAATAGCCAAGAAACCCTTAAACCTTTTTCTATTTCTATTCCAATTGAGTTTCTTTCTAAAAATTAAATACTTGACTTGATCTTAATTGTTGAAGGACCTTTTGTATTACTTGAAAGATATCTCAAATAATCTTGCAATCAAAAATCTAATTTTTGAGAACCTTTGTAATTTTTGTGTGTTAAGGCGCTTATTCTGGAATAACTTATTCTTGTATTTTTTCTTTATTCCTAGGTAAACACTCTTTTGCATATTTAGGGATAACTTATTTGGAAATAACCTCCCTTATTCCCAAATAAAGATCTTCAAATCATTATGTGCATAAACTTCTTCCAATATAAGAGAAATATTCTAAAAGAGATCATCTTATGCTTCTTGTTGTTGTGTCTTAACTATTTTGGAATGAGCTTGTTTATTCCAGAATATGCATGAAGATTCATGCTCTATTTCATGATATGTTTTGAGCAACATCAAAACTTTCTCTAATCATCCTAAAAACCTTTTAAACACAACTTTGAGTTGAATTACACACTTGTTGCTTATTCTAAAAACCCTTATTCCCAAAAAGCTTCGTTCTTTCAAAATAATCTCTGACCTAACTTTATCAAAACATTTATTGCAAAAGGTCATTATTTTCTTTACTTATCGTGAAAAAGAAACTCTGCCATAAAGCTTAGAAGATAGAGATGATGACTTTAATGTCTATATTCATCAATCTAACAGATTATTTATGAAACCTACCTAACTATAAATAGAAGCATTTATGAAGACAATGAAAAAAAAAGTGCACATGAACGATGAACAACGCAAGTTATCTCATTTATTATTTCACCAACTTTTTGAGTTTATATTCATTACAAATGAGTTTTATTGATTCTAAATCAACTTTTTAAGAAGGTATTTGACAAAAGAAGTTTATTTTTGAATTTACTCTATTTATTCCCATTTTTGACACTTGGGCTAGAGGATCTTATATATGCTTGGGAAGCTTAAGGAGGATTAATCATCGTTACCTTTGCACGTAAAAGGGAATGACTCAAACTTAGGTACAAGTTTGAGGTTGTACTGTGATAACCAAGAGCCTGAGTTAATTTTGGTGAAGTTAATGGAGAAAATATCAAGTGGTACTTAAGGATTGGATATAAGCTTTAGTGATTGGAGCCAAACCATGATAAATGATCTATGTAAGCTTCTCTTCTCTATTCTCTTAAGCATTTGATGATATATTTTCCATCTCATATTTTATTATTGCATTTATTACTCAAATTTTTATAATGCCTAATTTACCCCCTCTTGGGTGGACTTTCACATATATAATTATTTTTATTTATTTAATAAATAAAAATTATATAAATTCTTTTAATAAATATGTTTATCACCAATATATACATTCTAGATTTAATTTGGATAATTTAATTTAATGTTAAATTATTTTATAATTTTTATAAATTGACTATTCAAATGTGCTATGGACAGTCTACATTTAATATTTTTTTTTATATTTTTATAAATTTTTTATGAATAAAATGTTAAAAATAAATATAATATCATAATTGGAAATTTTAATTTTTTTTAAAATGTAACTTAAAAAATTTTAAATCTTTATAGTTTAGAGTAAATTTGGATAGTTAATTCATAAAAAATTTTAATATTCAATTTGAACTATCCAAATTAAATCTATACTATCTTAGATAGTGAATAAAATGTTAAAAATAAAGATAATATCATAATTGCAAATTTTAAATTTTTTTTAAAAATGTAACTTAAAAAATTTTAAATCTTTATAGTTTAGAGTAAATTTGGATAGTTAATTCATAAAAAATTTTAATATTCAATTTGAACTATCCAAATTAAATCTATACTATCTTAGATAGTGATAAGCATATATATAAATTTTTTAAATAATTTTATTTTTTTTAATTTAATAAATATGAAAAATTTAAAAATAAAAACATTCAGATCTTATCAGGAGTGATGAACACTTAAAGCTCTTCACTAAGTTTCTCTTCAATCCTTTGTCTTTAACTTATTCCATTCTTAAACTGCTTAAATCAATTGTTTTAACTATATTGTTAGGGGCAGAGCTAGGAATTTTTGTTAAGGGGACCAAAATGATAAATGTATATATGATAATTAAAAAAAATTACACATCACCAACATAATATAAATATTTTAGCATATATATTTATATCTAATTTTAGACATGTATAATATATATATATATATATATATAAAGTTTTTCTTATCAATTTTTTATGATATAAAAATCATTAATTATTATGTTTATGATAGATGTTTTACTTATTGAATTTACTATTTAATTTTTCAATTGATAATTGTAGTACAAATATACCAACACATTAATAATGCTCAATTATCATAAAATCTTTAAGTCAATGAGATCAAATTATATTAGAATAAAAATTATTCATATCATAAATTTCAATAGCTTGATTATTTTTTGACCAAAAAAATAGCTTGATTATTTTAAAAAAAATAATTAAAAAAAAAATCTTCACCATACCTCTTAACATCTTCACCAAACATCTTGACTTTTCGATAAGTGATTTTATGATAGATATCAAGCACGTAGCACTCAATATATTTTGAAATTTTTGTTGCAATGATTAATAAAGTTAGTTAATAATAATTCTCACAATTTATTTTATTAAATATAAAATGAAAACAAAATAAAATAACATCAATACTTTAAAAACATATATAACATTATCTTGTTGAAAATAAGTAGATCCTATGACAACCATATCTTCAAACTACTAAAATAGTTGCTCTGTACATATGTAAAAGACTACATATAGAATTTAAAAGAGAATTTTATCTAGTGTTTTATAACTTCTATAATGTGCTAATGTGGGAAAACAAAAAAATATATAACCCCTATATTTTATTAAAAAATTAGAAAGTTAGGGGCTGTAGCCCCTACTGGTCCTCCTCTTTCCACCATGTATACTGTTTAATTTATAATTTAAAAACCTATAAAATATATATGAATCATCAAATCTAATCCAACTACGTGATATATCACTGCGGTCTACAATTATAATTGCCTTAAGTGAAAATAAAGAAGCCACTTTTATAGAAGCAATAGGCTGTTCCTAATTATTCCATTTATCTGAGGCTGTGGCATTTAGTTTAACAAGGTGACTTCCTTTAATTAACTTCAGACACACACACACACACATCAATGATCAATTATTGCGAGTCCTAGACGGTGATGCGCTTTAAGGGATCCAAAGAGATGCGCCGGACATGCATCAATTTGGTGGGATAGAGAAGAAAAGTTATGAGATATATCATATAAATTAAATTTTGAAATAAAATTTGATTTATATTATACTTTCAAGTTTCATCAGTAAGAAATAATATAAGATGAGAGACAATTCTTCCAAATAGCATTTCCTGGGAATTAAATATTATCGGGATGTAATATCATTTTTTTTTTTAACCCTCGGAAGGATGCATTTTGCATCAAACCAAATAGCAAACACTGATGTTCAACATTACAATGAAATAAAGGCAGAAACTAGATAATTGAAAGAAACCATAATCAGCTAAATCCACAAAGTTAGCCAATCCCTTCCCTATTGGCCGCAACAATCTGCTGGATTAACACAGATACATGAACCTAATTATTTTTAGTGAATATTGCTTGGGAATTAAAGAAGGTTCTTATTGAGAAAAATGCTCTTGTTGGTGAACTTTCTCGCGCTCGATCAGGAAAGCTAGGAGGACAGCAGAAGAGATAGATTTTATTTGTTAGAATAAGAAGACGATTAAGGAGGATAGTGGTTTGGGCTCTGATTCTTCTAGTAAGAGGCCTTTTGGTGATTTGATTGAGGTGGAAGGTTCAAAGAGATCGTTCCCTCAGATTTTGAAGGGAATTTAATAGCTTTAGAAAATAAATTCTTCTCTCTCATCCTCCAACCCAAAAATAAGCTTACTTGCAGGTACATCAATTAATGCACACACAGTAAGGAGTAAAGGCCAGCCCAAAATTGGGGATTTGTCCATTTCTTCATGCAAGTCTATGACGATAAAATCAACAGGCATGTAAAGCTTTGCCACTTTAGCTAGAACATCTTCCGTAACTCCCTCAGGATATTTAATGGTGTGATCTAACATCTGAAGGGTGACATTGGGTTGCTTCAACTCCATGATCCCTAGTTTCTTGCAGACACATAAGGGCATTATAATGTCAGTCTTAATATGATCAGGACAAAAATATAAGACATATAATACCATTATAATAATTAGAATTAATTAAATTTTTTATATAAGGTTATCATAACTTAAGAGTTAAAAAATAGTTTAAAAGATTGGGATAAAAAAAAATTTTGAAAAGATGTTTGATCTCAAACCTATGTTGTAAAACGATCAAGACGAAATAACGAAAGCATAGAAACTAAACAACTCAATAATGTAATACGGGAGCACTTTGGACAATCTCCCAAAATGCACCATCTGCTGCAGTACATGCGTCATCCGCTGTAGCAGATGGCATAGAGAGATCACATCTCTTACTATATAATGTGCCGCGGCTCACCCCTACTGTCATGACAGCAAACATTTGTCATGATAGCACTTTGGGATCAATTTTTAGAGTGTGCTGTTTCTCCATCTAGCATCCAATTTGAGCAATTTAAGTGTTCACATGTAGCTCACTAAGCTACCTAGCTATTAATATATTTTATAACCGAACACTTTATCATTCAAAACTTGAACACCTAAATACAAAATTGTCTATTTTCAATTCAAAACTATAACATGGGTGACCAAACTCACTAACTTAGTGCCAATAACTTTGGAACCACACTACAACAAAATTGCACTTTTCTCCCGAATATTTTTCTAGAAAAAAGTAAAGATATTTGAGAGAAATTATGAGGAAAAAAGGTTTTCTCTCAGAATAGCCTAAGAGACACATGTTCTCTTGGATTATACTGAGGAAAATATGTTCTCTCAGAAAATTCTACGAGAACTTTCTCTCAGATTAATTCAGGAGAAAGTTCTCTCGAAACAATTCAGAGAGAAAATTCTCTTAGAATTTTTCGAGAGCAATTTTTCATAGATTTTATAAGATGTTAAGATAGAAATGTCCAAATAATTCAGCCTTTAATATAGCTTTATTGTCAAGACCTGATGTTTCTGTAATTTTGGGGAACAAATTAATTCCAATGGCTTTGAGACTTTGATAGCATGTAACTCATAAGTAGAAATTTTTAACAAGTATCAACTTGTGGAAATTGCAGCTTTCTATCAAAAGTTATGGAATTTCAAAAAATGCCCATAAATGTTGTCAAAATTAGAAATTGTCATTACTATTCATACCTAATGTTTCTGTGTTTTTGAAGATCGAATGAATTCCAATGGCTATAAAATTTTGCTATAATGTAGCTCATAATTATATCTTTTTAAAAAGTATTAATTTATAGGAATTGGATCTTTCTATCAAAAGTAATGTAATTTCAAAAGATACCCATAATTGCTATCAAAATAAGAAATTGCCATTACTGTCAAGACCTAATGTTTCTATCCTTTTGGGACAAAATGAATTCCAATGACTCTGAAATTTTGACAGCATGTTGCACATATTTATATCCTTTTCATAAGTATGAATTTGAGCTTTCTATCAAAAGTTATGTAATTTCAAAAGATACCCATAAATGTATCAAAATAAGACTTTGTCATTACTTTCTTTTGTTACTTTCCAGACTTGATTTTTAGGTGTTTAGGTGCAATGTAATATCAATTTGCTATTCTTGCTTATAATTAATTTATTTTTTTAGATACAACTCCAAAGTTAGGTTCAATAATATGTCACATGTAAATTAGGCTATCTCCCTTACTCATAACTAATATTTCTTATTAGATGGAACCTCCTGAGCATTGTCATTGGATATATAATAGAGTAGATGAAACAGGTAGGCATACCGATGAGCTCCTTTATAAGGTAAAGGAATTCATTAGGTTTGTCAACAAAGGGGATGAAGGAATGAAAATAAGGTGTCCATGTGTATCATGTAAAAATTTAAAGAACCACATACCATATGATGTTACAAAGCATTTTATAGGGAAGGATTTACCAAGGACTATTACTATTGGCATTATCATGGAGAGTAATGTCCCCAAGTGGCTCTAATAGATGTTAACATTCATCTGACTTCTAATTCATATGAGCAAATGGTTGTAGATGCTGCTAGGTCATCATTTGATGGGAACAACATTTTTTTTAAGAGGATCCTAATCTAAATTTTGCAAAGTTTTTTTTTTACATGCTTCGATCTTTACAATCTCCCCTATGGGATGGGTGTGAGAACCACATAGTTGTGTCAGTAATTGTGAGGTTGTTGAGTATGAAGTTTGATTATAATGTCCTGAGCACATGTGTTGAT
Organism: Prosopis cineraria; assembly: GCF_029017545.1. Taxonomy (NCBI): domain Eukaryota; kingdom Viridiplantae; phylum Streptophyta; class Magnoliopsida; order Fabales; family Fabaceae; genus Prosopis; species Prosopis cineraria. The sequence continues at coordinate 26,439,210 of NW_026555334.1, forward strand.
GAAATCATCACATTGATAAATGAGATATTACCTAGTAATCATTAGATGCCTACAAACTTATACCAAACTAAGAAATTGGTTTCACAACTTGGTTGTGGTTATCAAAAGATTAATTGTTGCGTAAAAGGATGTATATTGTACTACTGTGATTCAATTCAGGATAAATCATGTCAATTTTGTCAAGAACCAAGGTTTAAGGAGGAAAGAGTTGGAAAAGGAAGACTAAATAAGAAGATCCCAACTAAACGAATGTGGTATTTACCACTTATTCCAAGACTACAAAGGTTATTTTTATGTAATGCCTCAAGTAAGTATATGAGTTAGCACATTGACAATCATTATGAAGAAGGTGCATTATCCCACCTGTCAAATGGGAGTACATGGAAGGCACTTTTTTCAAGATCTCTATGCTCTAACTTTATATGTCGATAGTCTTAAAATGATATGGAACAAAACATTCCTATTATTTTGTGTAATCTTGAAAAGATATTTCCTCCTAGCTTTTTTGATGTTATGGAGCATCTACCTATTCACTTGGTTTATGAAGCCATTATTGGTAGACCTGTACAATATAGGTGGATGTATCCATTTGAAATATTTTTGTACACATTAAAGCGAAAGGTAAGAAATAAGATCCATGTTGAAGGCTCTATTTGTGAAGCATACATTCTTAAGAGACTTCAACTTGCTACTCTTATTATTTTGAAACACACGTTCAATCAAGAACTAGGAAGGTTCCTCGAAATGATGATAGTGGTGAATGTGATGATTATTCTTTTGTTTCTATCTTCAATTATATAGGGCAACCTCTTGGAAAAACTTAAAACACTCATCTTCTCATTGCAAAAGAACAAGCTTCTATAACATTGTATATTCTTCTCAATACTCTTGAAGTTAAACCTTTCTCAAGTATGAATATTTCAAACTTTGATATAGCATAGTTTTTACTTCACATTCTCTATTATATCATATAATTAATTAGTTTGTGCTCTAATATAGTTCTAATGAGAAATCAAGTGGAGATATTAATAAATTTCCTGATTGGTTCAAAGATTATGTAAGTTTTTTCTTTATCTTAAAAATGCCTCAATTATTCTCACATTCTAACAAAAAATATTTGTTGTATCTTTTTTTACAAATAGATTTTAAATCCTCAAAATGGGATACAAGATAAGTTGTTAATTTCTTTGGCTTAGGTTCTTGAGACATGTGTGCTTACATTCGATCAGTATTTGGTGAATAATTATAAGTTTCACATAGCTTCTTAGGCCGAAGGAAGGAAGACCAATAATGATGGTGTAACTGTCAAGGGCAATTGTAATGGAGTTGAGTATACTTATCATAGTGTGCTGAATGAGATTATACAATTAGATTTCACTAGTAATCTATCTTGGTACTTGACAGTCTTCAAATGCATATGGTGCAATCTTACAAGTTGTAAGACTTGAGTTCACTTAGACATGGCATTGTAGAGGTTCATTCTAAAAAAAGGTATACTGGGAATGATGATTTTATCTTTGGCCAATAAGTTGAACAAGTATATTTTACAAAATATCCCAAATCAACTCCTAGAAAAAAAGATTGGTAAGGAATATATTTGATGCCCCTAACTATCATGATGATATGCCATTTCAAGATGAAGCCTGTAATCTTCCTCAGTTGATTAAGGAATTATGATATGCCATTTGAAGTTCAGGCCAACCTCAAATATATTTCTAAATCTAAAAGATCTAGGAAGTTGCAAACATCAAGGTGACCAAGTGTTACTTTCATATTATAAAAGAAAGATGGTAAGCATTTGCCACATGCTCTTTAATTTTTTTAATTGTTTATGAATTTCCTTTTTTTTGTGTTTTTTTAGCAAGATGAGTGTGGCCATGAGATCTACTTCTTTGAGATGTTTAAAAAAACTCAATATGATTAAAACAAAGGCGGCTAGATTTTGAGAAAGCTATAGAAACATACGTGAGTTTATTTTATTTTTATTGATATAATTTCATTTGAAAATATTGCAAATTTTAACAATTAATAATTTTATCATTCTTGATTGATGTAGAAATGCTTTGAACAGCTCCGTGATAGTCAAGACCCTGCATCATCCGAGTCTGATTCCACTTTATGATCAAAGCTATGTGTGGATAGAGAAAAAAGAGGCATTGTTTTGGGCTAGGAGAGCAAGTTGGTCTTCTCAACTCATATGCCTCAACTACCTCAAATTATGGCAAGCTTACACAATTGAGGCACATCATGGACAACATACTTCAGCAAAAGTTAGATACTTCAGCAAAAGTTAGATGAAAAAGCCAAAAAATATGAAGAAAGGTTGGCCAATGTTGTAGCTAGAATGGAAGCCCAACAAAAAGAAATGAGACAAATGAGAGCCACACATGAAGCTAAAAAAAAAAAAATTTAGAGATGAGCTATCACAAAATTGAAAGTTCTTGAAGAAAATGATGGCTCAATTTAAAGCCTCCACTAGTCATAGTATTCCTGTAATTGATGCTAAAAAAGATAAGATGTCTTCTAGTGATGATGGGTCAGATGATGAGTCTAGTGATGATAGTGATAATGAGTAGATGTTTAGTATTTTTGTTATATGTTATAATTTTTAGTTGACTTGTAAAGAGTTATGGAAATATCTATTTAAAATGGTTGTCAAAAAATGGTGCTGTTGTATACGTACAGTTATGAAATATTGAAATCCTCCTCAATATGTACGTATGTTACAAAACTTTTATAAATTGACAATCCAAATTTACTATGGATAAACTAGATCTAGAGAACATCAGAATACTTAATTTATAAAAAAATTAATATTAAATTGGACCATCGAGATTAAATTGTATTGTCCAGATTAATAAAAAAACTAAATTTATTAAAATTTTATATTTTAATAAATATATAATAAAATATAAAAATAAAATTAATAAATTTAGACTATCTAAATTACTCATCAGATAATGCTCATCACTTGATGAGTATTGAAATTGAATGCCATTATAAATGGGTGGACCCTTAAGGCACGCCTCACAGCTCTCCTCTAATAGCCCTTGGAAATGAAAATGTTTAGTATTCTTACCTTTTGCTTTAATCACCTCTAGAGTAGGTAAATGAGGACCTAGTCCATGTGGGTTGGGTTCTTCACGTGGGTTCAAGTTCAAAAATTGGATTGCTTTAAAAATTGTTCAATTCTTCAATAATTTTTATATCATAATATTCTCTTTGATTCAAAATATAAATAATTTTTAAAAAATTTATATATTTATAAAGTCTTTATTCTCATAAATATATATATATATATTACTCTTAATTAATCTCAATTATCAATATATTTCATGATTAGTAAGAGATAAGTTTATATAAGGATTTAATTTAATAAAATACAAGAAATAAAATAAAAAATTCAGTTTGCATGTACTAGATTGCATATATTTTGAACCAAAATTAGTTAAAGAAAAATGCTTAAATATATGTATATGTGTGTGTATATATATTAAGGATATAACTTCCTATAATTTTTATAGCACGTGTTGATTAATGTTGTATTGACATTAAATTTGTCTGGTTTTGCCTATTTACCATGTTTAAATATTAAAAATATTTTTTCCAATAAATTTTTCTGTGGAATTTCAATCGCAAAATTAGTCACAATTTGTGATCTTGAGTACAAAAGGAGTATATTTTTACTATTTTTTATCTTTAATATATTTTATTTGTATTTTTTGTGCCTAAAAAATTGACTCGGTTCCTTTCTAAATTACTTGGAGAATATAGATCGGACGGAGGGAGGAGATGCAGTGGATAGTTTGGTTATCTTTTCAGTTTTTTATATTCTTAAAACATTTCTATAGAATAGTTTATTAGAACAAGTTTTAGAAATAAAAAAATTATATTTAAAATATTATTTTGAAAAACATCTATAAATTGATGAAATAGAGGGTGAAATAATAATTTGTTTTCTGAAAATAATCAAACATGATATTTTCTAACTTCTCTTTAGTTTTGTAAAATATAAAGTAACAAAACATTTAAAAATATTTTATTTTTTTAGTTATTTAAAACAACTTTTAAATTTTTTTTTCAAAACAGATAAAAAACACCTTTTAAACAAGTTTTTTATTTTTTTCTTTTAAGAACAAAAAATCATTTTGAAAATAGGGAATCAAGTAGGCCCAACTTGTCATTAGAAAAAAATGAATTTTCATGGTGACAAAAAAAAATTACCACCAAAGTTTACTTTTAATGATAAAAATTAGACATCACTTTAAAACTTGACCTTTGACAGTGCATTGTGTTGCCCTAAAATTTGTCACAAAAGTAGACTTCTAGTAGTGACTTTTAAATGTTGTCATAAAAAGCCCCCTTTTAGCAGTGACTTTTAATTGCCGTCGCTAAAAATCACTTTTAGTGGTGACAATTTGTTGCTGCCAAAAGTATTTTAAAAAATAGTTAAAAAATTAAAAATAATTTATACAATTACTTTTAGCAACAACATTTTTTTACTGTTAAAAGTATTTCATAAAAAAATTAAAAAATAAAAAAAATTTATATAATTACTTTTAGTTATTTTCATCAAAAATAATTAAAAATTTAAAATAACTTATACATTTACTTTTAGCAATGAAAAACTGTCACCGTCAAAAGAATTTTTATAAAAATTAATTAACAAATTATAAATAATTTATACAATTATTTTTAACAGCAACAAACTATCAATGCAAAAAGTATTTTCATAAAAAATAATTAATAAAATAAAAATAATTTATGAAATATTACCTCTAGTAGCGATAGGTTCTTGCCGCCAAAAGTATTTATAAAAAAATTAAAAATTATTTTTATAAAAATCAATTTACATAATTAATTTTAGCAGAAAAATTTATTGCCACTAAAGATATTTATATATAGAATGAGAAATAAATTATATATAAGATCAATAATAATTACTTTTAAAAATAATTATCTTGTTAAGCTAGTATTTTAATAATAATCTTATTTTATTAATTACATTTAATAAATTTCTTATGGATTTTTTTAATAATAAACTTATTAAGTTAGTATACATAATCAAGCTAAGTTATATATAAATTATAAATGAATTATTTTTTATAATTTTTTATGAATTATTTCAAAAAATTTCTTTAAAGTATAATTAGGATAAGTTATACATAGATACTTTCTTACTTGTATACATATACATAAATAGTATTGGAATGTTAAAGTTGTGAAGCTATTATAAGATGTAAGTGGTATTGCAAACTACTTGACACATTGCACACTTGATGCTCGACTTGATATATACATGGTGTCTATTCTGTCTATAGAGCTCTACTTTTCACTACTATAGAATTATTTAAATAAGACACTCTATATTTAATGATTATTTAACATAAACAATAAATAAAATAGGTGAAGAATACTTGATGGTTTTTAGTCAAGTACATTGTAAAATGCCTCACACTATTACTTGACCGTTAAAAACCATCAAGTATTAAAAAAATAAGCATCAATTATGGGGGTATTCCGTCGTAATGTTTCCTCATTCGGTTCTTGTTTTTAAATTACTCAAATTGTTTAATTTGTAATGTTAAATTTGTTCGGATTATTATTGTATGAGAATTGTAAACTTGATTGTTTAATTAATGTTAATATTTGAATTATGGATGAAATTATGTATAAACTTATTAAATTTTATTTATTTTAAATTGTAAAATTATCAAAAAGTATTTCTTATTATCTTGAGATTGACTTTGTTAAAAAGACTTTAATAGAAGTCTAAACTAATCTAGATTGAGTCATAACAAGATTCTTTCTATTTTGATTATAAAATATCCACTTAGATTTTTAATTTTAATTTTTTTAGCATCTACTTTTAGTTTATCACATGTCCAACATTTTCCTATCTCAAATATAATAAAAATAATTTTTGAAAATGACTATTAACAAAATTTACATAAAATAAATTTTTATAAAAATAATTTTTAACATAATTCAAAAATTGTAGATAAAATTTATTTTTAATAAAAGCAGGGGAAGCATTTAACTTGGGAAAAGATAAAATTTTAATCATTTATTTATTAATTTTTGAGAAAAATATGAAAAAAATTAAAAGTTATATATTTAACATAAACTAATATAATACATACTTATAAATAAAGTCTGTACTTAATTATTTTTATTTAAAAAATTAAAAAATTAAAGAATGGTTAAAATGTTTATAAAAAATTATTTAATATTTAAAAATTATTTCATTTTAAGTTTATTTTCCTAACAAAAATAATATTTTATTAAAAAATATAATATATATATATATATATATGCGCACAATCATATTAATTATTTTATCATATTAATAAATGAAAATAAAATAAAATATATATGTATATATTTCTAAAATGAAATTATTTTATCATATTGTATATATTATTTGATATATGTATATATAGTTAAATAATATATGTTTCATTTCGCATATAATAACTACGGATGTATTTCAGTTTAACTGAAAAAAAAAAGGACTTGAGGCTTAAGAGGTGGAGGTCATGAGCTCAAATCTTGATTTGGACATATTTCACAATGAATGTGTGACATATCACATAGTGGTGACATGGCACAAGTTGTCAGGTGATGTGGCATAATGTGATGTCATATCCTGGATTTTAATTTTGAAAATTTTAGGTGTTTATAAGGGTATAATAGTAAAATTAAGTGAATTTTTTTATTAATAATGTTTTTGGAAAACTAATATAGCTAATGGATCATTGGACAACCTTAGAAGAGGGCTAGATTATTGTTTGAGTAGGCCTTGGCATAGAGAGAGGTTCAATTCGAGTGTAGGGGTCTTTATGCCATGTGCCGTAATGGATAGGCCAATGCACTGTGACGCATAGGCAAAAAATCTACAATTGTTGTAACAAAAAATCAGAAGAGGGAAAGATAAAACACTAGGAGGCAATAGAAAATGATCAGTGACTATTAAGGCACGACCTTTAGACTAATTTAGAAGCATTTAGGGCAACATTTATCCTTGGGTAAGCTTCCTACACTTCTCCCTCTCCTACATTCAAATTTCTAAAAGTTTGGGGTAATTTGGGATTTGTTTTTAGTTGTTCTTAGGTAATGGATGAATTCGTTGGCTTAAACAAGGTCATAAGGAACTAGATCAAGCTTCTAACCCTAAGTTTATGAGTTTTGTTTGGATTTAGAATTTTTGGCTTTGAGTTAGATGAACCCTAAGTAGAATTGGGGAGATTAAGAGCATTGTGGCTAAATGAAATGGCATTGCTTATGGGTTTAGGTGTTAAATAGAATTAATGGAGTGTGTTGGAAGAATTGTTAGGATGAAATTGAGGTTTTGGATATAATAGATACCCAATTTTGTGTTATAAATGAGGTAATTAGTGTGTGAATTAACAATTAAAAGTTCAAATTGTAGATTAGTGATTGATCAGGTATTGTAGTGGTAGTGGATACATGTGGAACTGTTGTTTGACCACAATAATCCTTTTTATGGTAAAAGGGTTAAGGTAATTGGATTGTCTAAACTTTCTATTTGTGTGTCTGGATGGTGTTGTGATTTTTTTTAAAGTTAATGCTCTTGTTTTGTACTAGTATAGTTATTATGGAATGATTTTGGTTTGGAAACCCTATGTAAAGTGGAATGAAAAGTTGTTCTTAGTATTATAGTATTTGAAAGATAAATGCTATTTTAAGTATAATTACTTGGGAAATTTTGTGGTTTAAATAGAAATGAATACTTTAATAGAAATCATTTGTTGTGGTTATATATTGAAAACATTAAGCATATGTTTGGCATGACCATTATGAGAGGGTAGGAGTTCATCCTAGTGTATCATTGGGGACATTGTTCGAATATTCATATGATATATTAGCACCATAGAGGCCCCAATGTTTAGTATTATATTATTTGAAAGTTTCAGTACTATGTAAGGTAGCTTAGGCATCGACAACCCTAATATTCGTGAATAGGGAGAATTATGATCTATAGTAGGTAAAGGCACTTTTGGATGATGCTACCTCTTACTAATAGTGAGCTTAAGCCAATTTAATCACATAAATTTGGTCTTATTGAGTTGTCAGCCTATAGATTTAGTTGGGAAACATAAGGAGGGTATAAGGCAATGTGTGGATCATGCATATCATGCTATAGCCATATGTGTGGATTTATGTGACTCATTCCATGTGTTTAATGCCATTTCACATGCACACTATCTGTTTTCTCACTCAAATAATTTGATTAGACTATTTAGTTACTGAGTCATTGACACATCCTGTGGTTACATTTTATAAGGAAAAGCTGCAATAAGGGCAAGGGAAAGGAAGGTGTGACTGAGTATCGAGGAGATTAACCAATAATTGTATAATCCTTTCCATTTATTTTGGTTTTGTAATGAATCTTGTATGCATATGCCAACTTAGGACATATTATTTTGTGATGCATTTGCATGATTTCTATTGTAAACTATAGGTATCTCGGCCTGAGATGTTGTATTTGTGTTGTAATGGCTATAAGAGGTCAAGATACTAATACAGGTGTTATTTTTGTAGAAATTCACATGTCTTTCCTAGCCATTAGAAATGTTATTACATGTTTGTTAGCCCTATAGAATTTGTGTTGAATATAGGGTTTGAATGGTCAAAATTTGTTTAGGATGTTGTTAGGTGGTTTGAATGCATGTACAAGTTGTTTCTAGTCCATTTGAGTTAGTTTAAATGGTTCCATGACTATTAATACTTAGTTGATTTTGGGAAGAAAATATACCATTTTGAGTTTAGGTGTCCAAATCTCATTTGGCTCAATGTTTAGGTGTGAGACCAATGCCAATAGGTAGGTGGCTTTAAAAGCTACGTGTGGACACTTGAATCACTCAAATCAAACATCAAACAATGAATTGGAGTGCTCTAGAAGTTGGCTCAGAGAGCTGTCATGACAACAGTTTATTGTCATGACAGTGGACGCGTGCTGCGATGTATTAACAGTCACACCATTACGTGAGGCATAGAGGTGGAGACTTCATTCTATGAAATCTTTCATGGTGAATAAAGCATTGAACTGTGACACACTATGCCATTTTTGGGCAAACTTCTTGATGGTTTTAATATTATTTTAAGTGTCATTTGTGACTCCTTTGCTTTTATTGTCTTGTTTAATTGATTTTAAATTTTGGTTTAAGCTCAAACAAACTTTTAAAAGGGTTTCTTGAGATCCCATGTGTATGTCATGTGTAACATCATCTCTTGACATTACTAACACAGGAGACACCAAACACTGCATATCATTATGGCAAAGTGATATGGCACGTGTTATGGCATAAGGAGGTGCACATGGCGGGTGACATGACCTAAGGCGTCAATTGATGTGTCATGAAGAGACGCTAATGTGGCATGAGATGGTTGTTTTAGTTTTTTTTTTAAATGACTTTTCATGGTGACTTTTTGTTGAGGCCAAAAGTTGCTACTAAAAACTATTCACCATCAAAAGATCGCCATTAAAAGTCTAATTGCTAATGGGTTTTGACAGCAAAGGTATACTTTTGATGGTGACTATATTTGTCACAGTTAAAAATCATTAGTGACCAAACTTTTAGTGGCAACCCTTTAAAGATGAAAAGTTACTATTAAAAATCTTTAGTGACAAGTTTTGGGTCACCAAAAGTCATTTTTTTGTTGTTGTGTGTTTAATGTGAAAAGAATATTTTTTCTAAACGAACAAAAATGAATTGAATAATTAAAGTTCATATTTATTTTTACCAAATAAAGTATGCAGTTATTTTTTTTGTTGCACATATGTATTTTTTTATTAGATGTAATCTCATTTGAAATATGTTCATATAATAAATAAAGGTAGATATAGGGGAGAATTTCTACCATATGAAAGAGAGATATTTACCAGTGAGTCTCTAAAAAAAAATTTAAAATTTTCTGCAGGATTTTTAGAATAAATTGAAATTAAATGGGTAGCTGAAAAGACTAAGATACCCTTTTGTTGCAACTGATATTGGTAAATTGACAAGTAAAGTTAAAGAATTAATAACTAATGATTATGTATTTAGGACTAAATAATTGAACTAGTATGATTATTAACAAGTCATATAATTTATAACTGATATTGATAAATTAACAAGTAAAAGTAAGATAATTAATAGTTGATATTATTATGATTATTAACAAGTGAAGTCAGGTAATTTACGATTGATATCGGTAGATTAACAAGTGAAGTAAGAAAATTAGCAACTAATAATGGTGCTTTTAATCAAATTAAGTGAACAAGTCTTGTAAAGGATTCACAAGTCAAGTTAAGTAGTTAACAAGTCATATTGACGAATTAACAAATAAAGTTGTGAAATTAACAAGTAATGTTATTAAGACTATGGAGTTACAAAATTAACTAGTTAACTACTTGACAAGTACTATTAAGGAACAAATAAGTACAAGCAAATAATTAATAAGTAAAGTTAAATAAGTACACTTATTACTTTTGCAAAAAGGCATTTCAGTTTTTTAGCTACTTATTTTATGTCAATTGAAGTAAAAAAAAAAAAAATTTGTAGAGAATTTTCAAATTTTTTGGTGATCCATTAGTAAATATCTCTCTTTCATGATCTTTAATTAAAATTCTCTCTAAAAACAGTCTCAGTGATTCACACAGAGCACCATGGAGATACACTTGATTTTTCATTTCCTTTTCTTCTTTGATTTCTTCAAGAATCTTGGCCTCCACTGAAGGGTGTGTAGCGACAAGCCAAAAGAACCACGTGAGAGCTGAAGTTATGGTGTCTCTACCTGCGACAAAAAGATGAAAAGCAGTGTCTCTTAGAAACTTGTCATTCACATGTTCTTTACCTTGTTCCTCCCTCATCAAAGTTGTCAGCAAGTCCTCCTCTGTTTTCTTCATTTCATTGTTTTTGCTAAGCTCTTCTCTCTTTGATGCTATACTTTCATAGAGGAATTGGTCAAACAATTGACATGCTTCAGCCATCTTCTTCTCTGCTCCAACTCGAAGCCATCTCTGAAGTTTCCAGATGCATCTTGGTACTGAGTATCTGTAGAATATAAACTCCTCAGCCTCATTGAAAGCTCTCTCACATGTAACTTTTGGGGAATCAACAGCAACGCTTTTGAGGTCAGATCCTAAGACCATAGAGCAAATAATATCAAAGTTGAGGCGATTGAACACGTCATGCAGATCCACTTCAATTCCCTGCCTTTCTAGATGATCAAGAAGAGGAGAAAGACAGAAATCCACCTTCTCTCGAACGATCTTTTCCAGAAACTTCTCGAAGCTTGGGGTTTTAAACAAGGAATGGAGAAGTGCCCTGTGATACTTCCATGTGTCTGAATCTGCAGTGAAAATCCCTTCCCCGAAAGGTTCAAAAATCTCATGAAATTCTGGACCTTTTGTGTAGTGGGCGAAATTCTTACTCATCATATGATGTACGTTCATGGGGTCGCAAGTCACCAAACCGTTCATTCCAGTAAACCAAGGTCCAGCGAAGCTCCCTGTACCCTCTTTTCTTTGAAGAGCCTGAGTTATATAGTCATGAATCCGACCTAAATTGCTGAGAACTGGTGGTAGCATTCCCAATATAGGCCAGTCTTTAAGGAGGGGGTCTTTGTAGCATCGTCTCTGATAGCAATGAAAAAGGAAGAGGATGAGTGCTGCAAAACCTGCAACCACTACTTGTGCATAACTGAGCATGATGATTGTAGACTATTATTGGATAACTTTGCTTCTTCAGATATCAGTGCACTTGTGTTTTCTCCGCTTAAGTTCGATCGACATTAAGCTCTTAAATGAATACAAGTTGCCAATGTTTAGTAGTCACTGTCCTCCTGGCCACCTTTCGGCGACATTATATTCCAACTACTTGGAGACCTTTTCGCCACCTTTACGTAACCTGGGTTCTTGTCTTTTTGAAGAACATGGTAGGTAGTAACATTGTTATTGTGCATTTGAAGATACAGTGGTACAAAGAATAAAAGTATCATTCAAGCTACTTAAGACTAGATCAGGTTATAAGAACCAGGGTGAGAAATGAATGGGTGAAGGAAGGTTGAGGTTTCGGACTTCGGGCTCTTCCCGTAATAAACAAATTAGAGAGTATCATGAAAATTCTAAACCAAGAACGTGGTGACGTTAAAATTCGAAGTAATTTCTTGGAGCTCGATTAATGATTATCAAAACTAAATAAATGTGGAAGGGAGCTTCAGGGTGATTTTCATAGGCCCCATCCTCTGTGACAAGTCTACTTTCTTATCCTGATATATAGGCTCTCTTTAGTTTACTTGTTTTGTCGGCGGGGAAAATTAAGAAAAGCGACAGCAACAGCAACAATGGACCCGTTCATTCAAGCTTAAAAAATAAATAATTTTTACATAGTTTATAAATTTTATAAAAAAAAATTTATTTTATAGAAATTTTATAAAAACTATATATTATTTTATAACTGGTTATAATAATAAAAAAATTATTAGTTATTTTTTTTAAATATTATAGTGTGTTCCTTAATTTTTATTTTACAGTATTTTTGTGTATTTTCTCTCTTTAACATATACTTTCTTATTTGCAGCATTAAATTATTTTCAGAAACTACTTAAAGTAACTTTTTAAAATAACCAAAAATCTTTTTTCTTTCCCAGATCATTTTCAAAAATTTAAACAAACATAGTAGAAACTCACAAAATAATTTTTTTTAAAAAAAATAATTTTTTATTAAAATACATTAAAATTCTTGCTGACTAGATAAACTTTGATGATATTCTTTCATACATTATACTTTCTAGGTTTAAAAAGTCTTACAAAAGTACTCACAAATCATCCATTAATAAAATTCTTAAATCATTAATAAAATTTGATCTTACAATCTTGTGACTTATGAGTTACATTCTTACCATGTTGGGCCTCTTGTTTAAATTTTTGTTCTCCTTCTTCAGCAAAATTTTGTTCTCTTTTCATGGTTCACCATAGTTAAGGTAAGATTCATAGCAAAACTAACAAACAAATTAAATGGCTACAACAATTAGTCTCTCTAAACATAAAATTCAAAGAGACAACTACCCCTAAATAAGATGAATCTAGCACAATGGATGATATCTCTGAACGGATAATTTTCAATCTCATACCGCAAGAGAAGGTTCAATGCCTTAGGTCGATCTGTGAAAAACATTGACTCCTTGAAGTCTCATCCTAGAACATATAGATCCAGCCCTTGTGAAATGCCAACCATTTCAGTGATCGAAGGAGGAAAGGAAATGACAAAAGAAGCAAAACTAACAACATCTAGCAACTCCATTGTTTCTTATCAGCACTCCACCACAACGAGCCTGCCATCTTCTCCAGTAACCAGACGGATCCATGAGGATTTTAATTGTTAGAAGAATGAGAATCTAAAATATCTCTAGAAGGGGGTAAAAGAGAAAGAAGACTCATTATATTAAGCCTTTATCAAAGTATCTTATATTTTGTAACACCGAATTTTTTTCAAAAGTGTCTTATAATTCAAGACTAATGGAGTACATTTTTTTTCTCAATTGTACTCTTTCACAATTTCTTATAAATAGAGTAAGAGGCTTTATATGAGAGATAAAATATTTTTAAGGATGATGCATTTACTAAGAATAAACTAAAAAAACTTATATCTTTTTATAACAAATATTGATAAGTTAACTAGATTTTTTTGATTCTGATGAAATATTAAAAGTGACCTATATATAAGATCAAAAAGAGTATATAAAAAATAATAAATAAATAAATAAATAGTCTAATTGTGTGTATAATATAGAGAGGCAATATATATAAATATATAACGTACATACTCATCTAATCCTATTTATAGGAAAACGAGATAATGTTTTTGTTCTATTTTAAAGGCACCTCAATAATTATTATGTTCATCTTCACTATATAGCCACTATTAAATGTAGGAAATTTTATTGCATGTTGGAGTATTTTATTTTAAAATAAGTATATTTAATATAGATAAAGTTAAAACTTGTTGAATTTTAAACATATAAACAAGACAAGAGGCCTCATATGATAGGTTATAAAGCACCGATACTTTTTATTTTTTATTTTTTTTATTTTTGATGCATATCCAATATTTTTATATTATGAGTTGGTACTTTAAAGTTGATACTTGAAGAGTATTTTTTAAAAAATTAATTTTTTAATATTACAATATTAACCTTTTCTATTTCTAATTTTTGTGATTTTCCTTTAAAATTAAATATTAGATCTTCCTTAAAAATAAGTTTTAGATATAATAAAAAGATAAAAATTATTTTTTAATTATAAAAATGCAGGAATAAAATATTTTGGCATTTAAACCATAGGTGGGGAACTATTAGCATAGACTAGATTATAGTCAATTAGGTATGGATAGAATAAAAATACAAGTAATGATTATGTTTTGTTTCATATTTTACAGGATTATATATATATGCTATTTTGGATATTTTCTAAATTAAAATTATATTTTTAATTTTTTTTAAATATATAATTAGGTATAGATAGAATAATAGTAAAAATAACGGTTATGTTTTGCTTTATATTATTTTACAGGAATTTATATGAATGCTATTTTGGATATTTTTTAAATTGAAATTATATTTTTAATTTTTTTATTATAGTTTATATGTATGTATGTGTGTATGTGTGTGTGCATGTATAAAAAATATATCGTTTCTTATATTTTTAAAATAAAAGTATCGAAGTATCGAATATTTATCATATCTAATACATGTATTAGTATCCATGCATCATAAATAATAGACCATAGAAAGTTTTGAGTGAGCATTGTATGCTATATATACCTATCCTACCTATATATAAGGGATGGCCGAAGTAATTGAATGAATGCATTGATTATCTAAAGAGTGCAAAAGTAGATTTTACTAATTGCCAACAACATCATGCCATTACAGTACGATGATCTTTGCAGCAACATTATCAGGTGCAAGCCAATCAGTGGCTTGATTATATCCGTTCAATGAATACATGCATAATAACATTACCGAAGTAGAAAAACAGACACAAGCATGACAAAAGACTTCAAACATACAACACAAAATATAAATTACCTTCTTCTACTTTTATATTATATTGGTCAATGTCTTTTAATGATTCGAACCTCGAGAGCATATCTCATTTGATGCACTACTGAAAGTGTGGGAGAATAAGATGATCTTCCAGACTTCCACCATATGAAATTGGTAGTTACACAAGATAACAGAAGCTATCATCTTCATTTGAGTGAAAGATAAGTCCTTACCCAAGCATGTCCTTGAACATACAGTAAAAGTACTAAACTTATATGATGGCATGTGAACAATGCCCCCTCACTTTGAAATCTATCGTTTTGGTTTGAATTCCAAGCAATCTTTTTCCCATATTTCTTCATACCTTCGCATAGCATACAGAGAAGTCATTATCACATTACTAGGACTGACCTCATGCCCACTAGGAAGAATATCATGTTTGATCGTTTGCCTAAGAACCAAAGGTACGGGAGGATACAATCTCAAACGTTCACACAAAGCAGCGTGGAGATATACTTGATCTTTCACTTCCTTTTCTTCTTTGATCTCTTCATGAATCTTTGCTTTTACTGAAGGGTGTGTAGCAACAAGCCAAAAGAACCATTGAGAGCTGAAGTTATGGTATATCTACCTGCAAAAAGAAGACTAAAAGCAATGTCTCTTAGAATCTTGTCATCCACGTCATCTTTTCCTTCGTCCCCCTCATCAAACATGCGAGCAAATCATCGGTTTCCTTCTCGTTTCCGTTGATTTTTTGGAGCTTTTCTCTCTTTGATGCTATACTTTCATCGAGGAATCGGTCAAACACTTCACATGCTCGGGCCATCTTCTTCTCTGGTCCGATTCCAAGCCATCTCTGAAGCTTCCAGATGCTTTTAGGTATTGTGTGTCTCTAAAATATGAACTCTCCTACTTCGTCAAAAGGCTATCATGCATGCAACATCTTGGAAATCTAGTGTGGGGCTTTTTGGATCAAATCCTAAGACTATAGAGGAAACAGCGTCAAAGTTGAAGCGACCAAACACGTCTTGCACATCCACTTCAACTCCTCGCTTCTCGACATGATCAAGAAGAGGAATCAAACAACTCTCCACCTTCTCACAAATAATCTTCTCCCGAAACTTCTCGAAGCATTTTGTTTTGAAAAGTGAATGCTGAAGTGCCCTTAGTGTTCCCATGCATCTGAATCTACAGTAAAAATAGAATCACCAAGAGCATCGAGAACCTCGCGAAGGTCATGCCCTTTAATGTAGTTAGCGAAATTCTTGCTCATAATGCGATGTACGTTCATGTGGTCACAGGTCACCAAATAGTTCATTCCAGTAAACCAGGGTCCGAGGAAATTACCAGTGCCTCCCTTTCTTTGCAGAACTTGAGTTGTGTAGTCATGAATACAAACGGAGAGCTTTGCTTCTATAGATCATACGATGTGCTATACAAATACAATTATATAGCCAATGAATAGAGAAGGAGAATAATGTTCAAATTGTGCTCCTATAAGCCAATGCCGTTCAATCCTGCTTGCTGATATTCTGGTTTGCATTAGTATTGGATAGTAGTGAGGCAGTACTGGACTGTTAGGTAGTAGACTAGGCTAGCAGGAAAAATATGGTGAAGGGAAAATGCGGGGAAAGAGAAGGAAAAAGAGAGAGAAGTGATTTTCTCTCTATGCCTGATTTTTTATTTTTTATTCTGGCCAGCTCTCATTATGTTTGATTGAGCCAGTGAAAATAAGAAAAAAGTTGTTAATTCAAATAGATAATAATAACTTTATTATTTGTAAAAAAATACTTATATATACATAATAAAATTTAATATTTTAACATATTATTTATATAATTTTCTTATTGATCCTAATGAAATAAAAATATAATTGCAAATTAGTTTATCTAATTTTAAATTTTATGTTTTGAATTATTAAACATACAATAATCTAAAAATTTTAAACTACAATCAAATATATGGAGGGAAGCATATGCATATGCATATATATATATATATATAGAGAGGCAAAAGATAAAAAAAAATTGTGGAAAAATTTGAAAGTGGGGTTTTCCGTTCAAAACCTTCCCTTTTTTGAAAGAAAAGTTTAGGAAAATTATGTGCATCCTACGTATTTTTTTTTATTTTTCTCTCCCTCATTTTGCTTTCCTTCACTTTTCTCCCTCACTTTTCTTTCTCCCTTCTTCTCTTTCTTGCTCATGCAAAGTATTAGTTTCTTTCCATTTTGTCTCTTTTTTGTGGATATTTAATTTGGTTATAACATCGATTGGACCAGGAAAAGTTATTATTGCATTATAAGGATGCAATTGAACAAGTGGAGCAAGTTTTAATTGACGTAACATGAACCTATTAGTCTGAAGGCACCATCCAGAGCGACAAAAGTCCAACACCCACCAAATTGATACCATGTAAAATCTCCTTGTACTTCATTAGGACCCCATAGTAACAATAAAGTGTGTGTTAAACTATTAGTAAGAATACAGACTATAGCAGTTGGTTAAGAAGTTGCAACCTTCTAAATAATGGCTTGCCAATCCATATATACCATGAAGTTATAAAGGTTATATGTGTAAACCAACCTCCCAAGGCAAAATAGGCACAGAGAAAGAGTAATATACCAGAACAACCTACAATAACGAAACAGCAACCCTTCATAACCAATCATCCGGCATGTCAAATAAATCATTGTCATCTTTTGGCAAATTTACTAAGTGCTATAGTCATTCCATTGCTCTCAGTACTTCAAGGGAAATATTTTTTGCTATCAACAAAGCCTATTCTTTATACTTACAAAAAAAAAATTTAAAATCTTAAAATTTTAGAAAAAGACTATATATAATCCTTAATAGTGATTAAAATTTTTTAATTAATTTTTTTCAGTTCTCACCTCATACAATTTTAATAGTCATTTTTTTGACATTTTAGTACTCGGTTTTCTTATTCTTTTAAGTGGTCACTTTAAATGTCCTCAATACACATCTTACATGATTTTAGACCAAAAAATAAGGAAAGATAAGATCTTTTTATAGTCTTGAAAAAACATGGAAAATGATTATTGAAAACATCTTTGATGATTTTTAAAAAATAACAAAAAACTGAAAACTAAAAATGCTAAAGATGAATATTGAAATTAAAATACTTATGCTAGATGCTAAAAATATGAAAGATGAGTACCAAAAAAAAAATTAACTCAGGAAAATTTTAATGGGAGAATGTGTAACATCTTGATTTTGTGATTGAGTATTAAGAGTTATTTGGCTTGATTTGGGGACTTGATTAATGTTAATTTTAGAGCTGTTTCGGTGGGAGATGAGGTTAACAAGTGATTTGTGGGGGTTTAAGGGTTATGTGGTTGCCTGTCGGCGGACACGGCAAAGAAGAGCCATATTTATCCAAATGTCCATTCAATGCTCATCCATTTGCGGACGAACGTTGAGTAAGCATAATCGACCCTCGATGTTCACCCATGCGTTGATGCAAAATTAATAGGTACGACCACTCGTGAACGTCATTGCGGGCCTGTTTTCTAAACAAGTCTTCAGATAATGGAAAAAAGAGAGGAGAGGGAGAATGGTGAATAGAGAGAAGGAGCTGGGATTTGTCATTTTTGAACTTTGGATCACAATTTGAAGCTTCTTAACCCTCTATTAAGTAATTATAAACTATAATCTACTTCCACTTCCTCTATTTTTGTTGACTTGAGCTTGGTAGTTGAGATAAAACGTTAGAGTTTCAAATTCTTTGAGGTTTCTATTAACTGATTTTGGTTTAATTGTTATGAATAAGCTATTTGGAGATTTCTAAGTATTTAATCGATTTATTTCATTCATGGTTTGATGACTTAGGATCGATTAGAGTTAACCCTAGGTCCTAAATTGTTGATAATAGGATTTTGAAAGTTAATTATGGTTGTTAAAAGTTTATATGGATTGGTTATTGTTGAGAAAATTATAGGGTTAAATGGATAATTGTCGGGTGAAATTTTGTATTAGAGGACATGGCTTTGGGATTTAAAGAGGTCGTTTGAGATTGATTAAGAATGATATTGGAAGAATTGTTTTTTCTCTTTTATTTTTTATACGCATGCTCTCATTGAAAGTATTCTTGTTCGAGATATAATTGTCTATTAAATGTAAACATCTCTTTCAATTGAGATTTAAACCTTACCACATTGTGGATTATCAACCCTTTCTATTAGACTCAATCTCATTGGTATATTGGAAGAATTGTTAATCATGAGTAATAGAAGCATTAGGGTTAATATAATATTATTATTAATTATGAATTTAAATTTGATACTCAAAGGAGCCAGATAGTCTGTCGGCGTCGAAGATAGATGAGGATACGAGGCTAAATCGTACTCCAAAATCATATGAATGTAAAATAATATAAATAATGTAAGGAAACTGCCCAATATAAAGGTCAATTTGTTAACGTCGAAGATAGATGAGGATACGAGGCTAAATCGTACTCCAAAATCATATGAATGTAAAATAATATAAATAATGTAAGGAAACTGCCCAATATAAAGGTCAATTTGTTAAGCTCAAGACATTTTTTTTTTTGTTTTTGTATCATGGAGACATATACTATTTGCTTATTTTGCTATATTTTAACAATTTTGGACCATTTATATTTGATCTAAACGATCCTGATTTCACAATATATATTTTTACATTTTAAAAGTTTTTTTAACCTAAGGATTTGGCTCTGCCACTGCTCCTTGAGCAGTCTCAGTCAATCTATATGATGTCTTGTTCATTGCAATATATATTAATATTTATTAATTAGTCTGTCCTCCATTCTTTTCTCCATTATATTTCAATATTTCATTTTGTGTATGAATCCTTGTGCATGTTTGGATAATACAAATAATCAATATTTTAAAGGCAAAAATTATGATTTTATGAAATATATATATATATAAATTATAAATTTAAATTCATGACTTTTTAAAAAATATCAAACACAAATCAAAATCAATTATAAATATAAAACTATAATTTTTAATTCTCATCAAATATTTAATTTACAATACTCTATTTTCAAGGTAGTTAGGCCTATAAAGCCTTCCAACCAGAAACCACTTTACGTTTTTAATATCATTCAATTAATTATTAGTTGTAGATTCAATGTAAGCTGCACCAAATACATTAAAGCCGTCAATTCAGGTTGCTGATATTTTGGTTTACATTATGGACAATTAAGTAGTGATTGGCTGATAATAGAAAATAAAGAGGAGAGAAAATGATGGAAGAGAGAATGGGAGAAGAGAAAAGTAAGGGACTATGATTTTACCTCGTTATGCTAGGCTATGCAAGAAAAAACAGGGAGCAGAAAAAAATGTGTCAATTCATATAAATAATAATAATTTTATTATTTGTAAAAAAATATTTATACACAACAAAACTTTGGCACTAATTTACAAAATTCCCCTGAATTATTTAACATTGTTGCATATAACTTTCCTTACATTGAAACTTTAAAATTGACCTTCATAATATTTTATTTTTCTTTTCAAAGCCTCCTACCATCAATAACTCTATTATCTAATTAACAAATTAAAGTTTGCCATGCCAGGTAAAACTCACAACTTTAATTTTTTTTTAAATCTCAACTAAATGCAAAAATTTTAAACAATCTAAATAAAAAATTTTTAATACATAAATTTTAAATGTAAAATTTAATATCTAAATTAAATTCTAAATTCATTTTGTGCACTTTTGACAGGAAGTAAGAATGGGCCATGCCCATAAGGATTTTTTAATATAGAATTTTTGCATTCTCTCTATAAAGATACTACTCTGGCTCCCATTGAAAGCCCAATAAAAGCCCAACATAATGAGTTTTCTTTTTTCTTTTCTCTCTTACCTTTTCATTTTAATTTAGGAAAAATGACAATGAAGTCTCTAAGGATCAATTTTATTCAAGATAAGTCCCAAGACATTTTGAAAGGCTAATAAAGTCCCATATTGTTTTTCACAAATCAAACTTATGAAAGAAATGATGAAAATGCCCCTATGATTAAATATAACATGTACACTCATCAGCTCCAGCATTTCCCTCCCGATTTATCTCTTTTCTGCCATTAATAAGAGTTGCATGTAAGTGGTGGGGCTGCATGTTAAAGAATGCCCATTCTTAAAATAGAGTTGTGCTTGGAAGAGGTGGAGTTGCCTTAATTATTGATTCAAGGAAGCTCAAGGAGTTGTGCTGGTGCATTTAGACAGGTGTGTCTTTTTTTCTTTTTCAAATCCCTGTATCTAAACAAAAAAGTTTACTCCATTAAGGTCTGATTTTTTTCAAAATAGCTCTTGTAAGGAAAAAGATGGAACAGTTTATTGCAATTGAGCATGAAAGATTTTCTTTTATTATTATTTCACGTTTCTAAAGATTTGGTATGAAGATTTGACATTTTGCAACTGAAAGTGTAAGAATTTATCATCGAGTGTCCATATTTTAAGATGGAATGTTGTCACTGTTTTACTGATGCAAAAATCACTTTTGTCAAGAGTAACTTATTTCTAAGTGATATATTATTACATTTTATTTTGTTTATTGTAGGTTGATATTATTGGGTACAATGAAAAGTAGTTATTTTAGGGAAACTTTTTGTTATTTTCATTTTGGTGGAGATATTGTAAAAGATATCCATGGGACAATGCATTATGATGGGGGGAGTTATAATGAAAGAATGATTAGAGAAGGAATGTCTCTTGAAGGACTTTTTAGATTTGATTTCATCATGCTTAAATTGTGATTTAAATGGAATAAAGTTTAAGTACACAGTAAATCTTGATTGTAGTGCTCTTTTAGACTTTAAAGATGATGAAGGAATAAATCAATTAATGAAATTAAATGATAATTTTGCTTATGTGTACATCATTGGGAAGATACAGCAAAGTACAAAGGCAACAAGAGATTCAATTGATGGGAAAGTTTTTTTAATAGTTGCATGATTAATATTATGCTAATATGAATGTGAATGATAGCAATAATCATGATTTGAATGGAAATGTAGAGCAGGATGTTCAATTGGGAATTCATATGCTACACAAGATCTTGAAGTTCTACCATGTGCAATATAAAGTATCCCAATACCAATGCCTAAGCTAAATGCAACAAAGTGGAAGGATTTGCTAATAGGAACTAGGCATATTTTTGTGAGTGCTGATGATTGTAGACAAGCAATCTACAAGTATAGTATTGCACACAAGTTTTAATATAAATTTGTAAAGAACAACACAAATAAAATAATTACAATTTGCAAGGCAAAAGAATGTCAATGGAAGATAACAGCGTATTCATTAAAGAAGTCAATGCCTTTACATCGTGTAATAACTTTAAAGAATAAGCACTTACGTAGAGTGATTACACCTTGAAGTTTCTTATAGTTCAAAGTGCACACTGACTTTATCTATAATTGATGATGTAGTAAGGTCTAATGTGGAAAAAAGACCCAATGAAATCAAAGCTGACATATAGAGACTATGGCATAAGTCTAACTTATCATCAAGCTTTAAGAGCGAAAGAGAGGGCATTGGTAGAAATAAATAGGCTTCCTGACCAATCATATATGCTTGTTCCTTGGTTGTGTAATAGACTAATGGAGACTGATGTTGATACTATAGCAAAATGGGTGGCTTTTGAGAACAATAGATTTGAACGTTTATTTATTGTATATGGTTGTTCCATCAGAGGATTCTTACTTAGGGCTAGGCCTATTTTATATATGGATGGATATTTTCTCAGTAGGCCTTATCGAGGCACCTTATTGGCAGCTTCAACATACGATGCCGATAATGAGTTGTTTCTATTAGCTTTTGCAATAGTTGGTAGTGAAACTCATGATGATTGGACTTGGTTTCTATAAAATATTAAAGATATCTTTGGTTCGCTATAGGTAACTATTGTTTTTTTATAGAAATGATGCTATTATTGGTACTATTAGAGCTATATTTGGTGGCGATAGACATGCATTTTGCTATCGACATGTCAAGGAGAATTTAGCTCTGAGTTTAACAAAGCTTGCAGGGGAATGGGAAGGAACATCAAGAAAAAGGCACTAAAGTTGCTTGATCACATTGCCTATGCAAGGCATGAGTATGAATTTTGTATAGCCATGGGAAATTTGAGGATGTTTTCTCCATAATTAGCAAGATGGATTGAAAATCAAGGCGATGTTGATCGGTAGGCACTATCGTTCTTTTCATTTCGAAGATGGGATAAGATAACAACCAACTTGACTGAATCATTCAATGCATGGATTCTTGAGGAGAGGAGGCATAATATATGTGTTCTTATAAATGAGCATAAGGACAAGTTGAGCAAGAAATTTTTTATAAGTAAGGCAACCATGAGTAAGTGAAAAAGCATAGTTGGTCCAAATATTAAAGCAAAGTTGAAGGAAAATATTTTGAAGGCAGAAGTTATGATAGTTCAGCTGTATGGCTCACATATTGCATTGGTTCGAACATCATGTAGACATGTATGTGTGAATCTGATACTAAGGGAATGTACATGCAAAGTTTGGCAAATGTTTGGTACTCCTTGCCCACGTGCTTGTGTAGCCATTAAAGAAGTACATAGGTAATGTGTATAACTATGTCGATGAATGTTATTTTCATAGCTCATAGGAGAAAATATACAATGACACTATGCATTATGTTGAGACCCATGAGATGTCAAAGTCAAATGCATTGACAGTATCTGAACTCATAAACCATACCTTTTTGCTGCCTCCTAGAACATCTCAATTAGCTGGCAGACATTGTTGCGTGAGGATTGAGTCTCAATATCAGCAGAAGAAGGTTTATCATTATCCATATTGTCATGAAGCAGGTCGTACATGGAAGATGTGTAGAAATCCAAATCCAAGTTGATGTTATTATAAATGAGTTACCACATGAACTTGGATTTGGGTGATATACATATATGGGTAGTTTTAGATTAAGTTAGATTTGGTTAACATATATAGGTTTTTGTACATATATATTGATAGTATTAGGGAATTTTTTGGTACATAGCAACCCCTCTTTTATAAATCCAAGTTCATGCTTTTGTGTATGTGGACAACTAATATGTATAAATGCATTAGATGAATTAATACATGTAGCTTATATGTACAGTTCATATCTTCTGTAATCATTAAAAGTTTGTTGTCTTAAAATTTCGAACAAAAGTTGCAAATTATTTAGAAGGTTGTTGCAAAATTTGGTATGTCAGTTGTAAATTACTAGAGCTATGTTTTAAAATAATTTGGTAGCTCTGCAAGTTCAAAAATTCAAAAGTTATTCCACCCAAAATTTCGAGAAGGAGTTACAAATTATTAATAATAAAGTTGCAAAATTTGATATGTCAATTGCAAATTACTGGACCATTATCCTAAAATAATTTGATAGCTTTGTGAGTTCAAGAATTCAAAAGTTATTTCATCCAAAATTTCAAGAAGGAGTTGCAAATTATTCATAAAGCAGTTGCAAAATTTGATATGTTAGTTGTAAATTACTGGAGCCATGTCCTAAAATAATTTAGTAACTTTGTAAGTTTAAGAATTCAGAAGTTATTCCACTCGAAATTTCGAGAAGGAGTTGCAAACTATTCGTAATAAAGTTGCAAAAATTGGTATGTCAGTTGCAAATTACTAGAGCGTTATCCTAAAGTAATTTGATAGCTTTGTAAGTTCAAGAATTCAAAAGTTATTCCACCTAAAATTTTGAGGAGTTGCAAATTATTTGTAATAAAGTTGTAAAATTTGGTATGTCAGTTGCAAATTACTGGAGCCATGTCTAAAAATAATTTAGTAACTTTGCAAGTTTAAGAATTCAATAGTTCTTCCACCTAAAATTTTGAGAAGGAGTTACAAATTATTTGTAAGAAAGTTGTAAAATCTAGTGTCTCAAAGCATTGTCCTACAATAATAACTTTAAGAATTTAATAGTTCTTTCACCTAAACTTTTCAAAAGAAGTTGCAAATTATTTGTAAGGAAATTGTAAAATTTGGTGTCTCAATTGTAAATTACTAGAGCATTATCCTGAAATAATAACTTTTTTAAGAATTCAATAGTTCTTTCATCCAAAATTTCAAAAAGGAGTTGCAAATTATTCATAAGAAAGTTGCAAAATCTAGTGTCTAAATTACAAATTACTAGAGTATTGTCCTAAAATAATAACTTTTTTAAGAATTTAATAGTTCTTTCACCCAAAATTTTAACAAGCAGTGGCAAATTTGTCTCGAGATAGTTGCAAAACTGGGTACTTAAGTTGCTTGGCAACTTGATTGATTGGGTATAATGTATAACTTGAACATTACAAATACATTTTAATATTAGAAGTTGGGAATAAAATTGTGAAAACAAATTACAAAATTACAAAGTTGCAAACTTGATTAATTGGATATAATGTATGACTTCGAACTTAAAATCCATTTGAGTATGTCCTTACTTGTACAAACTACATAGTCCTCCTTTAGCTAAGACACTTAGGGAAAAAATTGAAGAAGAAGCAATTTCTGCATAGTCGGAATGGTGAATGTTGATGAGGACCAGACTCTTCAGCTAGGAAAATGCATCACACCCATCAAAGATTAATAACCAAAACAGATTACAGATTAATGACCTAAGCAACTAATCACTTAGGGTAGAGAAGAGACGTCAAATAGGATTAGGATAGAGATGACAAACAGCTTTACCGAACAGCCCAGGGAAGAGATGACAGGGAGCTTTACTCGCTTGCAATGAGGCAGGGAAGAGATGACGAACAAGGTAGGGTAGAGTAGAGAAGGAGCAACCTTAAATTTTCATCAGTCAAATAAGGGTGTTTCGATCATTTCTCATTATATTAAATGCTACTCAAGGACCTAGGGAGTTAACTAGCCTTTCAGAATGTCTTGGGACTTACCTTAAATAAAATTGATCCTTTGGGACTTAACTATCATTTTTCCTTTAATTTAGGGGTGAAAACATATTAAACTTCGAATTTAGTTTTGGTAACTATAGATACTGAGTACCTATATCATTTGAGTCATTGAAATTCATATTAATAATTTAAATAAACTCACACATTTATTAATTTTAAGTGAAGCATAAATTTAAAATTATTGAATTGAATTTCAATAGTTTTAATGATATAGGCACCTAGTGCTCGTATTACATATAGTTAATAAATTCAAATTCGCAAAATTTTCAACTTTTTTCTCTATAATTTTTTAAATTTAAGAGAGTTGTTGAATAAATCAAATACCATGATGCTTCCACGTTATTAAGGATTGGGGACTATTTTTATATGGGTTTCTTTTTCATACTTTTTTTTAACACTTGTAGCCTTCTCGATGGATTTCTGATCATGATCAATTTTATCGGAGTTTCTACCGTTGTCGAAAATGGACGAGGACCATCAGAATGACGAGGCTCAATTGTCCTCCAAAATTATATGAATGTAAAATAACATAAATAATTTTGGACCATTTATATTTTAGAGAGTAAAAAAATATTTTTGGAAAAGCTACCTTTAAAAAAAATTAGTGAGAATGATGCGAAGTGATTTAAAAATAAGTTTTAACGCAAAGTCATTAAAATATCATTATTTAAAATATAAAAAATTCCTCCTAAAATGGCGGTGGTCATAGCAGTGAATCATTATGTTTCTCAATAATTCATACAATTAGCATGTGTCACGTCGCTGAAATAATAAATATTGATTTAAATAAATAATAAGATAATCCCTCCATTTAAAAATATAAAGCATTTTTTTAGAAATTAAATGTTCAAAAATGTAAGGCCTTCTTCATTTTTTGAGGTATAATCTTTGCTTTTTTTTAAAAAAATATTGATAATAACTTTATATTTATTATAAGGTGTTTAATAGGGGTATATCTGAAAAGATAGAGTTAGTTGAAAAGTAAGTAACTATTTTATTGGGAGTGAGATTCAATTAAAAATGCCTTATAGTTTTAAATGAATGGAGTATAAGTTAAATTATAAAATTACATTATTATAACAAAATCACTTTTAAATTAAAGTAATTGGTGTTTAATTTTTTTCATTAATAATTATGAGTTAAATATAATAATTATTTAAAAATTTTCATGGAACATCACATTGAATAAATTTAGAAACCAAACCAAATTTTATAAAACATATTTAAATTAACTCATTTTCCTTGAATCACCATATTTAAAACAGTTTTACAAAGGTAAAATGAAACATCATATTTCGTTTTTATAAAACATATTTAAATATGTTTTATAAAAACTAAATTTAAATTATAAATAATATATATACATTGCACAAACAAATTAGAATTAAGAATTAAAATTAATTTTATAATTAAGATTCGAGGTGAAGATTATGGATCATAATTTTCTCCGCTAAAGTACAATTTAGATTTAAAATGTTATTAAATTATGTTTGTAACAGAAGATTATTTAATATTTTTATTCTTATCATAAATTATTTATCTTATGCCATGATCACTCAGTTTTTAAAATTAAAAATAAGAGTAGTATGATTGGAAGTTACAATGAGGGGAGGGTCTGTGAGATAACGGGAGAGGAATGAGGAAATAGTATGAATTATGACAAATCCATAAATCATTTTAAAAATATAGCGAGTGAGAAAAAAAATATTGGAAGAAGTGAAAGTCTGATAGTTGTAGAAATAATATGAGGAATTATGATTTTAACATTGTAATATTTGAGAAAATATAATAAAAAATCTGATGTGGCACATTGAAATTGCAAAGTTTATAAAATGATAAATTATATAAATATTCTATATAATTATATACAATTTTTTTAAAAATAAAGACAATATTTGAGTATATGTAGTAAAAAATATTCATCACCTCCCCGATAACATCAATGAAAATTCTTCCAATAAAATAAACCTTCATTTTACTTTGCCCTTTTGAAATAAACTCAACTTCAACACCTTCAACAACCAACTGTGTATGCAAAATTATGTTAATATGGCATCACATTTTATGTAACATAATGAAGGGAAATTATAAACATCATAATTGCATAAATGTGTTCTAACTCTAAAAACAAACCAAAACACTTTAGACCAAAGCTCAAGAGAAGAACTACAAGAATAACCTAAAGTTGGTGTATTGGAATTTAAAACCATGCTAAATACACCCTTAAGTAGCATTCAAGTTATATGAAACAAAATTTTGGAAATCATATCATCTCTTAAAAGGAATAATATAAAATAATATCAAGTCCTTTATAAGATAATTAGTATGAAGGATGAATTATAGAAGGAGGAAATTAAAAAGCATATATATAAATATTAATAACAAACAATAAAATCACAAAAAAAAAAAGAGGTGAACTGTCTTAAGAGGCTATCATCCCCTAAGCATAAATTAGAAATATGGTGCCATTAGTTGTGTCCAAAACACTTCCATTTTAATAGAAAATAGTAATTGTGCACCAATTGCTGTAACTTACCTCTCCTTTACATTTGAACTTTTTTAAGTTTTCAAGTAAACACAACTGTGAATACTATATTTTATTTGAATATTTTTTAAATTCAGCGAGAAATATAAAAATACAGAAAATAAAATTTAATCCTTTTTAGGATTGTATTTTCAAAATAAAAAAAATTAATTAATAGGGTTTGATTTTATTTTAGCCTAGGTAATCTTCTGTTAGCTAAGATTCTATTTTATTTAGTTAGTTAAAATAATTAGTTTGAAAAAAATAAAAAATTTAAAAAATATTTTGTCTTAAATTTTAACAAGAAAATCTAGGATTAAGAAAATATTTTTTATTGTAGATGATCTTTCTTTTTTAAAAAAATAAAAGAATAAATCAAAATTCAAAAATGGCCGGTAGTTAAAACAAACCTA
Source organism: Prosopis cineraria (assembly GCF_029017545.1). NCBI lineage: Eukaryota > Viridiplantae > Streptophyta > Magnoliopsida > Fabales > Fabaceae > Prosopis > Prosopis cineraria. The sequence goes on from NW_026555334.1 coordinate 26,468,121, forward strand.
ACAAAATCCTAAAAATTAATTAAATAAAATTTTCTTTTGAATTTCAATGAAAAATCTAGGTTTGAAATAACAGATCCTTCATGCTAAATATTCTCATTTTAAATTAAAGTAATACATATATATATATATATATATATTTCATTTCTTTAAAAAAGAAAAGGGTAATAAAAAAAGAAAAAAAAAACACCGAAAGATTAAGGTTTTTCGGTTCATTCTGCAAACACACGCACGCTGAAAAGAAATGCAAGACGCACGCAGAAGAAGAGTAGAAGCACAGAAGACTAGAGATAAGGGGAACGTGCAAGCTTCAAAAGTCTACTTCCCTACTTCTACTTTCTAGAAAATGGTGAAGTTGAGGAAGAAGAAAAAGACCAGATTTGCACGTTGAAGAAGGGTGGCATTGCAGAGGAAATTTGGTGCCGTGTGAGGAAGAAGAAGCAGAATCAAGTCAAAGTCTGCAGATTCACGCTACCCAGGTATTTATTTATTTATTTATTTATTTATTTTCCCTTCTAGTCTTTGATATAAAGAGGAGACAGAGGTGGGAGCAATTCTGAGGGGGAAGAGTAGAGTTTTGAGAGCTTTGAGAGAGAGAAAACTAAGAGAGCACGGGAGAATTTGAGGTAGAGAGAGTTGAAGACAAGAGGATGATTGTTAGTTAGAGGAAGGAAGCATAACATGGCAGAGGGAAAGACCAAACATTCAATAGGGGAGAAGGAACAATTGAATATGTTCATTTCTGTTAAAAGGTTTGAAGCCAATCTTGAGTTTGATTTAATAAACATTTCGATTTCTAGACTATCTCTATATCCTATTTCATAGAGTTCATGTTGATGTTGGGATGCATAAATGGATCTATACAAACGTTGCCTAAACATAGAAATCCCTCTGTTCTTTTTCGATCTCTGTTAAAAAGTTGTTTGCTGTGAATTGATAATTGTTGGGTACATATTGCTCTGGATTTTGATGAATTGTGTGTACCTGTCATTGTTGAGATTTTAGTTTTTGGAATCATTCATTCTTGAAATTGTTATAGCTTAAGATAAAGGACATTTATGTGGCCATGATTTCTCTGATGAGTTTACCATTATTTTTTTTAATTTAATAAATATGAAAAATTTAAAAATAAAAACATTCAGATCTTATTAGGAGTGATGAACACTAAAAGCTCTTCACTTAGTTTCTCTTCAATCCTTTATCTTTAATTTATTCCATTCTTAAACTGCTTAAATCAATTTTTTTAACTATATTGTTAGGGGCAGAGCTAAGAATTTTTATTAAGGGGGCCAAAATGATAAAAGTATATATAATAATTAAAAAAATTATACACACGCACACACTCATATCACCAACATAATATAAATATTTTAGCATATATATTTATATTTAATTTTATACATGTATAATACACACACACACACATTAAGTTTAGCTTATCAATTTTTTATGATATAAAAATCATTAGTTATTATGTTTATGATAAATTTTTTAGCAATTTAATAAGTTATATTTATATTACTTACTTATTGAATTTACTATTTAATTTTCAATTGATAATTGTAGTACAAATATACCAACTTATTAATAATACTCAATTGTTATAAAATCTTTATGTCAATGAGATCAAATTATATTAGAGTAAAAATTATTCATATTATAAATTTTAATAGTTTGATTATTTTTTGACCAAAAAAATAGCTTGAGTATTTCAAAAAAAGTAATTTTTTTTTTAAAAACATCTTCACCATACCTTTTAACACATCTTCACCAAACCTCTTGACTTATTGATAAGTGATTTTATGATAGATATCAAGTACATAGCATTCGATGTATCTCGGAATTTTTGTTGCCATACTTAACAAAGTTGGTTAATAATAATTGTCATAATTTCTTTTATTAAATATAAAATAAAAGCAAAATGAAATGATATCAATACTTTAAAAACATGTATAATATTATCTTGTTGAAAATGAGTAGATCCTACGACGACCATATCTTCAAACTACTAAAATAGTTGCTCTGTATATATGTAAAAGACTACATATAAAATTAAAAAGAGAATTTCATTTAGTGTTTTATAACTTCTATAATGTGCTACTTTGGGGGAGCAAAAAATATATGACCCCGATATTTTATTAATAAAATTAAAAAGTTAGGAGGTTATAAGCCCTGATGGTCCTCCTCTTTCCACCATGTATAATGTTTAATTTATAATTTAAAAAACTATAAAATATATATGAATCATCAAATCTAATCCAACCACGCGATACATCATTGCGCTCTACAATTATAATTGCCTTAAGTGAAAATAAAGAAACCACTTCTATAGAAGCAATATGCTGTTCCTAATTATTCCATTTATCCGAGGCTGTGGCATTTAGTTCAACAAGGTGACTTCCTTTAATTAACTTCAGACAAACACACTAATTAACTTCAGACACACACACACATCGATGATCAATTATTGCGAGTCCTAAACGGTGATGTGCTTCAAGGGATCCAAAGATATGTGCTGGTTTGGTGGGATAGAGAAGAAAAGTTATGAGATATATCATAAAAATTAAATTTTGAAATAAAATTTGATTTATATTATACTTTCAAGTTTCATCAGTAAAAAATAATATAACACGAGAGACAATTCTTCCAAAGCGCATTTCCTGGGAATTAAATATTATCGGGATGTAATATCTTTTTTTTTTTTTACCACCGGAAGGATGCATTTTGCATCAAACCAAATAGCAAACACTGATGTTCAACATTACAATGAAATAAAGACGGAAACTAGATAATTGAAAGAAACCATAATCAGCTAAATCCAAGAAGTTAGCCAATCCCTTCCCTATTGGCTGCAACAATCTGCTGGATTAACACAGATACATGAGCCTAATTATTTTCAGTGAATATTGCTTGGGAATTAAAGAAGGTTCTTAGGGAGAAAAATGCTCTTATTGGTGAACTTTCTCGCGCTCGATCAGGAAAGCTAGGAGGACACCAGAAGAGATAGATTTTATTTGTTAGAGTAAGTAGAAGATTAAGGAGGATGGTGGTTTGATCTTTGTTCTTCTAGTAAGAGGCCTTTTGGTGATTTGATTGAGGCGGAGGGTTCAAAGAGATCGTTCCCTCAGATTTTGAAGGGAATTTAATAGCCTTAGAAAATAAATTCTTCTCTCTCATCCTCCAACCTAAAAATAAGCTTACTCGCAGGTACATAAATTAATGCACACACAGTAAGGAGTAAAGGCCTGCCCAAAATTAGGGATTTGTCCATTTCTTCATGCAAGTCTATGACGACAAAATCAATAGGCATGTAAAGCTTTGCCACTTTAGCTAGAACATCTTCCGTAACTCCCTCCGGATATTTAATGGCGTGTTCTACCATCTCAAAGGTGACATTGGGTTGCTTCAACTCCATGATCCCTAGTTTCTTGCAAACACATAAGGACATTGTAATGTCCGTCTTGATATTATCAGGACAAAAACATAAGACACATAATACCATTATGATAATTATGATTAATTAAATTTTTTATATAAGGTTATCATAACTCAAGGGTTAAAAAAATAGTTTAAAAGATTGGGATTCAAAAAAACTTTTGCTGAAAAGATGTTTGATCTCAAACCTATGTTTTAAAATGATCAAGATGAAATAACAGAAGCATAGAAACTAAACAACTCAAAAATGTAATAAGGGAGCACTTTGGACAATTTCCCAAAATGTACCATCTGCTGCAGTACATGCACATCTGCCATAGCAGATGGCATAAAGAGATCACATCTCTTACTATGCAATGTGCCGTTGCTCACCCCTGCTATCATGACAGCAAACATTTGTCATGACAGCACTTTGAGATCAATTTTCAAAGTGTGCTGTTTCTCCATCCAGCATCCAATTTGAGCAATTCAAGTGTCCACACGTAGCTTGCTAAGCCAACCAGCCATTAGTACTAATCTTATAACCGAACACTTTATCATTCAAAACTTGGACACCTAAAGACAAAATTGTCTATTTTCAATTCAAAGCCATAACATGGGTGACCAAACTCACTAACTTAGTGTCAATAACCTTGGAACCACAATACAACAAAATTGCACTTTCTCCCGAATGTTTTTCTAGAGAAAAGTAAAGATATTTGAGAGAATAACCTTTTTCTGTTAGAATTTCTCTCAAATAAAAAAAGAATATAATTTCATAGGAAAAATTATTTTCTTTCACAATATCTTGAGAGACACATGTTCTCTTAGATTATATTGAGAAAAATATGTTCTCTCGGATTAATTCAAGAGAAAGTTCTCTCGGAATAAATTAGAGAGAAAATTCTCTTAGAATTTTTTGAGAGCAATTTCTCATAGATTTTATGAGATGTTAAGATAGAAATGATCAAATAATTCAGCCTCCAATATAGCTTTACTGTCAAGACCTGATGTTTCTGTAATTTTAGGAAACAAATTCATTCTAATGGCTCTGAGATTTTGACAGCATGAAGCTCATAAGTAGAGATCTTTTAACAAGTATTAATTTGTAGAAATTGCAGCTTTTTATCAAAAGTTATGGAATTTCAAAAAATACCCATAAATGCTGTCAAAATAAGAAATTGTCATTACTATTCATACCTAATGTTTCTGTGTTTTTGGAGACCAAATGAATTCCAATAGCTCTAAAATTTTGCTATAATGTAGCTCATAATTATATCTTTTTTAAAAGTATTAATTTATAGGAATTGGATCTTTCTATCAAAAGTACTATAATTTCAAAAGATACCCATAAATGTTATCAAAATAAGAAATTGCCATTACTGTCAAGACCTAATGTTTCTATCTTTTTGGGGACAAAATGAATTCCAATGACTCTGAAATTTTAACAGCATGTAGCTCATATTTATATCCTTTTAACAAGTATTAATTTGAGCTTTTTATCAAAAGTTATGTAATTTCAAAAGATACCCATAAATCTATCAAAATAAGGCTTTGTCATTACTTTCTTTTGTTACTTTCCAGACTTGATTTTTATGTGCTTAGGCGCAATGTAATATAAATTTGCTTATCTTGCTTATAATTAATTTAGTTTGTTAGATACAACTCCAAAGTTAGGTTCAATAATATGTTACATGTAAATTAGGCTATCTCCCTTACTCATAACTAATTTTTCTTATTAGATGGAACCTTCTGAGCATCGTCATTAGATATATAATAGAGTAGATGTGAGCTCCTTTATAAGGCGGAGGAATTTATTACGTTTGCCAGCAAAGGAGATAAAGGAATGAAAATAAGATGTCCACGTGTATTATGTAAAAATTTAAAGAACCACATATCATATGACATTAGAAAGCATTTTATAGGAAAGGATTTACTAAGGACTATTACTATTGGCATTATCATAGAGAGTAACATCCCCAAGTGGCTCCAATTGATGTTAACATTCATTTGACTTCTAATCTATATGAGCAAATGATTATGGATGTTGCTGGGCCATCATTTGATGAGAATGACATTTTTTTAAGAGGATCCTAATCTAAATTCTACAAAGTTTTTTGACATGCTTCAATCTTCACAGTCTCCCTATGGGATAGGTGTGAGAACTACATAGTTTTGTAGTAGCTGTGAGGTTGTTGAGTATGAAGTCTGATTATAGTGTCCTAAGTACATGTGTTGATGAAATCATCACATTGATAAATGAGATATTATCTAGTAATCATTAGATGCCAACAAACTTGTACCGAACTAAGAAATTGGTTTCACAACTTGGTTGTGGTTATCAAAAGATTGATTGTTGTGCAAAAGGATGCATGTTGTACTATGGTGATTCAATTGAGGATAAATCATGTTGATTTTGTCAAGAACTAAGGTTTAAGGAGGAAAGAGTTGGAAAAGGAAGATTGAATAAGAAGATCCAAATAAACAAATGTGGTATTTACCACTTGTTCCAAGACTACAAAGGTTATTTTCATCTAATGCCTCAACTAAGTATATGAGTTGGCACATTAACAATCATCATGAAGGTGTGTTATCCTACCCGTCAGATGGGAGTGCATGGAAGCCACTTTTTTTAAGATCTCTGTGCTCTAACTTTATATGTCAATAGTCTTAAAGCGATGGAACAAAACATTCCTATTATTTTATGTAATCTTGAAAAGATATTTCCTCCCAGCTTTTTTGATGTTATGGAGCATCTACCTATTCACTTGGTTTACGAAGCCGTTGTTAGTGGACTTGTACAATATAGATGGATGTATCCATTTGAAAGATTTTTATACACATTAAAGTGGAAGGTAAGAAATAAGGCCCGTGTTGAAGGCTCTATTTGTGAACCTTACATTCTTGAAGAGACTTCAACTTTCTGCTCTTATTATTTTAAAACATATGTTCAATCAAGAACTAGGAGGGTTCCTCGAAATGATGATAGTAGTGAATGTGATGATTATTCTTTTGTTTCTATCTTCAATTATCCACGGTGACCTCTTGGAAAAAGTCAAAACACTCATTTTCTCATTGCAAAAGAACAAGTTTCCATAACATTTTATATTCTTCTCAATACTCTTGAAGTTAAACCTTTCTCAAGTATGAATATTTCAAACTTTAATATAGCATAGTTTTTACTTCACATTCTCTATTATATCATATAATTAATTAGTTTGTGCTCTAATACAATTCTTATGAGAAATCAAGTGGAGATATCAATAAATTTCCTGATTGGTTCAAAGATTATGTAAGTTTTTTCTTTATCTTAAAAAATGTCTCAATTGTTCTCACATTCTAACAAAAAATATTTGTTGTATTCTTTTTTTTTCAGATAGATTTTAAATCCTCAAAATGGGATACAAGATAAGTTGTTAATTTCTTTGGCTTGGGGTCCTAAGACACATGTGCTTACATTCGATCAGTATTTAGTGAATGATTATAAGTTTCACACAGCTTCTTTGGCTGAAGGAAGGAAGACCAATAACGATGGTGTAAGTGTCAAGGGCAATCATAATAGAGTTGAATATACTTATGATGGTGTGTTGAATGAGATTATACAATTAGATTTCACTGGTGATCTATCTTGATACTTGACAGTCTTTAAATGCATATGGTGCGATCTACAAGTCGTTGGACTCAAGCTCACTTAAACATGGCATTGTAGAGGTTCATTCTAAAAAAAGATATACTGGCAATGATGATTTTATTTTTGGCCAATAAGTTAGACAAGTATATTTTTCAGAATATCCTAAATCAACTCCTAGAAAAAAAAAGACTACCTTGTTGTTATTAAAACAAAAGCAAGGAATAGAGTTGATGCCCCTGACTGTCATAATAATGTGCCATTTCAAGATGAAGCCTCTAATCTTCCTCAGTTGATTAAGGAATTATGATACGCCATTTGAAGTTGAGGCAAACCTCAAATATATTTCTAAATCTGAAAGATCCAGGAAGTTGCAAACATTAAGGTGGCCGAGTGTCACTTTTAGATTATAAAAGAAAGATGGTAAGCATTTGCCACATGCTCTTTAATTTTTTTTAGGAATTTCCTTTTTTTTTTTTTTTTTTGTTTTTTAGCAAGATGAGTGTGGCCATGAGATCTACTTCCTTGAGGTGTTTAAAAAAACTCAATATGATTAAAACAAAGGGGGCTAGATTTCTGAGAAAGCTGTAGAAACATACGTGGGTTTATTTTATTTTTATTGATATAATTTCATTTAAAAATATTGCAAATTTTAACAATTATTAATTTTATCATTCTTGATTGATGCAGAAATGCTTTGAACAGCTTCGTGATAGTCAAAACCCTATATCATCCGAGTCTGATTCCACTTTATGGATCAAAGTTGTGTGTGGAAAGAGAAAAAGAGGCGTTGTGTTGGGCTAGGAGAGCAAGTTGCTCTTCTCAACTCATATGGCTCAACTACCTCAAATTATGGCGAGCTTACACAATTGAGGCATAGCATGGATGACATACTTCAGCAGAAGTTAGATGAAAAAACCAAAAAATATGAAGAAAGTTTGGCCAATGTTGTAGCCAGAATAGAAGCCCAACAAGAAGAAATGAGACAAATGAGAGTCACACATGAAGCTAAAAAAAAAAAACAATTTAGAGATAAGCTATCACAAAATTAAAAGTTCTTGAAGAAAATGATAGCTCAATTTAAGGCCTCCACTAGTCATAGTGTTTTTGTAATTGATGCCTAAGAAGATGAGGTCTCTACTAGTGATGATAGGTCAGATGATAAGTCTAGTGATGATACTGATAATAAGTAGATGTTTAGAATTTTTTTTTATATGTTATAATTTTGGGTTGACTTGTAAAGAGTTGTGGAAATATCTATTTAACTTTGTTGTCAAAAAATGGTGCTATTGCATATGTACAATTATGAAATGTTGAAATCCTCCTCAATATGTATGCATGTTATAAAATTTTTATAACTTGACAATCCAGATTTACTCTGGATAAACTGGATCCAAAGAACATCAGGATAGTCAATTTATAAAAAAAATTAATAGTAAGTTGGCCATCAAGATTAAATTGTATTGTCTAGAATAATAAAAAAATTAAATTTATTAAAATTTTATATTTTATATTTTAATAAATATATAATAAAATATAAAAATAAAATTAATAAATTTAGGTTATCTAGATTACTCGTCAGATGATGCTTATCACTTGATGAGCAGTGAAATTGAATACCATTATAAATGGTGGACCCTTAAGGTTGTGCCTCACAACTCTCCTCCGGTGGCCCTTGGAAAGGAAAAGGTTTAGTATTCTTACCTTTTGTTTTAATCACCTCTAGAGCAGGTAAATTAGGACCTAGTTCATGTGGGTTGGGTTCTTCACGTGGATTCAAGTTCAAAAGTTGGATTGCTTTAAAAATTGTTCAATTCTTCAATAATTTTTATATCATAATATTCTCTTTGATTCAAAATATAAATATTTTTAAAAAATCTATATATTTTTAAAGTCTTTATTCTCATAAAATATATATATATAATATATATATTGCTCTTATTAGTCCCAATTATCAATATATTTCATGATTGGTAAGAGATAGATTTATATAAGGATTTAATTTAATAAAATATAAGGAATAAAATAGAAAATTCGTTTTGCATGTACTAGATTGCATATATTTTGAATCAAAATTAGTTAAAGAAAAATGCTTAACTATATGTATATGTGTGTGTGTATATATGTATTAAAGATATATAACTTCCTATAAGTTTTATAACACGTGTTGATTAATGTTGTATCGACATTAAATTTGTCTCGTTTTGCCTATTTACCATGTTTAAATATTAAAATTATTTTTTTCCAATAAATTTTGCTGTGGAATTTCAATCGCAAAATTAGTCACAATTTGTGATCTTGAGTACAAAAGGAGTATATTTTTACTATTTTTTTATCTTTAATATATTTTATTTGTATTTTTTATGCCTAAAAAATTGACTCGATTCCTTTCTAAATTACTTGGAGAATATAGATCAGAGGGAGGGAGGGAGATACAGTGGATAGTTTGGTTATCTTTTCAGTTTTTTATATTCTTAAAACATTTTTATAGAATAGTTTATTAGAACAAGTTTTAGAAATAAAAAATAAAAAGTATATTTAAAATATTATTCTGAAAAACATATCTAAATTGATGAAATAGAGGGTGAAATAATAATTTATTTTCTGAAAATAATCAAACATGATATTTTCTACCTTTTCTTTAGTTTTGTAAAATATAAAGTAACAAAACTTTTAAAAATCTTCTAGTTTTTTTTTTAAATTTTTATTTTTTTGTTTTTCAAAACAGATAAAAAAACACATTTCAAACAAGTTTTTTATTTTTTTTCTTTTAAGAACAAAAATAATTTTGAAAATAGGGAACCAAATAGGCTCTACTTGTCACTAGAAAAAAATAACTTTTCACGGTGACAAAAAAGTTACCGCCAAGGGTTTACTTTTGGTGACAAAATTAGACATTATCACTAAAAGTTGACCTTTGATAGTGTATTGTATTGCCTTAAAATTCATCACAAAAGTAAATTTTTAGCAATACTTTTAAATGTCACCACAAAAAGCCCCCTTTTAGTAGCGACTTTTAATTGCCATTGCTAAAAATCACTTTTAGTGGTAACAATTTGTTGCTGCCAAAAGTATTTTCATAAAAAAATAATTAAAAATTTAAAAATAATTTATACAATTACTTTTAGTGGCAACGTTTGTGGCTATCAAAAGTATTTCATAAAAAATAATTAAAAAATAAAAATAATTTATGTAATTACTTTTAAGTGTCACCACCAAAAATATTTTCATAAAATAATAATTTATATAATTACTTTTAGCTATTTTCATCAAAAATAATTAAAAATTAAAAATAATTTATACAATTACTTTTAGCAACAAAAAACTATCACCGTCAAAAGCATTTTCATAAAAATTAATTAAAAAATTATAAATAATTTATGTAATTATTTTTAATGGTGACAAACTATCACTACAAAAAGTATTTTTATAAAAAAATAATAAATAAATTAAAAATAATTTATGAAATATTACCTCTAGTGGCGATAGGTTGTTGCCACCAAAAGTATTTTTATAAAAAAGTTAAAAATTATTTTATAAAAATTAATTTACATAATTAATTTTAGCAGAAAAATTTGTTACGCCTAAAGGTATTTATATATAGAATGAGAAATAAATTATATATAAGATCAAAAATAATTACTATAAAATAATTATCTTGTTAAGCTAGTATTTTAATAATTACATTTAAAAAATTTCTTATGGATTATTTTTTAATAATAATCTTATTAAGCTAGTATACATAATCAAGCTAAGTTATATATAAATTATAAATGAATTATTTTTTTAATAATTTTTTATGAATTATTACAAAAAAATTCTTTAAATTATAATTAGGATAAGTTATACATAGATACTTACTTACTTATATACATATACATAAATAGCATTGGAATGTTAAAGTTGTGAAGCTATTGTAAGATGTAAGTGACATTGCAGACTACTTGACACATTGCCCACTTGATGTTTGACTTGGTATATACATGGCGTCTACTCTATCTGCAGAGCTCTACTTTTCACTACCATAGAATTATTTAAATAAGATACTTCATATTTAATGATTATTTAAAATAAACAATAAATAAAATAGGTGAAGAATACTTGATGGTTTTTAACTGTCAAGTCAAGTACGCTGTAATATGCCTCACACTATTACTTGACCGTTAAAAACCATCAAGTATTAAAAAAATAAGCATCAAGTATGGGGGTATTCTGTGGTAATGTTTCCTCATCCAGTTCTTATTCTTCAAATTACTCAAATTGTTTAATTTGTTAATGTTAAATTTGTTGGGATTATTATTGGATGAGAATTGTAAACTTGATTGTTTAATTTATGTTAACATTTGAATTATAGATGAAATTATGTATAAACTTATTAAAGTTTATTTATTTTAAATTATCAAGTTATCAGAAAGTATTTCCTATTATCTTGAGATTGACTTTGCTAAAGAGACTTTAATGGAAGTCTAAACTAATATAAATTGAGTCATGATAAGATTCTTTCTATTTTGATTATAAAATATTCACTTGGATTTTTAATTTAAATTTTTTTGTTTAGTATCTACTTTTAATTTATCATATGTCCACCAGTTTTCTATCTCAAATATAATAAAGAATAATTTTTGAAAATGACTATTAACAAATTTATATGATTAAAATAAATTTTTATAAAAATAATTTGTAAGATAATTAAAAAATTATAGATAAAATTTATTTTTAATAAAAGAAAGGGAAGCATTTAACTTGGGAAAAGATAAAATTTTAATCATTTATTTATTAATTAATTTGAGAAAAATATGAAAAAATTAAAAGATATATATTTAACATAAACTAATATAATACATACTTATAAATAAAGTATATACTTAATTATTTTAATTAAAAAATTAAAAAATTAAAAATTGATTAAAATGTTTATAGAAAATTATTTAATATTTAAAAATTATTTCATTTTAAGTTTTTTCGTAACAAAAATAATATTTTATTAAAAAATATAATATATATATATATATATATGCACACAATCATATAATTTCGCATATAATAACTACAGATGTATTTCAGTTTAACTAAAAAAAAAAAGGACTTAAGGCTTAAGAGGTGGAGGTCATGTGCTCAAATCTTGATTTAGGCATATTTTACAATGAATGTGTGACATAGCACATGTTGGTGACGTGGCACAAGTTGTCAGGTAACGTGGCATGTCGTGATGTCATATCCTAGATTTTAATTTTAGAAATGTTAGGTGTTTATAAGGTTATAATAGTAAAATTAAGTGAATTTTTTGTTAATAATGTTTTTGGGAAACTAATATAGCCAACGAATCATTGGATAGTCTTAGAAGAGGGCTATATCAGAGTTTGAATAGGCCATGGCATAGAAAGAGGTTCAATTCGAGTGTGGGGGGCTCTTTGTGTCATGTTCCATAATGGACAAGCCAATGTGCCACATCGCATGTGCAAAAAATCTACACTTATTGTAACGAAAAATTAGAAGTAGGAAAGATAGAACACCAAAAGGCAATAGAAAATGATCAGTTCCTATTGAGGCATGACCTTTAGACTAATTTAGAAGCATTTAAGGCAAGATTTATCCTTAGGTAAGCTTCCCACACTTCTCCCTCTCCTTACATTCAAATTTCTAAAAGTTTGGGGTAATTTGGGATGTGTTTTTTAGTTGTTCCTAGGTAATGGCCAAATCCGTTGGCTTAGACAAGGTCATGGAGAGTTAGATCAAGCCTCTAACCCTAAGTTTATGAGGTTTGTTTGGATTTGGAATTTTTGGCTTTGAGTTAGACGAACCCTAAGCAGAATTGGGGAGATTAAGAGCATTGTGGCTAATGAAATGGCATTGCTTACATGTTTATGTGTTAAATAGAATTAATAGAGTATGTTCGGAAGAATTGTTGGGGTTAAATTAAGGTTTTTGGTATAATGGGTACCCAATTTTATGTTATAAATGAGATAATTAGTGTGTAAATTGACAATTAAGGATTTAATTTTGTAGATTAGCAATTGATCAAGTGTTGTAGTGGTAGTCACTACTACAAAAATGTGAATATAACACACCATAAAAAATTACGATCAAATAAAAACATGTCATATAATGTTTAACTTTAAATGACAGGTATTTAAAAAACCCATCATTTATTTCAGACTAACATTTCATTTTTTGAAAGGAAAAAATAAAAAATAAAATTGCACTTTAAATAACGGGTATTCAAATACCCATCATTTAAAGTGTACACAATATATGATGCGTATACAAACAACCGTCATATATTGGAGTCCACCATTTCAGTTTTCCTAAACTAAAAAAAATAAAAAATTTCAAAAAATTTAAATGACAAGTGTAAAAATGTATGACGGGTTTTTTAAACACCCGTCATATATTGTCTACCAATGTTCAGTTTCTTAAAGTGAAAAAAATAAAAAATTTTAACCTTTAAATGATGGTTGTTTCAACCAATCTTCATTTAAAGTTCCTATTATATATGACGAGTGTTTTAGACACCCATCATATATTCATGAATAAATGACGGGTATTATTATACCCATCATTTATTTTCTTTTTTATTTAGTTTTCGGTCTCATTTTTCATTCCCGCCCATTCATCTTCTCAGTATTCTCTCTTCTCAACTTCTACACGAAATTGGTAGAAATCTCTCAATCATCCTCCATTGTTGTCGTCAACCACCTTAGTTATCTCTGATGTGAAAGTGCTCCTCCTACGCCGTCCGTTGCCCCTCTTATTTGCTTCCTCTTTGTGTTTCATCCTCTCTTCTCTAGGGTGTTTGATTTCTATGATTTTTCTTCATTTTCTTCCAATATCCTTAGATATCTAGATTATGGAATTGATTTATTTAATGTTATGAGTTGTTTTATTAGTTGATTTTTGTTGTTTAAATTTCTCCTCATTTGTTGCCCATTTTGATATTGTGGGGTGTCAAAAATTGTTGATGTTTGATATTTTATTGACTTGAAAATGATAGTAGATGATATACTTAGCCTTAGGATGATTATTAAAATAAAAATTAGTGATCAAAATGAGATATTTATGATGATTGTATTTTTCTATGAATTTTGACTGATTTATTTCAATAATTTTTAATTCAAATTTTGTATATTGTTTGGTCAGAGTAGTTTTATCATCCAAAACTACATATTGAAATGTACTGGTGTACTAATTTTCATTACAATTGGAGTTCATTTTAGTGGCCAAAACTGACGCGCAATTTCTCTAAAAATCATTGCTATTTTATTGATATTTGTACATTTAGTAAAGAATGACTTGTTCTTGGCTTGGGATTGCTAATATAGGATATGTATAACCTTAGAATGATCAATGAGATAGAAAGCATTGATTCAAAATGATGTTTATAGTGTTTTTCTGTCTCTATGATTTTTGAACAAATTTTAGATATAATTTAATAATAATTAGAGTTAATCTGAAAATGCTATTTTGTGATAATTTTATTGGTTTTGTGATTGTATATGGTTGAAATTTGTTTGTTGAGTGAGATGTCAGGATTGAAAAGAGGGTTTTAGCCTGAGAATACTTTCTTTATACCGTTATGCTGTCGAATTTTTTTTTTGGGCGGTTGAAAGAGTATATGAATGCTCATGCATTGTAACTCATGATTCATTAATTACTTTATATTATATGTAGAGTAGTCAATTTCTTTATTGATAATCTTTCTATCATTCATTTCCTCTCCATATTCATGAGTCACTGATCAAATTTCTTGAATGAATTGTCTTTTGGATTAAAAAGTTATGGATAAAAAATGGATGTCTGCCAATCAATTAAGTAAAGAGTATTTGAATGGTGTGAAAAAGTTTATGAGATTTTCCCTTGAGCATGTAAAAGACCCTAGAAGAATAGTGTGCCCTTGTGTAAGATGTGGTCTTTTGAAGCAAATTTATGCATTTGAGTTGGATGGCCATTTAGTGTGCTATGGAATTGATGAAAACTATAAGTGTTAGCATAAGCATACAGAGACTAGAGAGGATGAGTCTACTAGTAATTGGGAGTATGAAGGAAGCTTTGAATCAGATGATTATGACACAGATACCTATAAGGGTGAATGTCTTGAAGAGATGGCCAATGCAATTGAAAGGGAACTTGATGATTATCTTAAAATGTTAGAGATATTGAAAAGTGATGCAGAGAAGCCCTTGTACACTGGTTATACAGAATTCACAAAGTTGTCAGTCGTGTTGAAATTGTACAACTTGAAAGTGAACAATTGATGGAGTGATAAGAGCTTTATAGAAAATCTTACACTTATAAAACAACTTCTACCTGCAAATAACAAGCTTCCAAGAATTATATTTGAGGTAAAATAAACGTTACGCTCAATTAGCATGAGTTATGAGAAAATACACGCCTGTTCTAATGACTGTATATTATTTAGAAATGAATATGCATCATTAATAGAGTGTCCAAAATGTAATACCTTGCGCTACAAAGAGAATGGGAAGAGTCCAAAGAAGGCATTATGGTACTTTCCTATTGTACCTAGATTTATATGGCTGTACAGTGGTGCAGAGGATACAAAAAATTTGACATGGCATGCAGATGAATAGATCAAAGATGGAAAGCTTTGACATCCAGCTGACTCTTCTCAATGAAAAAAATTTGATCTCAATTATCCCGACTTTGGAGCAGAAGATAGAAACCTTCACCTCGTATTATCTACTGATAAAATGAATCCATACCGGCTTCAAAGTAGCAGTCATAGTACATGGCCAAACCTCCATAGATATGTATGAAGTGAAAATATATGATGCTATCCATTCTAATTTCGGGGCCAAAACATCTGGGAAATGACATAACATATATTTGGCTCCTTTAATTGAAGATTTAAAATTATTGTGGGAGCATAGTGTTGAGGTTTATGATGGACATAAAGAGGAAAGGTTCAATTTAAGAGCATTATTGTTTGGCACAATCAATGATTTTCTAGTATATGGTAATTTGTCAAGGTATAATGTCAAAGAAAAATTTGGATGTCCTATTTGTGAAGAGGGCACACATTGAGTGAGATTAGAGTATGAGATGAAGAATGTCTATTTCGGACATCGTAGAGGGTTGCATCTTGATCATTATTATCGATGCCTAAAAAAATCTTTCAATGGGAATTCAAAAGAAAGTAAGGCACGTTTACTACTAATAGGTGAGCAACATTTTGACAAGGTAAAGAATTTGAATATTAAGTTTGGCAAACCTTTTGCAAAGCATCTTAGGACATGCGGGTGGAAGAAAAGGTCCATTTTTTTTAACCTACCATATTAGCAATCCTTATATGTGAGACATTTTCTTGATGTTATGCACATTGAAAAAAATGTGTGACAGTTTGATTGGTACATTACTTCCTGAAAAAGACTAAATGACATCAAGGCAAGACTTGATGTGATTTTTATGGGGATAAGGAAAGAGTTGGCTCCACAAGAGAAGGAAAATCACACATTTCTTTGTGTAGTGGCTCATACACTATCTAGAAGAGAAAAGAAGACTTTTGTGAGTCGCTTGCTATTGTTAAAGTTTCAGAGGGCTACTCTTCAAATATTAAGGGTCTTGTGTCATTGAAGAATTTAAAGTTGAAGGGTTTAAAATCACATGACTACCATGTGTTGATGGAAAATTTTATTCCGATGGCTATACATTCTATTTTACTTGATACAGTTCAAGCCATTATCACAAAATTATGTTTCTTCTTTAAGTCTATATGTAGTAAAGTGATTCACCTAATAAAATTGCCAATATTGTAAAGCTAAATTGTGTTAATCTTGTGTGAACTTGAAATGTATTTTCCCCTATATTTTTTGATATAATAGTGCACCTCACTATTCATTTAGTTAGAGAGATACAAATGTATGGCCCAGTTTTCTTGAGATAGATGTATCCATTTGAGCGCTACATGAAGATACTAAAAGGATATGTGAAAAATTGGAGTCAACCTAAAGGTTGTATAGTTGAACGATACATTTGTGAGGAGGCAGTTGAATTTTATACTGAATACTTATCAAATGTCAACCATATTGGTCTTTTGACTTCTCGGCATGATAGTAGAACTGATAGAGAAGGAATTATGGGCAATAAAGCAGTTACAATCTCTAACTTACAATGGAAACAAGCACATTTATATGTATTATACAACTCTATAGAGGTTGAGGAGTATGCAGAGATGCACATGGCCGAGTTTAAGCGGGATAACCCTAATAGATCGAAGATTTGGTATGCAAACAATAAGCATTTTATAGTATGGTTGAAACAGCACATTCTTGAGAAGTTGATTGCTAATCTTGATTCAGTTTTTGAAAAATTAAAATGGTTGGCAAGAGGTCTAGGTAAACAACTTCTTTTCTTCACTGGCTATCCCATTAATAGTTACACATTTTATATCAAAGAGCAAGATGATTGGAGCATAGTGCAAAATAGTGGTGTAACTCTTATAGCCCAAGTAATGCATATATCTAGTACTATAGACAAAAATCCTTTGTATGCAAAAATGTCATACTTTGGGATAATTGAGTATATTTAGGAGTTAGATTACATCAAATTTCAAGTTCTAATTTTTAGTTATAAGTGGGTTGATCAAAAAAATGTTCTTAAAGTTAATGACTTGGGGTTCTTAATTATGAATCTTAATAGAGAAGGTTATAAAGATGAGCCTTTTATTTTGGCTTCACAAGCTTACCAAGTGTTCTTTGTTCCTGATTCGGCTAAAATAAATTGGTCTATCATTTTATTGAGCAGTAAAATAAACAAAGATATGAATGATTCTACCGTTAAAGATGATCCTTTTATGGGGATATCATTGAGGATGAAGCCTTTCATATGAGAAATGATCACAACAAAGGTATTTGGATTTTAAAGAAAAGAGGTAGAAGCATTCGAGCAAAGAAGGAGAGCAAAGATAAGGAACGTACAAGAAAAAGAAAAAGAACAATTTAAACCTGTAGGTTACTTCTTTTGTGTGATTTAAAAATTTATTGTTATTTATTATGTGCTATATTTATTTTGTAATGTGTGATTTACATGAAACCTATAAATTACTTATTATGTGCTTTATTTTTTTATATTGTTATTTATTATTTATTTTTTTTCTACTTTTGTAGGTAAATGGCTTCTCAAAAGAGTGCTGGTCTCAGTGGACCTAGTAGTACTGATCCTAGCATTAAGATGAATGACTAGTAAATTTAGCAAGAAGCAAATCAAATAACAAAATGATTGATATTGATGACTGAGGGAATAGAAGAAGGGCTGCTGGATAGAAATATGAAGTTGAATGGAATTTCAAAGGTCAAACTATCAAGACTAACAAAAATAAATTTATCAGCTCCATAAGGGTTGTGGCAAAAGCAAATGTGCTGATTACAATTAGGCACTGAAACAATGTTAGTCTAGCTATAAAAAATTATATTTGGGAAGCAAGTAGAGGTAAAATACTTTACTTACATTGTTGTAGTTAATTGAAATTACTTGATTGAAAATCTAATTAATTATTTTTCTTTATAGTTAGCGTTTGCAATTGATGCTAGTTGGATGAAATTTGTCATCCAACAAGCTGGAAAGACAATATGGACATTTTGGTATTTCGTGGGAGCAAAATACATTAAAAAATTAGGAGGAAACATTAGTGCTGAGGTCCTCGACTTGATAAGGCCATTAGTTTCAAAAGAATAGTGGGATGAATTTGTTGCTCAACGTCTCGAGGGACAATTTCAAGTAAGAATAATGAGATGAATTAATTTTTTATTATTGTTGATATATTTAATTTTATTGATATGATTCTATGTGTTTTGCATAGGAGTTGAGCTATAAAAAGAAAGAGTTGTATGAGAAAGATCTATACCCTTACAAAAAGGAGCACATAGGATATGCAGGAATCGAGCAACAAATGGTAAGTTAATATTTCTACTATATAATTTTAGCTTATTTCATGGATATATGCACTATACTCACATTCAAATTTACTTAAATTCATAGATTGAGCAAGAAGGTTTAGGGGCAAGCTCAGTTTTACCTCATAGACTCTTCATAAAAGGCTGAACCAATAAAGAAGGAAACATTGTTGAAGAACATGTTCAGGAGCTTGCTGACAAGTGTGTAAGTGTAATAGCCTAAAATAATAATAATAATAAATAAATAATAATAAGCAAATACATATATATATATATATATATAAGTTGTGTTTTAATAGTAGTTATATTAATATTTGATCAAGATTATCAAGAAGGAGAGTTGGTTTAGTGGTAGCTGAGCTAGACTTTCATCAGACAGGTCCAAGGTTCGAATCCTCTCAGTGCAAGAAAAGGATTTTATTTTACTATTTGTTTTCATTGAAATTACTAATTTTACCTCATCATATTTTTTTAAAAAATAGAGAGCACCAGATCAGGGAAAGGGCTTCGTTCATTTTCTCCATTCCTATTCTTCCTTATTTAAAAGTTCCAAACCAAGAGAGAGAGAGAGAGAGAGTGCGCTGAACCTTCATCCGGTTTCTCGATCTTCTCTCCCGCCGTTTAGGTCGCTGGCCGTGCGATGGATCACTGTGTTATGGATAAGGAGTTCTTAGTTCCACATTCATTTCTATTCTTCATGTTTCTTGATGGATGCTGTCAGATCCTCATCCTCTTCCACTTGTTCCATTCGAAAGTTGTTAGCACATGAGAAGCTGATCTAAGATTTGTGGAAATCTGATTCTTGAGCTAGAGGTTAGGTTGTAGCTATCTTCTTCTCCCCTGTTCAATTGCCCCTTTTCTGCTTCTTCCTTTTCGTGTTGTGGATGATCTGAGCTAACGTAATTCGTTTCTGCACTTCTTTGTTATTACATGAGTGATTGGGGAATGGGACTATGAAATCTCTCCTTCCTTTCTTTGCTATCATGAGTAACATGGAGAATGAAGACTTAAATTTTTTTTTGAATTAAGATTGATTATTGATTAACTGGAATCGTGAAAGCTAATTAATTACATGTCCACGTTAGAAATTTTAGGAAATGGAATTGACTAGGAAGAAGCTTGATTATAGTTGAAGTTCAAATGCTCATAATGTGTTTAGTAGAATGTTGAAGAGAGAGTGTTGTTATTATAATGGCTTGATCTTTATATATGATAATAATTATTGCTAATCAAATAAATTATTATTGGAAGACAATTATCTTTTATGGAATTTGGGAAGGTTGATTGGGTTAATATCTATTTTGTAAAACTTTAGGAGATGGAATCAGGAAGGAAAATGAGTGATTTGAATTTAAGAATTAATATGTGATAGGCATTGGACAAAAATGTCTATTAAAAGGAGTTTTATTTAACTATGAAATTTATGAATTTTACTAATTATTATGATGATGCACTTGGTATGGGCTCTTCTAAGTCAACTTAACCTTGTGTAGAATTTTAATTATGTAGTTATTAGGTGGTTAACTTAATTTTTAGAAATGGCACTATCGATGATTTATAAATTATGGTGTTGACTCATTTTAAGGTGCATTTAAAGTGTTTGATAAAGTGGGTTGTAGAAGTATTTTTTTAGAGTTAGGTGTGCACTCATGTAATATACATACCTTGATTAAAAGTTAACTACTTGTGGTTTGTGGAGTTGGAAAGGCAAGTATAGTATAAACAAAGCTTTGGATATATATATATATATATAAAGTATTGTAAGGGCTAAAGGACATTAGTTATATATCGGATTGACTTAAGAATATAGTGACTACAATGTTGTTATGGAAAAGGAGTTTAGTAAACGTGAATAAAGGTCACTAAAATTCTATATTATTGAATAGGGGATTTGGAGAAAGAAAATCTTGAATTGGGGTAGTAAAGGAGGATTGACGCTTTAAAAGGGGGAATTTTGTACTTGAGAATACTGCAGGTAAGTGGATACCGTCCCAATTGATTATCTAATAAAATTTTCTATTACTAAAATATTACAGTTTTATGCAAATTATTTTTATAACAACAATGTGAATATTGGATAATTTGTCGATTAAACTTCTTTATTTTATGAAATTACCTTTATCACTTTTCAAATGTTAATTACTCAATAAATACAAGTTTGGACTTTGACATTAGCGCGCCATAGTTTACCTAACTAGCAAAGTGCTTATAGAAGGTGCTAGCCTCGTGCGATGACCAACGCAGGTGGAACAGAGGGACAGTTATTTGTGAGCATTGTACTCACGCTTGATCTCGTGGCTTTGAGCCGCGTTTGGTTAGCAGTACTCTCGTGAACTATGTGTCCACATTTGTTTCGCAGCTTCGACTGTGTTTGGTTACTTACCCTCGTGGATTGGTGTGTCCATGTTTGTTTTCATGACACGCATTTGGTTATTTATCCTCGTGGACTATGTGTCCAGGTTTGTAATTATTTGATAAGTCCTTATAATTATAATCTGATTATTTGGTGATTTTGTATTCCATTGGTTTTTACTTAGCAACTTATTTATAAATATTTATTTCATTTACATGCTTTCTTGAAATCAAGTGATAATAACAATTTTTACGATAGTTCAATGATTTACGATTTTATTTAAATTTTATAGAGCATTTCATTTCAAAGCTTATGGAATTTTTTATGGAAGGAGTTGCCTCTTTGGTTACATAATTATTTTGAACTTTTCCATTTATTCATAATCAATTATTTATTGTTGGGATGATATTCACTGGAAAAATTTATTTTGGTCTCAAATTCGTTAGCTGATGCTGATCTTACTACTGACCTCAAAAAGGGCAACACAGTTATATTGGGTGGAAAATTTTGCTTGATATTATTACCTTTTTATATAAATATTTTAGTACTCATACATTTTAAATCTAGAAGAAATATTAGTTGCTCCATATAGATTGTTGTTAGGGTTTATTTTGATCTATATATTATTGCTGGTTGGAAGGAGTTAAGCTCCTAATTGATACTGTTTACTGAAAAATTTTGTTGCAGAACTTTTAGGAGATCATAGTTACAGGAAAATTCTGTCGAAATTCCAAAAAAAATGTTGAAGTCTTGTTGTGACAATTAATATTAAAAGTGTTAGAATTTCTATATAATTTAATTATTTTTTTACGGAAGAAATTTTTCATTTTAAGGCTTACGGGAGTGTGGGATGTAGTTCACATCCATCTGGTCACCCTCTATTTTCAGGGCGTGATAGTAAGTACATTATTAACTTAACTTAAAACTTTTTTTATACTCAATCAACTAATTTAACTTTCTTACTATATATTGCACAAGCCGAGATCAAGAAAACTGGCACATCCAATGATGATGTCTTGGGCAAGGCATTAGGTAATCCTGAACACCCTGGTCGAGTTAGGGGATATGGCTTTGGTGTCTAGAAAAAACAAATATTCGGGTCACAAAAGAAAGCAAGGTCAATAGAAGATGTAGGTGCAAGGGCTGAGATTGCCACCCTGAAAGAGGAACTATCTAGGCAACGGGACATGATTGAAGCTTTGTTAAAGGACAAGGAGAGGAGGGGGGCAGAGTTTCATGTTAGTCCTAGTGGGAAAGGTAGTTACAGTGTCATGCAGCCTATTAAAAATCTCCCCAAGGTAAAACATTATTAATTTATTTCACTTATGTTTCACTATTTCTATTTCCTATAATTTTAATATAGTATATTACTTATTAATATAGGGTGAGAACCTATGTGTGTTGTTGGCAAATAGACCGAATCATCATGTGGTTGCTATCAGTTGGGTGTTTAATTTGTCGGGAGACATGTTATATAATATGCCACTCCTTGTATCATGAATGTGTTACTATTGATGTGCCGAAGGATTTGAACTATCCACTACCTATTCCCATTGAGGACACAGGGATTGTTGGAGAGGCGATGGGCAGTTTTGTTGGATGACAAGCTATTAAAGTTAGGATGCTAAGTCCAAAAGAAACTAGCAAAGATGCATAGTAAAAAAAGATGATACCCCGATCTAGGCTCTCCTCTAAAAAGGCAGTCTCTCATAAAGCTGTGTCAGAACAAGAGCCTCAATTGCCAAGCTAAGACAAAAATTTGCTCCAGGCATATGCAATTATTTATAGGTCTAATCCTCCAATCTTGTAAACCCTATTCGAGGCTGGTATATATGGCGAAGACAATATGATATGCTTTTGCTTGATGTTGTTGATGAAGTACTTCAACTTGATATGACCAGTCTCACTATTCTTAACTTCTACATATGGTAATTTTTTTTATATATGAATAGTTAACATTTTAAATATAAACTAGTCCATTTCTTGTATTTATAATAAGTGCTTGTATGACAAATTTGTTATCCCTTTTGATCTACAAATGAAGTTTGTCTTCATTAGTCCTTATGAAGTGAGTGCACATGTCTTAATTAAAAGTGACAAAATTTTAGAATAAGCAAAGGCATTAAGCAAAAATTTCAAAGCAAAGGTTTGAAAGGGAACATTATTCATAATACCATACTATCAAGGGTAACGAAATTCTCACTTATCTTGATAATTTTTTTATTTTTAATTTAATAGATTAATTATAATTTTGCAACACTTGTTAATACTATTAGGAATCATTGGATGTTGATCGCTGCCGAACCATTCAGCAACACTCCAAAGATATATTATCTTGATTCTCTTGGGGGGGACTTGGGAGAAGATAAATTTTATTGGAGTTGATTAATATGTAAATGCATAAAGTAATTTAATTATTTAAATTTCATACTAACATTTTTTTACTATTTCATTAGGGCGATTGTGTTATACCGCACTAACATAAAACAATCAATTCCAATATCCTTTATAAATTTTGATGCTGCATATACTTGGAATTAAATTAAGTAATTGGAATCATTTATTAAATTGAAATTTAATGCATTAATACATATTCATCGATTCTTTAATTTTTAGTGTCTAAGACAAAAGAAAAATAGCTTGGATTGTGGCTATTGCATCATGAGATTCATGAAAGACATCATTATCCATAATGAGAGCATAATTCTTGAGATGGTATATCAACAATATTAACTTTTAAATTACAAAAATATTTAATGTATTAAAATTAATATATGGTGGATCATTTATATATTGCATTACTATGATGATTCTTAGGTTAAAGAATTTGGGGATGCATAAATAAATGAGATAATTAAAGAATGGTGTTAATACATTTTCCAAGTGTGGACCTCATACAAAAAAGATCAATAGAACTATCTTGAAGAAGTAGCTAGGAAGTTTATATTTTAATAGGTAGTTTATTTTTAAAAATAGTTTACTTTATGTAATTACAATTGTTTATTGATTAATTTTGAAATTGAATACAATAAATTTTATTGATATTCAAATCTGGAATGGCTAGCTGTTGCTGCTATTTTAATTTTTTTTTACAAGGGGCTGGTATAAAAATAGCTCACGTAATAAAAAAAAACCATATAATAAATGATGGTTATATAAATAACCATCATTTATACTAATATAAATGATAGGTAATTAAGATACCTGTCATTTATCTCGACTTTAAACGACGGGTATCTTATTTACCCGTCATTTAAAGTATGGTATAAATTGTTACCATACTTTAAATGACGGGCAAATTATACCATATATTAAATGACAAGTAAAATACTTACCCATAATTTAAAGTTCAATTTAAATGATGAGTAAGTGTTTTACCCGTCATTTATACTCATTTTAAATGACGGGTAACTTATTTACCTATCATTTATATTCTCATTTCACTTGTGCTTCTGTAAAAATTTTATTTTAAATAACAGTTTTATAACCGTCATTTATTGGTGGACTTTAAATGTCAGCCGAATAAATGACATGTATTAACTGTCATTTATGAACTAAAATAATCATCATTTATTCCTTTTTTTTATAGTAATGAGTGGACATGTGTGGTGTCATTGTTTGACCATGATAACCCTTTTCATTGTTTAGATGGTTGTGTGATTTTTTTTTTAAAGCTAATGCTCTTATTTTGTACTAGTATAGTTATTATGAAATGATTATGGTTTGGAAACCCTATGTAAAGTGGAATGAAAAGTTGTTCTTAGTATTATAGTATTTGAAAGCTAAACGCTATTTTAAATATAATTACTTGTGAAATTTTGTGGTTTAAGTAGAAATGAATACTTTAACAGAAATCATCTGTTGTGGCTATGTTTTGAAAACATTGAGCATATGTTTGGCATGACTATTGTGAGAGGATAGGAGTTCATCCTAGTGTATTGTTAGGGATATTGTTTGAAAATCCATATGATACACTAGCACCGTAGAGGCCTCGATGTTTAATATTATATTATTTAAAGGTTTCAATATTATGTGAGGTAGATTAGGTATCGATACTCCTAGCATTTGTGAACAGGGTGAATCTATGATCCATAATAGGTGAAGGCGCTCTTGGATGATGCTGTCTCTTACTAATAGTGAGCTTAAGCCAATCCAATCAGATAAATTCAGTCCTATTGAGTTGTCAGCCCACAGATTTAGTCAGAAGACATAAGGAGGGTATAAGGTGGTTGTGGATCATGCATATCATGCTATAACCATATGTGTAGATTTATGTGACTCATTTCATATTTTTAATACCATTTCATATGCACACTATCTGTTCTCTCACTCAAATAGTTTAACTAGACTATTTGGTTACTGAGTCATCAACTCATCTTGTGGTTACATTTTATAGGTGAAGGCTTAATAAGTTCAAGGGAAAGGAAAGCATGACTGAGTATTGAAGGGACTAGCTAGTAATTGTATAGGCCTTTCCATTTATTTTGGTTTTGTAATGAATCTTGTATGCAGATGCCAACTTTGGACATATAATATTTTGTGATGCATTTGCATGATTTCTATTGTAAATTATAGGTATCTTGGCCTGAGATGTTGTATTTGTGTTGTAATAGCTGTAAGAGGTCGAGATACTAGTACAAGTGTTATTTTTGTAGAAATTTGCATGTCTTTTTAGCCATTGGAAATGTTATTGCATGGTTGTTACCCCTATAGAATTTATGTTGAATATGGGGTTTAGGTGGCCAAAATTTGTTTAAAATGTTGTTAGGATGGTTTTAATGCATGTACAGGTTGTTTCTAGTCTATTTGAGTTAGTTTAAATGGTTCCACGACTATTAATACTTGGTTTGTGAGCTTGAACACCTTGGTTGGTTTTGGGAAGAAAATATACCATTTTGGGTTTAAGCGTCCAAATCTCATTTAGCTCAATGTTTGGATATGAGACTGATGTCAATAGTTAGGTGGCTTTAAGAGCTATGTGTGGATACTTAAATCGCTCAAATCAAACATCAAATGATGAATTAAAGTGCTCCAGAAGTTGGTTCAGAGAGCTGTCATGACAATAGTTTATTGTCATGATAGTGGACGCGCACCGCAGCACACTAATAGCCGCACCATTGCGTAAGGCACAGAGAGGGAGACTTTACTCTGTACAGTCTTCTGTGGCAAACAAAGCATTGTGCCGTGACGCATTGTGCCATTTTTGGGTAAACTTCTTGATGGTTTTAATATTATTTTAAGTGTCATTTGTGACTCCTTTACTTCTGTTGTCTTGTTTAATTGATTTTAAATTTTGGTTTGAGCTCAAACAAACTTCTAAAAGGATTTTTTGAGATCCCATTTTTCTTAAATCTTCTTTAACCTTTTTATAACCCTTGAGTTATGATAACCACTTTAAAGGATTTAGACATCTTGGTTGTCATAATGGTATTCAGTGTTTGGTGTCTCGTATGTTTAGTAATGTCAAGAGATGAAGCTACACGTGACATACACATGACAAGGTGATGTGGCACGTGCTATGGCATAAGGAGGTACACATGATAGGTGATATGACATAAGGTGTAAGTTGACGTGGTATAAGGAGACACTGATGTGGCATGAGATGGCTGTTTTATATTTTTTTTAAAAAAAATGACTTTTCATGGTGACTTTTTGTTTAGGCCAAAAGTTGCCACTAAAAACCTTTCGCCATCAAAGGATCGCCACTAAAAGTCTAGTCGCTAATGGTTTTTAGCAGCAAAGGTATACTTTTGGTGGCAACTATATTTATCACAGCCAAAAATCATTAGTAATCAGACTTTCAGTGGCGACCCTTTAGAGATGAAAAGTTACCACTAAAAATCTTTAGTGGCAACTTTTAGGTCACCAAAAGTCCCTTGTTTGTTGTTGTGTATTTAATGTGAAAAGAATACTTTTTCTAAACAAACAAAAATAAATTGAATCATTAAAGTTCATATTTATTTTTACCAAATGAAGTATGCATTTATTTTTTTTTTGTTGCACATATGTATTTTTTTATTAGATATAATCTCATTCAAAATATGTTCATATAATGAATAAAGGTAGACATAGGGGAGAATTTCTAGCATATAGAAGAGAGATATTTACCAGTGAGTCTTCAAAAAAATTTAAAATTTTCTACAAGATTTTTAGAATAAACTGAAATTAATTGGGTGGTTGAAAAGACTAATTAAGATGCTCTTTTGTTGCAACTGATATTAATAAATTAATAAATAAAGTTAGAAAATTAATAACTAATGATTATGTATTTAGGACTAAATAATTGAACTCGTATGATATTGACAAATCATGTAATTTATAACTGATATTAATAAATTAACAAGTAAAAGTGAGATGATTAATAGTTGATATTAGTATGATTATTAACAAGTGAAGTCAGGTAATTTACGACTGATATCGGTAAATTAACAAATAAGAAAATTACCAACTAATAATTGCGCTTTTCAGTCAAATTAAGTGAACAAGTCTTGTAAAAGATTCATGAGTTAAGTTAAGTAGTTAACAAATCATGTTGACGAATTAAAAAATAAAATTGTGAAATTAACAAGTAATGTTCTTAAAAATATGGAGTTACAAAATTAACTAGTTAAATATTTGACAAGTACTGTTAAGGAATGAATAAGTGCAAGAATTTAAGAAGTAAAGTTAGGGAGTGACTAAGCACTTATTAATTTTGCAAAAAGGCATTATGGTTTTTTAGCTACCTATTTTATTTCAACTAAAGTCAAAAAAATTCGTAGAGAATCTTCAATTTTTTTTGTGACTTATTAGTAAATATCTCTCTTTCATGATCTTTAATTGAAATTCTCTCTGAGAACAAATCTAGTGAAATTGATATCCATAAGTTTTCATGAATTCTTTCTTTCTTTTTCTATTTTTCTGAATTTATTATTTTCTTTATAAAATATAAAATCTTCTCCATTTTTAAAAATTTTTATGAAATTCATAGAGATTCTCAATTTTAGAACATCCATCGATCCCATTCAATAATGATGTGATCCGATTATGCACATGTGATGTGATGTGCATATGATCTGCTAACGAGGATGAGATTATGGTTATGCTTGCTTACTAGAATAGAATAAATTAAAAAATATATGTGGAAAAAATATTATCAAAAGATATAGGTGAATACATTCATAAGAGGGAGGGTAATGATAAGTGCATATTTTATAATTAAATAGGTATAGATTTTAGTTTGAATTTGATTATATTTATTAATATTTCATATCTATTTAATTGATATTTATATATTTTTCCCTCATCACTTAATTATAAGATAACAAAGGAATTTTAATACAAAATCTACTCATATCTTTTTATCTTTATATTTTGCAGAGAAAAAGAATAAACCAAATAGAAGGAAAAGAGAAATATATATATATATATATATATTAGAGTCTGACATCGATAAGAAAAAAAAAGAATGAGCCTTCACTTTAACTATAAATACTCCCTCCATCAAGAGGGAAGGTATCCAATCACTTATCTAAGTACCTCAAAATTCTCTCTAAGATATTTAGAGCTCGTATAAGCATTTTGAGGCTGAAAGCGAGATCATTGAGGAGTTTCACAAATTATAATTATTTCTCTTCTACTCCTTAATTTTCTCTGTGATTATTTTTCATGATTGGAGATTTTAGAACGGTTTTATTTGATTTTATTATGTGTTTCTAAATTACCCAGTTGGGGTAAGGATGTAGCCCAATTGGGGAGCTAGTTTTCTATTTCCTTTGTTTTGACTCTTTGCATTTATATTTATGAATATTTTTTCTTTTTCCTAATTATATTTATTTCTCTTGTTCTTCATATGGATTTAATGACTAGCCACCATTTAATCAAATCTATAGGTAAATTGATGGACTGGGAGGTGAAGAGAGAACTTAGATCTAGAAAAATAAACATAAATAACTAGGCTAGGAATAGTTCTAAAAATTTATGATGATTTAAACTATAGCTTCATAGTTTAATTAGTTGTTTGGGTATCATGGGAACAAATTCAACACTAATTAAAAAGGGACTAATAATTTGGGAGAATATTAAGACACTTTAGGAATAGTTATCACTATAATTAATCTGAGTCAACCCAAAGGGTAGAAATTAGCAACCTATAGGGTGAATTCTAAATCCCAACACTTTAAGTGATTGCATTTTTATCATTATTATTTTCTTGATTTATTTTTATTTCTTATAGTTTTATCAAAATTATCCATTTTATCTATTTTTCTCAAACTATTAATTATTTAAATTAGTAAAAGTGTAACTTCCCTATGGGTTCGACACCTAGAATACTCTGGGTAATTTATTACTGTGATCTCGTACACTTCCGAGAGCGATCAGGTAATTTAATACTCATAAAGTTAGAAATCATAATTCATAATATTTTTAACAGTTGTGATGATTTTATAATATATATTAATAAATTTTATCATATTTACCATAAAGGAAAGTAATTTAATTTATTTTTATTTTTATTTTTTAATTCATTTCATTCTATTCTTTTCTAGTGATCAAATGGAATCATAATATATAAAACTAAAATAATAATTTCATAATTTTTGCGAATAAGTTTGATTCATAAAAGACAAATAAATTATAAATGGTACGTATAGGCGGTTCATAAATTCTCTCACATCAATAATCCATTGAACCTGACGAGCATACCACTAACGTAATATCCTTAAAATATGGGCATTTCACTAATTCTTTTTGTGTTTATTTAAATATTAGTTTTATATTTTTAAATTAAAAAACCTTCATAATTATTGCTGGACTCCTGCACAAACTATTAATATTAATTTCCAAATCTCTTTCAACGTCTATTCTTGAAGGACGTATAATTTAAAAATATCAAGAAATATTAAGAAAAAAAATAAAATTCTACTTCCATTTCTCCACTCACTTAGAAAAGGGATAAGTGTAAATTTTACGTATCCATAAAATTTGAATATTTTACTGTTTATCTTTCCTGTAACTACAATATAATCTTTTGTAATAATTAAAATAACTAGTTTTTTCTAATATTGCAATTAGAGCTATGAATAAAGGTCGAGTTTAAAAAAATAATATTTTTAAAAAAATTAAATTTTGAAACCAAGTCTTAATAGGTCTTGAAAAGGGGCTTGACCTTGAGTGTCTTGTTTAAATCTGTTTTTACTTTATCATTAAGAAATAAAGTCTTTTAAATTTTATATTTTAAAATTTTTAATTTTTAATTTTTGAACATGATAATTTGTATTTTAAAAAAAATTGAAATCTTATAATTGAAATTTTTAACTTTTAAAAATTTAAAAAATAATAAAATAATAAAAAGGCCATATGAACTCAACCTTGAACTAATTGAATAAGGACTGGGTTTTATCGATTTTAAAATAACTAGATCTATGAGCTTGAACCCATATGAGCCATATATATAACTTCATTCTAATAATAATGTTCAGTCTAGAGTCTAGATATATAAGAAAATTAATTAATTATGAACACCCCTGATGAGCAATCTCCATCTCCTGATAGAGATATACACTGTGATTGCAATATCCTTATCCTTCCACCATCGTTATTAATTACTTCCTATAAGTAATACATATATTAAAAATAGTTGAACATCCAAATCAAATATAGTAATTTACACATGCAATCAACGCAGTTTCAGCACACCACTTGAAGGGAATGAGTAAATGTTACCCGTACTCCATCATCTGAATAATTTTACCACTGATCAATCTCATAACATAGTTAAAGTTCATTGTTTTAGCTCTGTTTAATGAGTTATTTCACAATTATACATAAAATAAAAAGATTGAACCCAGGAAAATAATCAGCACCTTGATATGATTCGAACTTTGAGACCATACTTCATCAGAAGCACTATTGAAAGGGCTGGAGAAACCGGGATGATCTTCCGCCACATGAACTTGATAATTCTTCAAAATAAAAGTCGCCATTATCTTCATTTGAAGGAAAGACAAGTCATTACCCAAACAAGTTCTTGGTCCGGCGTTGAAACTAAGGAACTTGTATGAAGGTATGTGAACGACACGTCTTCTTTCTGAGATCCACCTCTCCGGTTTGAATTCCAAGCAATCTTTTCCCCACATTTTCTCTCACCTTCCCATTGCGTACAAAGATAAAAATATCATAGTACCAGGATAAACCTCATGTCCACTAGGAAGGGAGTCGTGTTTGGTCGCTTGCTTGTGCTCAAAAGGTATTGGAGGGAACAGTCTCAGAGATTCACACAGAGCACCATGGAGATACACTTGATGTTTCATTTCCTTTTCTTCTTTGGTTTCTTCAAGAATCTTGGCTTCCACTGAAGGGTGTGTAGCGACAAGCCAAAAGAACCACGTGAGAGCTGAAGTTATGGTGTCTCTACCTGCGACAAAAAGATTAAAAGCAGTGTCTCTTAGAAACTTGTCATTCACATGTTCTTTACCTTGTTCCTCCCTCATCAAAGTTGTCAGCAAGTCCTCCTCTGTTTTCTTCATTTCATTGTTTTTTCTAAGCTCTTCTCTCTTTGATGCTATACTTTCATAGAGGAATTGGTCAAACAATTGACATACTTCAGCCATCTTCTTCTCTGCTCCAACTCGAAGCCATCTCTGAAGTTTCCAGATGCATCTAGGTACTGAGTATCTGTAGAATATAAACTCCTCAGCCTCATTGAAAGCTCTCTCACATGTAACTTTTGGGAAATCAACCGCAAGGCTTTTGGGATCAGATCCTAAGACCATGGAGAAAATAATATCGAAGTTGAAGCGATTGAACACGTCTTGCAGATCCACTTCAATTCCCTGCCTTTCTAGATGATCAAGAAGAGGAGAAAGACAGAAATCCACCTTCTCTCGAACGATCTTTTCCAGAAACTTCTCGAAGCTTGGGGTTTTAAACAAGGAATGGAGAAGTGCCCTGTGATACTTCCATGTGTCTGAATCTGCAGTGAAAATCCCTTCCCCGAAAGGTTCAAAAATCTCATGAAATTCTGGACCTTTTATGTAGTTGGCGAAATTCTTACTCATCATGTGATGTACGTTCATGGGGTTGCAAGTCACCAAACCGTTCATTCCAGTAAACCAAGGTCCAACGAAGCTCCCTGTACCCTCTTTTCTTTGAAGAGCCTGAGTCATATAGTCATGAATCTGACCTAAATTGCTGAGAGCTGGTGGTAGCATTCCGAATATAGGCCTGTCTTTAAGGAGGGGGTCTTTGTAGCATCGTCTCTGATAAAGGCTTAGATGAATTAAGTCCCCAGATTTATCAAAACCAGAACATACTTTTAAATTAAAAAAATACTTATAAAATATTTAAAGATCATTAATCAATAAGATTCTCACATCCGTAATAGAATTTGATACCACAACCTTATATATCATCAGCCAAATTCTTGCTGACTAGATAAACTTTGATGATATTCTTTCATACATTATACTTTCTAGGTTTAAAAAGTCTTACAAAAGTACTCACAAATCATCCATTAATAAAATTCTTAAATCATTAATAAAATTTAATCTTACAATCTCGTGACTTATGAGTTTCATTCTTACCGTGTTAGTCCTCTTGTTTAAATTTTTGTTCTCCTTCTTCAGCAAAATTTTGTTCTCTTTTCATGGTTCACCATAGTTAAGGTAAGATTCATAGCAAAACTAACTAACAAATTAAATGGCTACAACAATTAGTCTCTCTAAACATAAAATTCAAAGAGACAACTACTCCTAAATAAGAGGAATCTAGCAGAATGGATGATATCTCTGAACGGATAATTTTCGATCTCATACCGCAAGAGAAGGTTCACTGCCTTAGCTCGATCTGTGAAAAACATTGACTCCTTGAAGTCTCATCCTAGAACATATAGATCCAGCCCTTGTGAAATGCCAACCATTTCAGTGATGGAAGAGGAAAGGATATGACAAAAGAAGCAAAACTAACAATATCTAGCAACTCCATTGTTTCTTATCACCTCTCCACCACAACAAGCCTGCCATCTTCTCCAGTAACCAGACGGATCCATGAGGATTTTAATTGTTAGACAGAATGAGAATCTAAAATATCTCTAAAAGGGGGTAAAAGAAAAAGAAGACTCATTATATTAAGCTTTTATCAAAGTATCTTATATTTTGTAACATTAAATTTCTTTTAAAAGTGTCTTATAATTTTGGACTAGTGGAGAACATTTTTTTTTTTCCAATTGTACTCTTTTACAATTTCTTATAAATAGAGTAAGAAGCTTTATATGAGAGATAAAATATTTTTAAGGATATGCATTTACTAAGAATAAACTAAAAAAAACATCTTTTTATGACAAATACTGATAAGTTAACTAGATTTTTTTGATTCTGATGAAATATTAAAAGTGACCTATATATAAGATCAGAAAGAGTATATAAAAAATAATAAATAAATAAATAGTCTAATTGTGTGTATAATATAGAGAGGCAATATATATAAATGTATAACATACATACTTCTCTAATCCTATTTATAGAGAAGAGAGATAATGTTTTTGTTCTATTTATGAGGCACTTCAATAATTATTATATTTATTTTTATTATTTAGCCATTATTAAATGTAGGTAATTTTATTACATGTTAGAGTATTTTATTTTAAATGAGGTATATTTAATAGAGATAAAGTTGAAAACTTGTTGAATTTTAGACATATAAACAAGACCAAAGGCCTTATGTGATAGGTTGTAAAGCACCAATACTTCAAGTTGGCCTACATATCAATATCTGATACCAATATTTTTTCAATACATATCTATAGAGTATCAAAATATTTTTTTCATTTTTGATGCATATCCAATCTTTTCATATTATGACTTAGTACTTTAAAGCTGATCCTTGAAGACTATTTTTAAAAAATTAATTTTTCTAATATTGCGATATTAATCTTTTCTATTTCTAATTTTTTTGATTTTATTTTAAAATTAAATATTATATTTTTCTTAAAAATAAGTTTTAGATAAAATAAAAAGATAAAAATTATTTTTTAATTATAAAAATATAGGAATATAATCTTTTGGCATTTAAACCATAGGTGGGGAACTATTAGCATAGACTAGATTATAGTCAATTAAATATAGATAGAATAAAAATACAAGTAATGATTATGTTTTGTTTCATATTATTTTACAAGATTATATATGTATGCTCTTTTGGATATTTTCTAAATTAAAATTATATTTTAAATTTTTTTTATTTTTTATAAATATATAATTAGGTATAGATAGAATAATAATAAAAATAATGGTTATGTTTTGCTTTATATTATTTTACAGGAATTTATATGAATGCTATTTTAGATATTTTTTAAATTGAAATTATATTTTTAATGTTTTTTATTTTTATATATATATATATCAATGTATGTATGTATGTGCACGTATAAAAAAATATATCGTTTCTTATATTTTTAAAATAAAAGTATTGAAGTATCGAATATTTATCGTATCTAATACATGTATTAGTGTCCATGCATCATAAATAATAGACCATAGAAAGTTTTGAGTGAGCAAGCTTGTATGCTATATATACCTATCCTACCTATATATGAGGGATGGCCGAAGTAATTGAATGAATGCATTGATTATCTAAAGAGTGCAAAAGTAGATTTTACTAATTGCCAACAACATCATGCCATCCGTTCAACCAATACACACATAATAACATTACCGAAGTAGAAAAACAGATGCAAGCATGACAAAAGAGTTCAAACATACAACACAAAATATAAATTACCTTCTTCTACTTTTACATTATATTGGTCAATTTCTTTTTATGATTCAAACCTCAAGACCATATCTCATTTGAAGCACTATTGAAAGTGTGGGAGAAATGAGATGATCTTCCAGACTTCCAGCACATGAAATTGATAGTTACACAAGATAGTAGAAGCTATCATCTTTGTTTGAGTGAAAGACAAGTCCTTACCCAAGCATGTCC
This sequence comes from Prosopis cineraria, assembly GCF_029017545.1. Classification (NCBI taxonomy): domain Eukaryota; kingdom Viridiplantae; phylum Streptophyta; class Magnoliopsida; order Fabales; family Fabaceae; genus Prosopis; species Prosopis cineraria. The sequence goes on from NW_026555334.1 coordinate 26,503,384, forward strand.
TAGGATTTGCAGTGAAAGTACTAAACTTATATGATGGCATGTGAACAATGCCTCCTCACTTTGAGATCTATCTTTCTAATTTGAATTCTAAGCAATCTTTTTCCCATATTTCTTCATACCTTCACATAGCATACAGAGAAGTCATTATCATATTACTAGGACTGACCTCATGCCCACTAGGAAGAATATCATGTTTGATCGTTTGCCTAAGAACCAAAGGTACGGGAGGATACAATCTCAAACGTTCACACAAAGCAGCATGGAGATATACTTGATCTTTCACTTCCTTTTCTTCTTTGATCTCTTCATGAATCTTTGCTTCTACTGAAGGGTGTGTAGCAACAAGCCAAAAGAACCATGTGAGAGCTGAAGTTATGGTATCTCTACCTGCAAAAAGAAGACTAAAAGCAATGTCTCTTAGAATCTTGTCATCCGCGTCATCTTTTCCTTCGTCCCCCTCATCAAACATGCTAGCAAATTGTCAGTTTCCTCTCGTTTCCGTTGATTTTTTGGAGCTTTTCTCTCTTTGATGCTATACTTTCATAGAGGAATCGGTCAAACACTGCACATGCTCGGGCCATCTTCTTCTCTGGTCCGATTCCAAGCCATCTCTGAAGCTTCCAGATGCTTTTAGGTATTGTGTGTCTCTAAAATATGAACTCTCCTACTTCATCAAAAGGCTCTCATGCATGCAACTTCTTGGAAATCTAGTGTGAGGATTTTTGGATCAAATCCTAAGACTGTAGCGCAAGCAGCATCAAAGTTGAAGCAACCAAAAACGTCTTGCACATCCACTTCAACCCCTCACTTCTCGACATGATCAAGAAGAGGAATCAAACAACTCTCCACCTTCTCTCGAACAATCTTCTCCCGAAACTTCTCGAAGCATTTTGTTTTGAAAACTGAGTGCTGAAGTGCCCTGTAGTGTTCCCATGCATCTGAATCTACAGTAAAAATAGAATCACCAAAAGCATCGAGAACCTCGCGAAGGTCATGCCCCTTAATGTAGTTAGCGAAATTCTTGCTCATAATGCGAATGTACGTTCATGCGGTCACAGGTCACCAAATAGTTCATTCCAGTAAACCAGGGTCCGAGGAAATTACCAGTGCCTCCCTTTCTTTGCAGAACTTGAGTGTAGTCATGAATACAAACGGAGAGCTTTGCTTCTATAGATCATATGATGTACTATACAACTACAATTATATAGCCAATGAATAGAGAAGGAGAATAATGTTCAAATTGTGCTCCTATAAGCCAATGCCGTTCAATCCTGCTTGCTGGTATTCTGGTTTGCATTAATATTGGATAGTAGTGAGGCAGTACTGGACTGTCAGGTAGTATACTAGGCTAGCCTGCTCTCTTCATTTTTTCCCCTCCCTTTCCTTTCATTTCCCCAATCCCTATCATTCATTAATTTTATTATTAAAAAAAATTGTTTAATAAAAAAATTTGAATGGTGGGGATGGAAAAAGTGGAGGGAAATGAAGAGAAAAGAAATGGAGAGACTCCACTTCCTAGGCTAACAGAGAAAAGATGGTTGAGGAAAAATGAGGGGAAAGAGAAGGAAAAAAAGAGAGATGCCTGTTTGGTAACCTGTTCTGAGAACAGTTTTATATTCTCTAAAACAAAAGAACAAAAAAGCCTGTTTGGTAACGTATTTTTAAAATGTGTTTTAGAGAACAAAAAAAATAAAATATTGTTTTAAAGAACAAAAAAATGAAAACAACTTTCAGATGTTTTGGAATTATTGTTCTAAAAAATAAGGAAGAATGAGAAAAATATCTATTTTCATTATTTTTTTTGGTTCTCAAAACATGTTTTACAAAGCACCAGTTTTCAGAACAATAAAATAAAAACATTTTCAAACAGTCCCGTGATTTTTTATTTTTTATTCTGGCCAGATCTCATTATGTTTGATTGAGCCAGTGAAAATAAGCAAAAAGTTGTTAATTCAAATAGATAATAATAACTTTATTATTTGTAAAAAATATTTATATATACGTAATAAAATTTAATATTTAACATATTATTTATATAATTTTTCCTATTTATCCTAATGAAATAAAATATAATTGAAAATTATTTTATCTAATTTTAAATTTTATGTTTTGAATTATTAAACATACAATAATCTAAAATTTAAACTACAATCAAATATATGGAAGGAACCATATACATACATACTATGTATGTATGTATGTATGTATAGAGGCAGGAAACATTAAAAAAATTGTGGAAAAATTTGAAAGTGGGGTTTTCCGTTCAAAACCTTCCCTTTTTTGAAAGAAAAGTTTAGGAAAATTATGTGCATCCTACTTATTATTTTCCGTTCATTTTGTTTTCCTTCACTTTTCTTTCTCCCTTCTTTTCTTTCTTGCTAATGCAAAGCATTAGTTTCTTTCCATTTTGTTTCTTTTTTGCGATATTTAATTTGGTTATAACATCGATTGGACCAGGAAAAGTTATTATTGCATTATAAGGATGCAATTAAACAAATGGAGCAAGTTTAAATTGACGTAACATGAACTTATTAGTCCGAAAGCACCATCCAGAGCAACAAAAGTCCAATATCCACCAAATTGACACCAACATATAAAATCTCCTTGTACATCAATAGGACCCCATAGTAACAACAAAGTGTGTGTTAAACTATTAGTAGGCATACAGACTATAGCAGTTGGTTAAGAAGTTACAACCTTCTAAATAATAGTTTGCCAATCCCTATATACCATGAAATTATAAAGGTTATATGTGTAAACCAACCTCCCAAGGCAAAATAGGCACAGAGAAAGAGTAATATACCAGAACAACCTACGATAACGAAACAGCCACCCTTCATAACCAATCATCCGTCATGTCAAATAAATTATTGTCATCTTTTGGCAAATTTACTAAGAGCTATAGTCATTCCATTGCTCTCAGTACTTCAAGAGAAATATTTTTTGCTATCAACAAAGCCTATGCTTTATACTTAAAAAAAACTTTAAAATCTTAAAATTTTTGAAAAAGACTATATATAATCCTTAATAGTGATTAAAAATTTTAATTAAATTTTTTCAGTTCTCACCTTATACAATTTTAATGGTCATTTTTTAACATTTTTAGTACTCGGTTTTCTTATTCTTTTAAGTGGTCACTTTAAATGTCCTCAATACTCATCTTACATGATTTTAGACCAAAAAATAAGGAAAGATAAGTTCTTTTTATAGTCTTGAAAAAACATGGAAAATGATTATTGAAAACATCTATGATGATTTTTAAAAAAATAACAAAAAATTGAATACTAAAAATGCTGAAGATGAATATTGAAATTAAAATAGTTATGCTAGATGCTAAAAATATGAAAATGAGTAACAAAAAAAATTAACTCAGGAAAATTTTAATGGGAGAATGTGTAACATCTTGATTTTGTAATTGAGAATTAAGAGTTAATTGGCTTGATTGGGACTTGATTAATGTTAATTTTAGAGCTGTTTAGGTGGGAGATGAGGTTAATAAGTGATTTATGGAGGTTTAAGGGTTATGTGGTTGCCCGTCGGCAGAAATGGCAAAGAAGAGCCATATTTATCCAAATGTCCGTTCAATGCTCATCCATTTGCAGACGAACGTTGAGTAAGCATAATTGACCCTCGACGTTCACCCATGCGCCAATGCAAAATTAATAGGTACGACCACTCGTGAACGTCATCGCGGGCCTGTTTTCTAAACAAGTCTTTAGATAATGGAAAGAAGAGAGGAGAGGGAGAACGGTGAATAGAGAGAAGGAGATCGGATTTGTCATTTTTGAGCTTTGGATCACGATTTGAGCTTCTTAACCCTCTATTAAGTAATTATAAACCTATAATCTACTTCCGTTTCCTATACTTTTGTTGACTTGAGCTTGGTAGTTGAGATAAAACGTTAGAGTTTCAAATTCTTTGAGGTTTTTACTAATTGATTTTGGTTTAATCATTATGAATAAGCTATTTGGAGATTTCTAAGTATTTAATCGATTTATTTCATTCATGGTTTGATGACTTAGGATCGATTAGAGTTAACCCTAGGTCCTAAATTGTTGATAATAGGATTCTGAAAGTTAATTATGGTTGTTAAAAGTTTATATGAATTGATTATTTTTGAGAAAAATTATAGGGTTAAATAGATGATTGTCGGATCGAAGTTTTGTGTTAGAAGACATGGTTTTAGGATTTAAAGGAGTAGTTTGAGGTTGATTAATTAAGGATGATATTGGAAGAATTGTTTTTTTTTCTTTCTTATTTCTTATATATATCCTTTTATTGGAAATAATCTTGTTCGAGATACCATTATCTATTAAATGTAAACACATCTTTCAATAAAGATTTAAACCTTAGTTCACCACGTTGTAAAGGATCAACCTCTTCTACTAGACTCAATCTTATTGGTCTATTGGAAGAATTGTTAATCATGAGTAATAGAAACATTAGAGTTAATATAATATTATTATTAACTATGAAATTAAACTTGATGCTCAAACGGGCCAGATATTCTGTCGGCGTCGAAGATGGATGAGGACACGAGGCTAAATCGTACTCCAAAATCATATGAATGTAAAATAATATAAATAATGTAAGAAAAATGCCCAATAAATAGGTCAATTTGTTAAGCTTAAGACAATTTTTTTTTTTTGGGTATCATGGTGACATATAGTATTTGCTTATGTTGCTGTATTTTAACAATTTTGGACCATTTATATTTGATCTAAACGATTCTGATTTCACAATATTTTTTTTTACATTTTAAAAGTTTTTTAAACCTATGGATTTGGCTCTGCCACTGCCTCCTTGAGAAGTCTAAGTCAATCTATATGATGTCTTGTTCATTGCAATATATATTAATATTTATTAATTAGTCTGTCCTTCTTTCTTTTCTCCATTATATTTCAATATTCCATTTTGTGTATGAATCCTTGTGCATGTTTGGATAATAAAAATAATCAATATTTTAAAGGCAAAAATTATGATTTTATGAAATATATATATATATATGTATATATTATAAATTTAAATTCATGACTTTTTAAAAAATATCAAACACACATCAAAATCAATTATAAATATAAAACTATAATTTTCAATTCTCATCAAATATTTAATTTACAACAATCTATTTTCAAGGTAGTTAGGTCTATAAAGCCTTCCAACCAGTAACCACTATCCGTTTTTAATATCATTCAATTAATTCTTAGTTGTAGATTCAATGTAAGCTGCACCAAATACATTAAAGCCGTCAATTCAGGTTGCTGATATTTTGGTTTACATTATGGACAATTAAGTAGTGATTGGCTGATAATAGAAAATAACAAGGAGAGAAAATGATGGAAGAGAGAATGGGAGAAGAGAAAAGTAAGGGAATATGATTTTACCTCGTTATGCTAGGCTGTGCAAGCCAAAAAACAGATAGCAAAAAAAAAAAGTGTTCATTCATATAAATAATACTAATCTTGTTATTTGTAAAAAAAAAAAGTATTTATACACAATAAAACTTTGGCACTAATTTACAAAACTCCCCTAGATTATTTAACAATATTGTTGCATATAACTTTTTTTATCTTTAAACTTTAAAATTAACCTTCGTAATATTTTATTTTTCTTTTCAAAGCCTCCTACCGTTAATAACTCTATTATCTAATTAACAAATTAAATTTTGCCATGTCAGGTAAAACTCACAACTTTAAATTTTTTGTTTTTGTTTCAAATCTCAACTAAATACAAAATTTTTAAACAATTTAATTAAAAATTTTTAAATACATAAATTTTAAATATTAAGATCTAAATTAAATTCGAAATTCACCAACCTGAACACTCCCTAAGAATTGTGCATTTTTGACAGGAAGTAAGAATGGGCCATGCTCATAAGGATTTTTTGATATAGAATTGTTTCATTCTTTCAACAAAGATGCTACTCAAGTTCCCCTTAAAAGCCCAATAAAAGCCCAACATAATGAGTTTTTTTTTTTCTTTTTTCTCTTACCTTTTCATTTTAATTTAGGGGTGAAAACATATTAAACTTTGGATTTAAATTTGGTAATTATAGATATGAGTATCTGTATCATTTGAATTATTAAAATTCATATCAATAATTTAGATAAATTTACTCATTTATTAATTTTAAGTGAAGTATAAATTTAAATCATTGAGTTAGATTTCAATGGTTTTAATGATATAGGCACTTAATGCTTGTACTAAGTGCAATCAATAAATTTAAATTTTTAAAATTCTCAACTTTTCTCTCTATAATTTTCTAAATTTGAGAGAGTCATTGAATAAATCAAATGCCATGATGCTTCCATGTTATTAAGGATTAGGGACTATTTTTATATGGGTTTCTTTTTCATACTTTTTTTTAACACTTGTAGCCTTCTCGATGGGTTTCTGATCATGATCAAGTTTATCGGAGTTTCACCGGTGTCGAAGATGGACGAGGACCATCGGAATGACAAGGCTCAATCGTCCTCCAAAATTATATTGAAGTAAAATAACATAAATAATTTTGGACCATTTATATTTTAGAGAGTAAAAAAATATTTTTGGAAAAGCTACTTATAAAAAAAATAGTGAGAATGATGCAAAGTGATTTAAAAATAAGTTTAACGCAAAGTCATTAAAATATCGTTATTTAAAATATACAAAATTCCTCCTAAAAGGGCGGTGGTTCTAGCAGTGACTCATTATGTTTCTCAATAATTCATACAAGTAGTATGTGTCCCGTCGCTGAAATAATAAATATTGATTTAGATAAAGAATCAGATATAGGTTAAATTGTAAAATTACATTATTGTATGAAAATCACTTTTAAATTAAAGTAATTGGTGTTTAATTTTTTTATTAATAACAATGAGTTAAATGTAATAATTATTTAAAAATTTTCATGGAACATCACATTGAATGAATTTAAAAACCAAACCAAATTTTATAAGGCATATTTAAATTAACTCATTCTCCTTGAATTACCATATTTAAAAAATTTTGCAAAGGTAAAATGAAACATCATATTTCGTTTTTATAAAACATATTTAAATATTTTTTATAAAAACTAAATTTAAATTATAAATAATATATACACATTGCACAATCAAATTAGAATTAAGAATTAAAATTAATTTTATAATTAAAATTAATTTTACGTATCACAATTTTCTCCACTAACGTACAATTTAGATTTAAAATGTTATTAAATAATTTTATAGCAGAAGATTATTTAATATTTTTATTCTTATCATAGATTATTTATCTTATGCCATGATCACTCAGTTTTTAAAATTAAAAATAAGAGTAGTGTAATGGGAAGTTACAATAATGGGAGAGGAATGAGGAAATAGTGTGAATTATGATAAATCCATAAATCATTTTAAAAATACAGCGAGTGAGAAAAAAAAATTGGAAGAAGTGAGAGTCTGATAGTTGTAGAAATATATGAGGAATTATTATTTTAACATTGTAATATTTGAGAAAATATAATAAAAAATCTGACGTGGCACATTGAAATTGCAAAGCTTATAAAATGATAAATTATATAAATATTCTATATAATTATATGCAATTTTTTTTAAAATAAAGACAATATTTGAGTATATGTTGTAAAAAAGATTCATCACCTCCCCAATAGAGTCGGAATAAAGGCTAGGTTTAGAGGACTGGGCTTGTAGGCCCTATTTAAATAAGGGTTCAGTTTTGAAAATTATTTTTTTTAAAGAAACTGAGCTAGAGGGCCTGGCCTTGATAAGCCCTGTGAAAAAGGGCTTGGGTTATTAGGGCCAGGCTCGAGCAGCCCTCCAAGCTCTGATAAGTCTGATTATTTTATATATACACACACATACATACATATATTTAATTGATAATGATACAATTTGGTTAATATTTACTATAAGTGATCAATAAGTTGTAAAGGTAATTGACATTAAATTTTCCACCTCCATTTTCAACAAGTACACTTACATTTAAGGGATCTAATGTTTTATTTATAAATGATAAGGATAAGGAGGATTTGGTTTTTGCTTGATCAATGTATGTTGTTTAGATTTCTAAATATATTGTTTAATTTTTAAAATATTGTGTGGATTTTAATTTTTTAAATTTTAAAATATTTTAATTAATTTATAATATTTAACTTTATTTTAATTTTTTATTTATTTTGAATAGGGCTTCCAGGCCTGGCCCTGAACCCTTTACATAAGGGACGAACCTAAAAAAAGAGGCCGAAAATGGATAATCAGGCTTAAGGGCCTAGGTCCTTAAGGACCAAGCCATAAGGGCCAAGCCCTTAAGAGCGGGGCCTGCTCGTATTCCCACTATATTCTCTAATAACACCAATGAAATTTCTTCCAATAAAATAAACCTTCATTTTCCTTTTCCTTTTTAAAATAAACTCAACTTCAACACCTTCAACAACCAACTATGTAAGCAAAATTATGTTGATATGGCATCACATTTTATGTAATATAATGAAGGGAAATTACAAACATCATAATTTCATAAATGTGATCTAACTCTAAAAACAAACCAAAACACTTTAGACAAAAGCTCAATGGAAGAACTACAAGAATATCCCAAAGTTGGTGCACTAGAATTTAAAAACCATACACATTTAAGTAGCATTCAATTATATAAAACAAAATTTTGGAAATCATATCATCTCTTAAAAGGAATAATATAAAATAATGTCAAGTTCTTTATAAGATAATTAATATAAAGGATGAACTATATAAGGAGCAAATTAAGAAGCATATATATAAAGATTAATTGCAAACAATAAAATCATTGAAAAAAAGAGGTGAACTCTCTCAAGAGGCTTTCATTCCCTAAGTTTAAAGTAGAACCATGATGCCTTGGTTGTGCCCAAAACACTTCCATTTTAATGAAAAATAGTAATTTTGTGCACCAATTGTTGTAGCTTACCTCTCCTTTACATTTGAACCTTTTTTAGTTTCCAAGTAACACAACAATATAAAAGCTTGGATCATATAACCATATCAATCAATGAATGGTCAAAAAAAATATATAAGACATATTTTATAGAAATTTTATAAGGCCGTGCTTGATCTCAAAGTGGCCAAGTAGAGAACAAAATTAATGCTTCAAAGGCCCAACATAGCCTCATTAGATTAGATGTGAGAAAAATACAGAATTATATGAAAATATATGAATCAAACTTTTTTTCTAGAGAATGAAGAAAATGAATTAATGACCTGAGGAGTGAGGGAGGGGATGAGGTGACAATGGCTTCACATACTAGACCTTGCTGGCGATGGATATTTTATGCTTATGTTATATTAAATGCTTAGAAGGAGGAGGAGAAGACCAAAGGATTCAAGCAGGCAGTGAGTAAAGAAATATATCCAAACAATATGAGTTTTTGTTAATGTGGGTAGAGAATTTATAATTCGTGATAGGTTTTTAAAATTTTAAAATTTAAAATAAAAGGATAGGATGTTATGTTTATTATGCAAGAGATCATGGGAGAAAACATTAGAAAAAAAATAATATGTGAAGGTTTTTAAGATTTTTAAAATTTAAATTTAAAATATAAATAAAAGAATATGAAGTTAAATAATGGGAGAGATAGTAAAAAAATATTAGAGATAAAATAAAATAAAGGAGGGAACATAGTGGGAGAGAGAATAAGTGATAAGGGAAATTAGTTTCTATAATTTCTAGAGATATTTCAATAAATATTTATAAAAATAAATCAATGTTAATGCGCAAGTTATGATAATGGGAGACATCGTGGGAGAAAATATTATATATATATTTGTATTATAAAAAATAAAGATTATAAATAAATGGAAATAAAGGAGAGAGAGAAATAAAATATAAGAGGAAGTGGTTTGGTTCATTTTAGACATATGTAATTATTATTATAACAAAGTTAGAATTAGAGTGGGGTGATTTTGTAACTTTAAATTTAAATATTTAAAATTATGAATATCATGTGGCATCATTATACTGCTTATAGTTTTACTTTTAAAAAATTTAAAATTATGAATAAATTAAATTAAATAATCTAAGCATGTAAAACATGTGACATCACCATATTGCTTGCGATTCTGCTTTTGTATATAAAAAATATATAGTTATCCAATAATTTCTTAATTCATAGATCATAAATATTTAATTAAATTATAAGTGAGAACTAAATTAGTTAAAAACAAAATATAATTTAATGTAAATATTTTATTAATTCACATGATTATAAGAACATTGGTATAAAAATTATAATTGATTATTTAATTCAAATTTAATTTTTCTACTTAAATGATTTAATTTATCAAGAAAATCATTTAAATTATTATTCACAAAATGACAGTATTTGGAAAGTTATATTTAAGATCATAGAAGAGAATATCAAAGATAAAGGAAAATAGTTTCTGTCAATTTTCAAAATAATAATTTTATATAGGAATAGGTATTATTTATCTAGATATATTTAATATTTTTAAAATTAAAATTTTAACTTGTGAATAAAATAGAAAATTATATTTGTGATTTTCAGGTCATGAAGAAAAGTTATATTATAAAAAAATTTAGTAAAAAATTTGAAAATAAATATAAGAACTAAATCCCACGTGGCAGCATAAAATTATAGGAATGGAAAAATAGATATTATCATCATTGTAGCTATATTTGTTATTCTACCATTATATATATAGCTATATTATTTTTTGACACAAGATCCGGAGGTTTACTTGCTTAGAGTATGATTTTGACTTTTGAGGTCAACGACATCAAATATAGCCTCTTGATTTGCAGGGAAATGCCAATAATTCTTTCGGGTCTTTCGGTTTTTCTTTTGTTTGGCGTTCGATGAGTCTTGTTTTGTTGTAATTGAGATTTCTATTAATAAAGTTACTTTTGGCCAAAAAAAATCATTAATTCGAACCAATAAAAATAAGTTATATCATTAAAATTATTGTTTAAGAATTTCTATGATTTGCATCTTTATTCCTAATAAATGTTAGTTGCACAAAATTCTTCAACAAATTGAACTATATATGTATTAAGACAAACTTTGTTTATTAAGAAAAAGTTGACACTACTTGGTTCATTGAGATAAAAAATTGATCATTTACTCATTGTTGAAATCTATATAGATAATATAATATTCAATGATATTGACCATTCCTTATGTAAGAAATTTTCTAAGTTATTGTAGGGAGAACTTGAAATGTCAATGATGAGAGAGCTGAATTTCTTCTTAGGTCTACAAATCAAACAAAAAAAAAAATCTTTATTTGTCAAACCAAATATCAAAGTGAGATGCTCAAGAAGTTTAGAATGGATGAAGTAAATGGAATAGAGATTCACATGAATTCCTCTATCTAAATGGATGAGGATGCAACATGAATAGAGTATGATTGTAAATCATATAGAGGAATGATCAGCTCACTCTTATATCTCACTACAAGTCAGAGTACATTGCTGCTAGGTTATGTTGTTCTCAAATCCTTTGGATGAAGCAGCAACTTGAAGACTTTGGGATAAAACTCAAAGAATTTTTCAATCAAGTGTGACAACACAAGTACAATATGCTTGAGAAAGAATCTAGTACATCATTCAAGAACAAAAGCATATTGATATTAGATATCACTTTATCATAGATCATGTATAAAAGAAAGATGTAATGGTGGAGCTCGTCCCTATAGAATTTTAGCTAGCAAACATTTTCACCAAACTATTGGCAATTAAGCAATACATGTATATAAGGAGAGAATTGGATTTATTAAATTTTAATGAACTGTAAGTATTTCTAACTCAATTTGAGATTATGCTTTTCAATTTGAATAAAATTTAACTTAAGCTTTAAAGTGTTTTAAGTTGTTTTTTCAAGACTCCATCAGTATATTTCAGAATAACAAGGTTATATCAAAATTAACTTTTTTTATGAGTGTCTGTAGGCTTAAAAGTGCTTATTCTAAAATAAACAACATATTTAGAAATAGTGGAGATTATTGCGGAATAAAGGAATTATTCCATAATAAGGAAGGATGTTGAAGAAAAGCTCATGAGGAAACTATTGGGGAATAGCTCGTTCACTTCAAAAGGTTCCTATTTTGGAATAAGTTATTTGGAAGGAGACAAGCTATTTTGCAATAATGCTCATTTGATATTACCTATTCTGAAATTATTATTATTATTATTATTATTATTATTATTATTATTATGGAATAGGGAGTTAAAATTTTAAAATCTATCTCTTTAAATTTCCTAACGGCTAGTTGCTTAAATCGGATTTAAAGGCAACTTATTCAAAATAGGCCATTTATTTATATTCTTAGTTCATTTTCTCCTACTCTCACCTATTCTGAAGTAACCATAAACACTTTGTGCCTCACAAATCTCTTTAAATCTCTTAGTCTTTCAAAATTCCTCTTAAAAGCTTCATCAACTCAACCTCTCGACCAAACCTCCTCATCTAAAACAACCAATTAACCTCTTGATTGGCTCACTCGATCATGTCTATAGAGGGCTATCTAATCAAGATACTAGATTTGCCCACTGATGGATTAAATTTCATATTATCTAACATCAACTTTGCCAAGCCAATAATGTAGAAGACTTTGGTACCTAACTAGGGGCAAATTGATCCACCTATGACCAAGCCAGCTACTGTGCCTACACTCCACAAGATTCTTCATCATATCTTAACTTGAGTCATCTTGGGGAAGCAAACTAGATTTAATGCTTTGAATTAGGAATACTATATCTATATGATTGCCATGATCAAGGGGATAAAGATCAATGTAGTTGCAATTATCTTAGAGAAGATGAAATTGTTAGTCTCTCTGGATCATAAAAGGGCTAGGAAGTCTCTACTATATAGATCTCTCATCTCTAGGATTCTAGATGATTACAAAATCAAATACCTCAAAGATGGGAAGAAGACTTATGTTGACATCATGGAACATACTACTTGAAAAAAGGTGCATCTTCTAGCAGAAAGAGAAGGTCAAGGGGAAGCTTTATCATTGCTCCAACAAATCTCACTTTCTTTATGCACTCCTTTGCTAATAAGAGGAGTAGGATGGATACAAAAACTTCTATGCCTGACACTTCCAGGCTTGTTGAGGAAGAAGAACCTTTACCTAACAGGATGCTCACACAGCGACATGGCTAGATAAAAGGTTCAAAACTCTAATAAAGTGTTCATTATGTGTTTAGAAAGGCAGAATGAAGGATATATATTTGAGTTGTAAAATCTCAAATCTAATGTTAAGTTACTTAGAGCTCAATTTAACAGCTTAGTAAAGTCATTAGAAGAAATTAAAAGAATGCTCAGAACTAACTACCCTTAAATCCCTACGCTTGAGCATGTCTTTGTCATATAATTGAGTCTGAGGGCTCCAGAAAGAAGGATGTTAAAGAACTTAAGGCTCATAAGGACTTTAATGTCTCTACTAAAGGAGATTGCAGCCAATTGAGAATCAAAATGAGCAAAAGCACCTGTAATTACTGAAAAACTTAAGGTTAAGGAAGGCTCAGTAGATGTAGACATTTGTCTTAATGCAGTAATTGCACTTGCTCAAACTTATAAAGATTTGGATGTGGAAGAAGTCACTCCCAAGCCAATTATGGAATTTCATATAGAAGAATCCTCAAGTCTTTGAGAATCCTAAGCCTCTTGGTACCTTGCTTTTGGTTAACTCATTTAGTTAGCTCCTTACTTCTCTTCTTTGCCTACTTGGGAAGAATTTAAAGAAAAGGTTAAAGTTTGAGAACCTATAACTCTTATCACTCTACCCTCACGTATGTTTACTCCTATTAACTTGTCTCTGAAGCCCCTTGATAATGACAAAAAAGGAGGGAGAAAAAGTCTAAGAGTTTGAGCTTGGTTTTTGAACTACAAGGTGTATAGAAGTCAGGGAAAAAGGGTGAAGAAGTGGTTATGGATTTAAACAAGAATAAGGGACAACTAATGATAAGAAAGAAGAGGAGTGCTAGAAAATTTAGACCTAAGGTTGCCAAAGAAGGAGATTCCAAGTCTAAGCTTATGTTTACCATCTCTTTTGAATCTACCAAGCTTTAGTTCTTCTAAACTACCCTCAATGCCTTACATTTACATTATCACATATAATTGGGTGAATTTTTTTTTTTGGCAAAAGTTGATTTTGGGATGATCAAGAAGAGCCCTATCATTTCTAAATCCCAAAAGACCAATCCTTAGCCTTCTTTTGTTTGTTTATTTGAATTGAGCTCATATTTTAGATTTATCTTTTGGTTAATAGTGAGTTTTGCTCATAACTATTCCTGACTACAATTATTCAGATCATTGTTTGTGCAATTTACTTTTTTTTGCTTATTACCTGTTTAAGAGGATACAAACTCTCTTTAAGACCAATAAAGTACATCTACTTTTATCATCACTAGAAAGGGCAAGAAATGTAGAACCCTAGTTTTGATTATTATAAAATATGATAAGGTTATGTTTTGCAAGTTTAATAATTAAGAATTAATGGCTTCTAAGGGAATTAATTGTCTTTTTGCTTAAAATTCTAGCTCTCAAATCTAATTTCCAAATTGGTATTCTTATTCCCAAGTAAGTACCTTTGTTCCTAAATACACGTCTTATTCCCAAATAGCCAAGAAACTCTTAAACCTTTTTTTTTCTTTCTATTCCAATTGAGTTTCTATTTAAAGATTAAATATTTGACTTGATCTTAATTGCTTAAGGATCCTTTGTATTACTTGAAAGCTATCTAAAATGATCTTGCAATAAAAAATCTAATTTTTGAGGACCTTTGTAATTTTTGTGTATTAAGGTGCTTATTCTGAAATAGCTTATTCTTATATTTGTTCTTTACTCCTAAGTAACCATTCTTTTGCATATTTAAGAATAGCTTATTTGAAAATGACTTCTCTTATTCCCAAATAAAGATCTTCAGATCATCATGTGCATAAACTTCTTCTAACATAAGAGAAATATTTTAAAAGAGATCATCCCATGCTTCTTGTTGTTCTGTTCTTCACTATTTTGGAATGAGCTTGTTTATTCTAGAATATGTATGAAGATTCATGCTCTGTTTCATGATATGTACTGAGCAACTTCAAAACTTTCTCTATTCTAATTTGTTATGCATTCTTTGAGTTATCTTAGCTCTCTAATCATTCTAAAAACCTTTTAAACACAACTTCGAGTTGAATTACACACTTCTTGCTTTACTCCAAAAATCCTTATTCCTAAATAGCTTTATTCTTCCAAAATAATCTCTCACCTAACTTTGTCAAAACATTTATTGCAAAGGGTCATTGTTTTCCTTACTTATCATGAAAGAGAAACTCTGCCATAAAGCACTATGTCATTGCCTCTTTTTAGAAAAAAGCTTATAAGAGAGAGATGATGACTTTAATGTCTATATTTATTAATCTAACATATTATTTATAAAGCCTAGCTATAAATAGAAGCATTTATGGAGACAATGAAATGACAAATATCGCAAGTTATCTCATTTATTATTTCACCAACTTTCTGAGTTTATATTCATTACAAGTGAGTTTTATTGATTCTAAATCAACTCTTTGAGAGGGTATTTGATAGAAGTAGTTCATTTTTAAATTTACTCTATTTATTCTATTTTTCAGACTTGGACTAGAGGATTTTATGCTTAGGGTGCTTAAGGAGAATTAATCATTACCTTTGTACGTAAAAGGTAATGACTTAAACTTAGGTATAAGTTTGAGATTGTACTGAGGCAACCAAGAGCCTGGGTTAGTTTTGGTGAAGTTAATGGAGAAAATATCAAGTGATACTTAGGGATTGGATATAAGCTTAAGTGACTGGAGCCGAACCATGATAAACAATCTTTATAAGCTTTCTTCTCTATTCTCTTAAGCATTTGATGATATCTTTTTTGTCTCATAATAATCATTTATTACTCAAATTTTTATAATGCCCAATTTACCTCCTCTTGGGTGGACTTTCACATATATAATTATTTTTATTTTATAAATAAAAATTATATAAATTCTTTTAATAAATATGTTTATCACCAATATAGACATTATAGATTTAATTTGGATAATCTAATTTAATATTAAATTATTTTATAATTTTTATAAATTGACTATTCAGATGTGCTATGAACAGTACAAATTTAATATTTATTTTTATAATTTTACAAACTTTTTATGAATAAAATATTAAACATAAAGATAATATCGTAATTGGAACTTTTTATTTTTTTTTCAATGTGACTTAAAAATTTTAAATCTTTATAGTTGAGAGTAAATTTGGATAGTTAATTCATAAAAAATTTTAATATTAAATTTAAACTATCCAAATTAAATCTATACTGCCCTAGAAAGTGATAAGCACATAGATAAATTTTTTAAATAATTTTATTATTTTTTAATTTAATAAATATGAAAAATTTAAATATAAAACAGTAAATGTAAACTGTCCAGATTAAATTTAGACGGTTCAGATTTTATTAGGAGCAGTGAGAACAAAAAGCTCTTTACTAAGTTTTTCTTCGATCCTTTGTCTTTAATTTGTTCCATTTTTAAACTGCTTAAATCAATTTTTTTAACTATATTGCTAGGGTCAAAGCTAGAAATTTTTATTAAAAGGGGTTGAAATGATAAAAGTATATATGATAATTAAAAAAATTACACACACGTGCACACACATATCACCAACATAATAATATAAATATTTTAGCATATATATTTGTACTTAATTTTACACATATATAACAATAAATATATATATAAATATATATATATATATATATAGTTTTGCTCAGTGATTTTTTATGATATAAAAATTATTAGTTATTATGTTTATGATAGATGTTTTATCAATTTTTTTCTCCATTCCTATGAACCTTAAATGATTTAAATATATCATTCGAATCTAAAGTTCTGTTAAATATAATAAGTTATATTTATATTCCTTACTTATTGAATTTAGTATTTAATTTTTCAATTGATAATTGTAGTACAAATATATCAACACATTAATAATGCTCAATTGTCATAAAATCTTTATGTTAATGAGATCAAATTATATCAGAGTAAAAACTATTCATATAATAAATTTCAATAACTTGATTATTTTTAAATTTTTTTTTAGAAAAACATATTTACCATACCTCTTAACACATCTTCACCAAACCTCTTAATATTTGAATAAGTGATTTTATGATAGATATTAAGAACATAACATTCAATATATTTTGAGATTTTTATTACAATGCTTAACAAACTTAGTTAATAATAATTCTCACAATTTCTTTCATTAAATATAAAATGAAAGAAAAATAAAATGACATTAATACTTTAAAAATATACATAACATTATCTTGTTAAAAATGAGTAGATTCTATGACAATTATATCTTCAAACTACTAAAATAGTTGCTCTGTACATATGTAAAAGACTACATATATAATTAAAATGAGAATTTCATCTAGTGTTTCATAACTTCTATAATGTGTTAATTTAGGGGAGTCAAAAAATATATAACCCCTACATTTTAATAAAAAATTAAAAAGTTAAAGGGGCGATAGCCTTTGCTAGTCTTCCTCTCTCCACCTATATCTATTGTTTAATTTATAATTTAAAAAATTATAAAATATATATGAATCATCAAATATAATCTAACTACGTGATTCATCACTGCGGTCTACAGTTATCATTGCCTTAAGTGAAAATGGAGAAACCACTTCTATAGAAGCAATAGGCTGCTCCTAATTATTCGATTTATCTGAGGCTGTGGCATTTAGTTTTACAAGGTGATCTCCTTTAATTAACTTCGCACACACACACCCACGCCCACACACCGATGATCAATTATTGTGAGTCCTAAACGTGATGTGTGATGTGCTTCAAGGGATCCAAAGAGATCTGCTGGACGAGCATCAATTTGGTGAGATAGAGCAGAAAAGTTATGAGATATAACATAAAAATTAAATTTTGAAATAAAATTTGATCTGTGTTATACTCTCAAGTTTCGTTAGTAAAAATAATATAACACGAGAGACAATTCTTCCAAATAGCATTTCCTAGGAATTAAATGTTATCAGGATGTAATATAATTTTTTTTTTTTACACCATCGGAAGGATGCATTTTGAATCAAACCAAATAGCAAACACTGATGTTCAACATTACAACGAAATAAAGACAGAAACTAGATAATTGAAAGAAACCATAATCAACTAAATCCACAAAGTTAGCCAATCCCTTTCGTATTGGCCGCAACAATCTGCTGGATTAACACAGATACATGAACGTAATTATTTTTAGTGAATATTGCTTGGGAATTAAAGAACGTTCTTAGGGAGAAAAATGCTCTTGTTGGTGAACTTTCTCGCGCTCAATCAGGAAAGCTAGGAGGACAGCAGAAGAGATGGATTTTATTTGTTAGAGTAAGCAGAAGATTAAGGAGGATGGTGGTTTGAGCTCTGATTCTTCTAGTAAGAGGCCTTCTGGTGATTTGATCGAGGCGAAGGGTTCAAAGAGATCGTTCCCTCATATTTTGAAGGGAATTTAATAGCTTCAGAAAAAAAATTCTTCTCTCTCATCCTCCAACGTAAAAATGAGCTTACTCGTAGGTACATCAATTAATGCACACACAGTAGGGATAAAAGGCCTGCCCAAAATTAGGGATTTGCCCATTTCTTCATGCAAGTCTATGACGACAAAATCAACAGGCATGTAAAGCTTTCCTACTTTGGCTAGAACATCTTCCGTAACTCCCTTGAGATATTTAATGGTGTGATCTGCCATCCGAAGGGTGACATCGGTTTGCTTCAACTCCATGATCCCCAGTAGCTTACAAACACATGAGGGCATTATAATTTTCATCTTGACATTATCAAGACAAAAACATAAGACACATAATACCATTATGATAATTAGGATTAATTAATTTTTTATATAAGGTTATCATAACTCAAGGGTTAAAAAAATAGTTTAAAAGATTAGGATCCAAAAAATTCTTTTTTGAAAAGATGTTTGATCTCAAACCCATGTTTTAAAACGACCAAGACGAAATAATGGAAGCATAGAAACTAAACAACTCAATAATGTAATAAGGGAGCACTTTGGACAATCTCCCAAAATGCACCATTTGCTGTAACGCATGCGCCATTCACCATGGCAGATGGCATAGAGAGACCACATATCTTGCTACGTAATGCGATGTGGCTCATCCCTGTTGTCATGACAACACTTTGGGATCAATTTTCAGAGCATGTTGTTTCTCCATTTAGCAACTGATTTGAGCAATTCAAGTGTTCACACATAACTCATTGAGTCACCTAGCCATTAGTACTAGTCTTACAACCAAATACTTTATAATTTAAAACTTGGACACCTAAACACAAAATTGTCTATTTTCAATTCAAAACCATAACATGGGTGTTCAAACTCACTAACCTAGTACCAATAACTTTGGAACCACACTACAACAAAATTGCACTTTTCTCCCAAACATTTTGAGAGAAAAATAAAGATACCTGAGAGAAAACCTTTTTCTCTTGAAATTTCTCTCAAATAAAAAAAGAGAGTATAATTTTGTAGGAAAAATTATTTTCTCTCAAAATATCCAGAGAGACATGTTCTCTTGGATTATATCAAGAAAAATATGTTCTCTCAAAAAATTCTGAGAGAACTTTCTCTTAGATTAATCCAAGAGAAAGTTCTCTCGAAATAATTCAAAGAGAAAATTCTCTTAAAATTTTTTGAGAGCAATTTCTTATAGATTTTATAAGAAGTGAAGATAGAAATGTTCGAATAATTTAGCCTCCAATACAACTTTACTGTCAAGACATGATTTTTCTATAATTTTGGGGAACAAATGAATTCCAATGGCTCTAAAATTTTGACAGCATGTAGCTATTAAGTAGAGATTTTTAACAAGTATTAATTTGTAAAAATTGTAGCTTTCTATCAAAAGTTATGGAATTTCAAAAAATACCCATAAATGCTATCAAAATAAGAAATTGTCATTATTGTTCATACCTAATGTTTTTATCTTTTTGGAGACAAAATGAATTCCAATGACTCTAAAATTACTACAACAAAATTGCACTTTTCTCTTGAACATTTTTCAAGAGAAAAGTAAAAATATATGAGAGAAAACCCTTTTCTCTTGGAATTTCTCTTGAATAAAAAAAGTGAGTATAATTTTGTAGGAAAAATTAGTTTCTTTGTAATGTCCTGAGAGACATATGTTCTCTCAAAATTTTTTGAGAGAAACGTGTTCTCTCAGAACTATTTGAAAGAACTTCTCTCGATTTAATTCGAGAGAAATTTCTCTCAAAAAATTTAGAGAGAATGTTCTCTCTGAATTACTCTGAGAATTTTCTCTCAGATTCTCTCGAATTAGTCTGAGAGAAAGTTTTCTTCGAAAATTCTAAGAGAACATGTTTCTCTCAATATAATTCGAGGGAACATCACACATGCCATGCTTTACATTAGTCAGTTTCTCTCAAAAAATTCTGTGAGAAAATATTTCTTTCAGAACATTTTGAGAGAAATTCGTGAGAACCTTACATTATATATTGATATTAAAATTGATCTATTTTAGATCTCTTCCTTGTGACATTAACATTTCAACATTTCATAGCTGTACATATGCAACAGCACCATTTTTTGACAACCAATTTAAATAGATATTTGCATAAATCCTTACAAGTCAACCAAAAATTATAACATATAAACAAAATCCTAAAAATCTACTCATCATCAATATCATCACTAGACTCATCATCTAACCCATTATCACTAGTAGACATCTCACTTTCTTAGGCATGAATTACAAGAACACTATGACTAGTAGAGGCCTTAAATTGAGCCATCATTTTCTTCAAGAACTTTTGATTTTGTGATAGCTCATCTCTAAATTGTTCTTCTTGAGCTTCATGTGTGGCTCTCATTTGTCTCATTTCTTCTTGTTGGGCTTCCATTTTAGCTACAACATTGGCCAAACTTTCTTCATAATTTTTGGTTTTTTCATCTACCTTCTACTAAAATATGTCTTTCATGTGGTGCCTCAATTGTGTAAACTCACAATAATTGGAGGTAGCTGAGTCATATGAGTTGAGAAGACCAACTTGCTCTCCTAGCCCAAAAAAAACACCCTTTTTTACTCTTGCCACCCACAGCTTTGATCCATAAAGTGGAATCAGACTCAGATGATATAGGGTCTTGACTATCACGGAGCTGTTCAAAGCGTTTTTGCATCAATCAAGAACAATAAAATTATTAATTGTTAAAATTTGAAATATTTTTAGATGAAATTATATAAATAAAAATAAAATAACTCACGTATATTTTTACAGCTCTCTCTGAGATCTAGCCCCCTTTATTTTCATCATATTGAGTTTTTTTAAACATCTCAGGGAAGTGGATCTCATGGCCACACTCATCTTCCTGAAAAACACAAAAAAGGAAATTCATAAAAAAAATTTAAAAAAATTAAAGAGTATGTGGCAAATGCTTATCATCTTTCTTTTATAATCTAAAAGTGACACTCTACCACCTTAATGTTTGCAACTTCTTGGATCTCTTGCAAGATTCGCCTTATTAGTAGCATATTTTTTCTTAAACTCCTCACTGTTCCAATATATTTCTAAATCGTTTCTTTATTTTTCAAGCATCCAACTACCTTTACATTTCCCACTATGAATGTCTCATAATGATGAATGAAAGATTGAACCACCTCTCTTCTTCCATATTTGATAAATTGCCCCATCAAAAATGGTATCCCAAGCAAATCTTAGCTGCATGAAAATTAAAAATCGTTAGATAAATAAGATAAATTGGGATTGAATATAAATATAACAATATCACCTTGAATTCATCAAACCATAACTTCTTGACATTATCAGGAACTTTTTTGAACTCAGGCCATCCATGTTCATATTTACTTTTAATTATTTCAAAAATTCCCAATATAGTTGAAGCATGAGGAAAGAATCTAAGAAATAAATAATAATTATCAAAAGTAATAGTAATGGCCTAATAACTAATACTATAAATAAATTTATTTTAAAAAATACTTAGTCATTAGAACCATGCAGCCTAATAACTAAACGACCATCATTTGTTCTTGACCTAGCATCAAGAAACATTAAATTATTAGATGAGTTAGCCCCCTGACTCATTACATTTGGTGAATTCCTATCAAAAAGTGTATCACCAAGATAGGAAGGACTAAGAGTTGTATGAATGTGCTGAGATGAGGAAGAGGGTGATGATACATGCTCATGTTGCATAATAAGTGGGGAGTATGTGCCCTGTGATGATAATGGGTGCCTAGCAGCTAAGGGTCGAGGTGGTCTCTCTTTGGCCAAACCTTTCCCCTTTTTGTCTTTATTCTTTCATGGATCTGACATCCAAAACATGAGAAAAACACAAGTTAAAGAAAATGAACATAAATAAAGAATACATTAAATATAAGTAACATAAATAATACTAAGTTAAATAATATGATTTACTAATATTTTGTCAATCATTAGATAAATAAAAATCACTTAGAGGTTCCTCTTTAGTTCATATGAGTCGGTGTGAATTAGGTCCTCATCAGAAGTTTCATTAGTTGCTTCAATCTCACCAACAATTTCGCTCACACTTACACTACTCACTTCTTTAGTGTGACCAGTATTATCTTTAAGGTTTGCCTCAACTTCAAATGGCATATCATAATCCTTAATCAACTGAGGAGGATTATAGGCTTCATCTTAAAATGGCATATCATCATGATAATTAGGGGCATCAACTCAATTCCTTGCTTTTTTTTTAATCACAACAAGCCAGTCTTTTTTTTTCTAGGAGTTGATTTGGGATATTCTGTAAAATATAATTGTTCAGCTTTTTGGGCTAAATATGAAATCATCATTTTCAATATATCTTTTCTTAGAATGAACCTCTATAATGCCATGTTTAGGGTGAACTCAAGTCCCACGACTTCTAGAATTGTACCACATGCATTTGAAGATTGTCAAGTACAAGATAGATCACCGGCGAAATCTAATTGTAAAATCTCATTCAACACATCATGATAAGTATATTCAACTCCATTATGACTGCCCTTGACACTTACACCATTGTTATTAGTCTTCCTTCCTTTAGCCTAAGAAGCTATGTGAAACTTATAACCATTCACCAAATACTGATCAAATGTAAGCACATGCTTCTTAGGACCCCAAGCCAAAGAAATTAACAACTTATCTTGTATCCCATTTTCAGAATTTAAAATCTATTTAAAAAAACAACAAGTTTTTTTGTTAGAATGTGAGAATAATTGAGAAATTTGTTAAGATGAAGAAAAAAACTTACATAATCTTTAAACCAATTAGAAAATTTATTGATATCTCCACTTGATTGCTCATAAGAACTGTATTAGAGCGCAAGCTAATTAGTTATATAATATAATAGAGAATGTGAAGTAAAAACTACACTATATCAAAGTATAAAAAATTCATACTTGAGAAAAGTTTAACTTCAAAAGTATTAAGAATAATATACAATGTTATGGAAGCTTATTTATTTGCAGTGAGAAGACAAGTGTTTTGAGTTTTTTCAAGAGGTCGGCTAGGATGATTGAAGATAGAAACAGAAGAATAATCATCACATTCACTACTATCATCATTTCGAGGAACCCTCTTAGTTCTTGATTAAACATGTGTTTCAAAATAATAAGAGTAGAGAGTTGAAATCTCTTTAAGAATGTAAGCTTCACAAATAGAGCCTTTAACACAGGCCTTATTTTTTACTTTCTGCTTTAATGTGTACAAAAATTTTTCAAATGGATACATCCACCTATATTGTATAGGTCCACCAACAATGGTTTCATAAACCAAGTGAATAGGTAGATGCTCCATAATATCAAAAAAGCTAGGAAGAAATATCTTTTCAAGATTACACAACATAATAGGAATATTCTGGTCTATCACTTTAAGACTATCAACATGCAAAATTGAAGCACAGAGATCTCTAAAAAAGTGACTTAACTGTGCTAAATCTTTAAATATTCAGTTTGGCAAACTGTTGCATACTATTAGAAGTAATCTCTCTATAAAAACATGGAAATCATGACTTTTCATTCTACTTTATGTGCAACATTTCATATCAACACATCGTCTTAAGTTAGATGCATAACCATTTGGAAGCTTTAGAGTTTTCACCCATTCACACACTACTCGCTTTTGCTCCATATTAAAGCTATATGGAGTATCAGGTTTTTTTTTTATTTTTCCATTGCCCAAATCTTTCATGTGTAAAGATGGTCATTTGCAATATTTGGCCAAATCTAACCTTGCTTGTTCACTATCTTTTGTTTTACCTTTCACATCCATCATTATATTGAACACATTATTAAAGACATTTCCCTTTATATGCATAACATCTAAATTGTATGGATTTTGTAAATCATGCTAATAGGGAAGACCCTAAAATATTCTACATTTAGTCCAATTATATTCCACTAAATACCCCTCTAAATGTATGTTTGGCTTATCAATTATTTTTAAGAATCCCCTAACTTGCTCATACAATTCGTATCCTGAATACCTTGATGGAGATGGTGAATTTTCAATAATATTTTTTTAAAAATTCTATTTATTTCGCCTATAAGCATGACCCTCAAGAAAGAATTGCCCATGACAATCAAAATAACAAGTTTTTCTTCCATGCTTCAAATGAAATGCCTTTAAAGAACCCATGCAAATTGGACATCCTAATAGCCTTGTTGTCTGCCAACCACTAAACATGCTATAAGTTAAAAAGTCATTTATAGTCTATAGAAGGGCAGCCCTTAAAGTGAAATTTTATTTTGAAGAAATATCATAAGTTAAAACACCATCTCACTAAGCATCTTCAATTCATCAATAAGAGGTTGTAAGAAAACATTAATTCTACTCTTTGGATTACTCGGCCCAGGAATTATGATTGTTAGGAACATGTACTCACGTCGCATACACATACTAGATGGAAGATTATAGGGAGTAACAATCACCGGCCAACATGAGTATGGCCTTAAAGCCAAGCTGAATGGATTAAAACCATCAGCACAAAGCCCTAACCTCACATTTCTTGGCTCTGAAGTAAATTCTAGATGAGCTTGATCAAAATGCTTTCATGCACTCCTATCTGACGGGTGGGATAACACACCTTCTTCATGATGATTGTTAATGTGCCAACTCATATACTTAGATGAAAATAACCTTTGTAGTCTTGGAACAAGTGGTAAATACTACATTCGTTTAGTTGGGATCTTTTTATTCAATCTTCCTTTTCCAACTCTTTCCTCCTTAAACCTTGGTTCTTGATAAAATTGACATCATTTATCCTCAATTGAATCACCGTAGTACAACATGCATCCTTTTTCACAACAATCAATCTTTTGATAACCACAACCAAGTTGTGAAACCAACTTCTTACTTTGGTACAAGTTTGTAAGCATGCAATGATTACTAGGTAATATCTCATTTATCAATGTGATGATTTCATCAACACATGCGCTTAAGATATTATAATCAGTCTTTATACTCAACAACTTCATAGCAGTTGACAAAACCGTGGGGTTCTCACACCCATCCCATAATAGAGATTGTGAAGAGCGAAGCATGTCAAAAAAATTTATAGAATTTGGATTAGGATCCTCTTCAAAAATGTCATTCTCATCAAATGATGGCCCAATAGCATCCATAACCATTTGCTCATATGGATTAGAAGTCACACAAATGTTGACATCAATTGGAGCCACTTGGGGACATTCCTCTCTATGACAATGCCAACAGTAATAGTCCTTGATAAATCCTTTCCTATATAAATGCTTTCTAACATTATATGGTATGTGGTTCTTCAAATTTTTATATGATACACATGGACATCTTATTTTCATTCCTTCATCCCCTTTGCTAGCAAACCTAATGAATTCCTCCACCTCATAAAAGAACTCATCGGTATGCCTACCTTTTTCATCTACTCTATTATATATCTAATGACGATGCTCAAGAGGCTCCATCTACTAAGAAAAATTAGTTATGAGTAAGGGAGATAGCCTAACTTTGGAGTTGTATCTAAAAAATAAATTAATTATAAGCAAGATAAGCAACTTTATATTACATTGCACCTAAACACATAAAAATGAGGTCTGGAAAGTAACAAAAGAAAGTAATGACAAAGTCTTATTTTGATAGATTTATGGGTATCTTTTGAAATTACATAACTTTTGATAGAAAGCTCAAATTAATACTTATTAAAAGGATATAAATATGAGCTACATGCTTTCAAAATGTTAGAGTCATTGGAATTCATTTTGTCCCCAAAAAGATAGAAACATCAAGTCTTGACAGTAATGACAATTTCTTATTTTGACAGCATTTTTGGGTATCTTTTGAAATTACATAACTTTTGATAGAAAGATCCAATTCCTATAAATTAATGCTTTTTAAAAATATATAATTATGAGCTAGATGCTATCAAAATTTCAGAGCCATTGGAATTCATTTGATCTCCAAAAAACACAAAAAAATTAGGTATGAACAGTAATGGCAATTTCTTATTTTGACAGCATTTATGGGTATTTTTTGAAATTCCATAACTTTTGATAGAAAACTACAATTTCTACAAATTAATACTTGTTAAAAATAACTACTTATGAGCTACATGCTGTCAAAATTTTAGAGTCATTGGAATTCATTTTGTCCCCAAAAGGATAGAAACATCAAGTCTTGACAGTAATGACAATTTCTTATTTTGACAGTATTTATGGGTATCTTTTGAAATTACATAAATTTTGATAGAAAGATCCAATTCCTACAAAATACTTTTTAAGAAATATATAATTATGATCTACATGCTATCAAAATTTCAGAGCCATTGAAATTCATTTGGTCTCCAAAAACACAGAAACATTAGTTATGAACAGTAATGACAATTTCTTATTTTGATAGCATTTATGGGTATTTTTTGAAATTTCATAACTTTTGATAGAATGCTGAAATTTCTACAAATTAATACTTGTTAAAAATCACTACTTATGAGCTACATGCTGTCAAAATTTCAGAGTCATTGGAATTCATTTATTCCCCAAAAATACAAAAACATTAGGTCTTGACAGTAAAGCTTTGGCATGTTACATGCAAACTCTATAATTAAAAATTACTCTACTATTCACAAGGGAAGACATTTATATTAATATAAGGAGTGGGAAGCAATATATTGTTAAACAAGATATTTATTTATTCTTTACTCTTTCTATGTTGATCATATGGTAGGAAACCACGTGCATGTAAAGCTAGAATATTCACAATTTAGCATCCCCAAAAGATGATTTCTTTCTTATTTTCTAGCATTAAATAAAGGAAGAAAGTACCCCTGCACTTCTCTTTTTGATTAAATAAAATTTGTCCATATATTATTAGAAGCATAGAATATGACTCACAAAAAAAAAAAAACTATACGTGTATGAGGGAAAAGAATTGTATAGCCAAATATCTCAAGATGTTGAAATCAATAATACAAGAATTGCAAATTGTCTAAACATGATAAATAGAACCTGATCAAATAAAATAAAAGCAAGAGGCTAGTTCATGATCTACTACAATTTATCTGACTGCTACAAAGAGGCCAATGTAAATACACATGCATTCCAAAAGAAAAAGGGCAAAGTAGGGACCATATATAGAAGCTGTAATGCTTATTTTAAGCTAAAAGGGGATTGTGTTGAAATGAGGTTTGTTTCTCTGCATTTCTACTCAATTGGTGGGCCCTTCACTCATAATCATTAGCTTTTGTCTACTTCTTGATTTCCATTTATTAAGAATTCAATTCATCATACTAGCTTCATATTTTCATTATAGATAAGAGGAATTTCAGGGGAAGAGTCCAAAGAGATTTAATTAACATAGCCACATGGGTCCTACCACTCCTAGTAATCATTATGTAGTGAAGAAAAATAAACCCTAATGTAATCTCTTAGCTCAACAGTAAAGGAATAGCATAAGAGTTAAAGAATAGTCATTAGCGATAGAATCGAACTTGGTGAAGAAGAAAAGAATACCTTAAATCCAAAAACGCTACCACGCGTCAGTGAAGAAGAGGATGCTCACTTGATACCTACTTGAATCCTTGAGGAAGATAAAGAGAAGATGTCTGCAGAGGAATGGGAGTTGTCACACATCTACTGGAGTTTGAAGAGAGAAATTAGGATTGAAATTTTAGAGTAGGTCTCAGAAGGCGGTTGTGTGAAAAGTGATTGTGGGTATTTTTTTTTTTTTTTGGGCTAAGGTATTTTTTTATTTACTAAAAAAAGAAAAATTTGGTCCAACTCTGATGGGCCAACCCAAACCTACCTAAAAAATTTAAGGTCAAGTCCAAAAAATATTAATTTTTTAATGTTTAGGCCTATTTGAACTAACTTGAGTAGGCTCGAGAAAATTTGAGCCAAGCTTGATTGGATTCAATCTTGACCCAAATACCCGAATAAAAAAATTAAAAATATTTTTATTTTTATTATTTTCAATCAATGAATATCTCGAAATAATATTGAAAATATATTTTAATATTGATTTTTATATTTTAAGACTCAATTTTTTTAAAAAAAAGTTGAGTCCTGTAGTATTCAAGCGGACCCGAATAAGCTCAAAGGAGTTAGAGTCAGGTTTAGCTATATAGGCTTTTTAAAAGAGATAGGATACTTTAAAATAGATTTGAATAAGCCTGCTCAAATTGAGCCCAACCATAATAAGCCCATCTCGCCTGAATTATGGCCTCTACTTTTTTTTTATATTCAATTTCCTTTTACTTTTACTTAATATTTCATTACCAAGTTAAAAATTAGTGATAGATTTTTGTGACTAAGTTAAAATTTTTTAATTATTTTAACGTAGCTCAGAGGTAAATGGGCTTCTCACTGTCCAATATATAGTGAGTTCAAATTTGATTGGGTCCTTTTTTTAACTTAAAAAAATTAATATTTTGACTTATGAGGATTTATTGTAACCAATAAAGCTATAGCATCATATATATATTATTATACGTAATAATTTACATATTTACATTATAATTATAAACTATTATATTTTATTATAACCAATGAAATAAATTTTTAATATTTTAAAAATAAATTTAATTTAGTTTAGTTTTTGTAAACAAAAGATATACTCCTTTCATTAAAAAAAAAATGCATAACATGTTTTGAGAAATTTGATATCAAAAAATGTAAAGAATTTTGAGTGTTTTAATACATAATTATTATCTTTTTTTAAAAGTATCCCTAATGAATAAAATACTTCATTTTTATTTTAGATTAAAATACTCTATTAAATAGAGGTAAATATGAAAAGATGATATAAGTTTAAAAATAACAACTATTTTATAATGATAAAATTCAATTAAAAATGCCTTACTTCTTTTAAGGAGGAAGTACTTTAGTGGTAATAAAATTAATTATAATTTGAAAAATAAGAAAACAAATATTTCTCTTAGAAATTTCTAAGAGAAACTATAAGAGTTCTCTCAAAATATTCTGAGATAAATTTTCTCCCATGTATTTTTAAAAATATTTAAGTATTTCTCTCAGATTATTCTAAGAGAAATTTCTCTCAAATATATCTGAGAGAAATATTTCCCTGAGATTTTTTTTGAGAGAAAATATTAAGTTTCTCTCAGAATACTTTGAGAGAAAACTTCTTGCAGATTTATCCGAGAGGAAAATTATAAATAAAAAAATTTTATATTTTTTAATTTTTATTTATCATTTTTGTCAAATATTTCTCTTAGAATCATTCGAGAGAATAGGTTCCCACCACAGCACGGTTACTTTCTCTCAATGGTCTCTCAAATTTTCTCTCAGATGTTCTCTCATTTATGAAACCTAAGAGAAAATCAGAGAGAACATTCATATGAGGGATTTTTCAAGAGAAAATCCAAGAGAAATTCTCACTACAGTTTTTCTGAGAGAAATTTCTGAGAAAAACCTACTGTTTTGTCATAGCGAATTTTGATAGCATATAGCTCATATTTGTATCCTTTTAACAAGTATTAATTTGAGCTTTCTATCAAAAGTTTTGTAATTTCAAAAGATACCCATAAATATGTCAAAATAAGACTTTGTCATTACTTTCTTTTTTACTTTCCAAACCTGATTTTTATGTGTTTAGGTGCAATGTAATATAAATTTGCTTATCTTGCTTATAATTAATTTATTTTGTTAAATACAACTCCATAGGTTCAATAATAAGCTACATGTAAATTAGGCTATTTGCCTTACTCATAACTAATTTTTCTTATTAGATGGAATCTCCTGAGCATCGCCATTGGATATATAATAGAGTAGATAAAAAAGGTAGGCATATCGATGAGTTCCTTTACAAGGTGTAGGAATTTATTAGGTTTGCCGGTAAAGGGGATGAAGGAATAAAAATAACATGTCAACGTATATCATGTAAAAATTTGAAGAACCACATACCATTTGATGTTAGAGAGCATTTTATAGGAAAAGATTGACCAAGGACTATTACTATTGGCATCGTCATCGAGAGGAACGTCCCCAAGTGGCTCCAATTGATGTTAACATTTGCATGACTTCTAATCCATATGAGCAAATGGTTAAGGATGTTGCTGGGCCATCATTTGATAAGAATGAAATTTTTGAGGAGAATCCTTATCCAAATTCTATAAATTTTTTTGACATGCTTCGCTCTTCACAATCTCTATTATGGGATGGGTGTGAGAACCCCACGGTTTTGTTAGTAGCTGTGAGATTTTTGAGTATGATTATAATGTCCTAAGCACATGTGTTGTTGAAATTATCACATTGATAAATGAGATATTACCTAATAATCATTACATGCCTACAAACTTATACCAAACTAAGAAATTAGTTTCACAACTTGGTTGTGGTTATCAAAAGATTGATTGTTGTGCAAAAAGATGTATGTTGTACTACGGTGATTCAATTGAGGATAAATCATGTCAATTTTGTCAAGAACCAAGGTTTAAGGAGGAAAGAGTTGGAAAAGGAAGATTGAATAAGAAGATCCCAACTAAACGAATGTGTTATTTACCACTTGTTCCAAGACTACAAAGGTTATTTTCATCTAATGCCTCAGCTAAGTATATGAGTTAGCATATTGACAATCATTATGAAGAAGGTGTGTTATCCCCCTTGTCAAATGGGAGTGCATGAAAGCTACTTTTTTTCGAGATCTCTGTGCCCAACTTTACATGTCAATAGTCTTAAAGTAATGGAACAAAACATTCCTATGATTTTGTGTAATCTTGAAAAGATATTTCCTCCTAGCTTTTATGATGTTATGGAGCATCTACCTATTCACTTAGTTTACGGAGCCATTATTGGGGACCTGTACCATATAGGTGGATGTATTCATTTGAAAGATTTTGTACACATTAAAGCGAAAGGTAAGAAATAAGGCCTATGTTGAAGGCTCTATTTGTGAAGCTTACATTCCTGAAGAGACTTCAAGTCTCTGCTCTTAAAATTTTGAAACACATGTTCAATCAAGAAGTAAGAGGGTTCCTTAAAATGATGATAATGATGGACATGATGATTATTCTTTTGTTTCTATCTTCATTCATCTAGGGCGACCTCTTGGAAAAACTCAAAATACTTATCTTCTCACTGTAAAAGAACAAGCGTCCATAACATTGTATATTCTTCTCAATACTCTTGAAGTTAAGCTTTTTCTCAAGTATGAATATTTCAAACTTTGATATTGATAGTTTTTACTTCACATTCTCTATTATATCATATAATTAATTAGTTTGTGCTCTAATATAATTCTTATGAGCAATCAAGTGGAGATATCAATAAATTTGCCAATTGGTTCAAAGAGTATGTGAGTTTTTTTCTTTATGTTAAAAAATTTCTCAATTATACTCACATTCTAACAAAAAATAATTGTTGTATCTTTTTTTTTCAAATAGATTTTAAATCCTCAAAATGGGATAAAGATAAGTTGTTAATTTCTTTGGCCAGGGGTCCTAAGACGCGTGTGCTTACATTCGATTAGTATTTGGTGAATGGTTATAAGTTTCACACAGCTTCTTGGGCCGAAGGAAGGAAGACCAATAATAGTGGCATAAGTGTCAAGGGTAATCATAATGGAGTTGAATATATTTATCATAGTATGTTAAATGAGATTTTACAATTACATTTCACCGGTGATCTATCTTAGTACTTGACAGTCTTCAAATGCATGTGGCACGATCCTACAAGTCGTAGGACTTGAGTTCACCTTAAACATGGCATTGTAGAGGTTCATTTTAAAAAAAGATACACTAGGAATGATGATTTTATCTTTGGCCAATAAGCTAAACAAGTGTATTTTGCAAAATATCATAAATCAACTCTTAGAAAACAAAGGGGGCTAGATTTCTTAAAGAGCTGTAGAAACATACATGAGTTATTTTATTTTTATTTATACAATGTCGTTTAAAAATATTGAAAATTTTAACAATTAATATCATTCTTGATTGATGTAGAAATGCTTTGAACAGCTCCATGATAGTCAACATCCTACATCATCTGAGTCTGATTCCACTTTATAGATCAAAGTTATGGGTGACAAGAGAAAAAAAAAGGGGGTTGTTTTGGGCTAGGAGAGCAAGTTGGTATTCTCAACTCATATGGCTCAACTACCTTCAATTATGGCGAGCTTACACAGTTGAGGCACCTCATGGAGGACATGTTTCAGCAGAAGCTAGATGAAAAAAATCAAAAATCTTGAAGAAAGTTTGGCCAATGTTGTAGCTAGAATGGAAGCCCAACAAGAAGAAATGAGACAAATGAGAACCACATATGAAGCTCCAGAAAAACAATTTTGATATGAGCTATCACAAAATTAAAAGTTTTTGAAGAAAATGATGGTTCAATTTAAGGCCTCCGCTAGTCATAGTGTTCCTGTAATTGATGCCTAAAAAGATGAGATGTCTGCTAGTGATGATGGGTGAGATGATGAATCTAGTGATGATACTGATAATGAGTAGATGTTTAGGATCTTTCTTATATGTTATAATTTTGGTTGACTTGTAAAGAGTTATGGAAATATCTATTTAAATTGGTTGACTAAAAATGGTGCTGTTGCATATGTACAATTATGAAATGTTGAAATCCTCCTCAGTATGTACGTATGTTATAAAATTTTTATAAATTAACCATCCAGATTTACTCTAAATAAACTAGATCCAAAGAACATAAGGATAATCAATTTATAAAAAAATTATTATTAAACTGGACCATCCAGATTAAATTGTATTGTCCAGATTAATAAAAAATTAAATTATTAAAATTTTATATTTTATATTTTGATAAATATGTAATAAAATATAAAATAAAATTAATAAATTTAGACCATCTAGATTACTCATAAGATGGTGCTCATCACTTGATGAGCATTGAAATCGAATGCCATTATAAATGGGTAGACCCTTAAAGGTGCGCCTTACAACTCTCCTCCAATGGCCCTTGGAAAGGAAAGGGTTTAATATTCTTACCTTTTGTTTTAATCACCTCTAAAGTAGGTAAATTGAACCTAGTTCATATGGGTTGGGTTCCTCACGTGGGTTCAAGTTCAAAGGTTGGATTGCTTTAAAAATTATTCAATTCTTCAATCATTTTTATATCATAATATTTTCTTTGATCCAAAATATAAACAGTTTTTAAAAAAATCTATATATTTATAAAGTCTTTATTCTCATAATATATATATATATATATATATATTGTCTTAATTAGTCCCAATTATCAATATATTTTATGATTAGTAAGAGATAAATTTATATAAGGATTTAATTAAATAAAATACAAGGAATAAAATAGAAAAATTGTTTTGCATGCATACACTAGATTGCATATATTTTGAACCAAGATTAGTTATAGAAAAATGCTTAAATATATGTATATGTATATATATATATACTCCCTCCATTCAAAAATATAAAATATTTTTAATTGAATAAAGTAGTTTCCTACTTTTTAACTAATTCTATCTTTTTATATTTACCCCTATTAAAGTCCCTACAATAAATATAAAGTCATTATCAATATGGGAACTTTTGAAACAAAGAAGAAGCAATGATTACACCTCAAAAGACTAAAAATACCTTATATTTTTTAATATTCAACTTCTTACAAAATGCCTTACATTTTTGAATGGATGTAGCATATATTAAGGATATAACTTCCTAGAAGTTTTATAACACTTGTTGATTAATGTTGTCTTGACATTAAATTTGTCTAGTTTTGCCTATTTACCATGTTCAAATATTAAAATTATTTTTTCCAATAAATTTTGCTGTGGAATTTCAATCACAAAATTAGTCACAATTTGTGATCTTGAGTACAAAAGGAGTATATTTTTACTATTTTTTATCTTTAATATATTTTATTTTTATTTTTTATGCCTAAAAAATTGACTTGGTTCCTTTCTAAATTACTTGGAGAATATAGATCGGAGGGAGGGAGGGAGATGCAGTGGATATTTGGTTATCTTTTCAGTTTTTTATATTCTTAAAACATTTCTATAGAATAGTTTATTAGAACAAGTTTTAGAAATAAAAAATAAAAAATATATTTAAAATAAATTTTGAAGAAAATATCTAAATTGATAAAATAGAGGGTGAAATAATAATTTATTTTCTGAAAATAATAAAACACGATATTTTCTACTCTTTTTTTTAGTTTTGTAAACTATAAAGTGACAAAACATTTAAAAAATCTTCTAGTTTTTTAGTTATTTAAAAAAAACTTTTAAATTTTTTTTGTTTGTCAAAACAGATAAAAAACACATTTCAAACAAGTTTTTTTTCCTTTTAAGAATGAAAAATAATTTTGAAAATAGGGAATCAAATAGGCCCTACTTGTCACTATAAAAAAATGACTTTTCATGGGGACAAAAAAATTTGCCACCAAATGTTTACTTTTGGTGGCAACAATTTGACATCACTACTAAAAGTTAACATTTGACAGCGATATTATATTGCCCTAAAATTTATCACAAAAGTAAATTTTTAGCAGTGACTTTTAAATGTCGCCACAAAAGGCCCCTCTTTTGCAGTAACTTTTAATTGCTATTGCTAAAAATCACTTTTAGTGGTGATAATTCATCATTGCCAAAAGTGTTTTTATAAAAAATAATTTATATAATTATCTTTAGCTATTTTCATAAAAATAATTAAAAATAATTTATACAATTACTTTTAGCAGCGACAAACTATCACTATCAAAAGTATTTTTATAAAAATTATTTAAAAAATTAAAAATAATTTGTGATGACAAACTATCATTGCTAAAAGTATTTTTATAAAAAATAATTAATAAATTAAAATAATTTTTGAAATGTTACCTTTAGTGGTGATAGGTTGTTTCTACCAAAAAGTATTTTCATAAAAAAATTAAAAAAAATTAAAATTAATTTACATAAGTAATGTTAGCAAAAAACTTTGTTGCCACTAAAGGTATTTATATATAGAATAAAAAATATATTATATACAAGATCAATAATAATTACTTTTAAAAATAATTATCTTGTTAAGCTAGTATTTAATAATGATCTTATTTTAATAATTACATTTAAAAAAAATTTCTTATGGATTATTTTTTGATAATAATCTTATTAAGCTAGTATATATAATCAAGCTAAGTTATATATAAATTATAAATGAATTATTTTTTTATAATTTTTTATGAATTATTTTGAAAAATTTCTTTAAATTATAATTAGGATAAGTTATACATAAATTCTTACTTACTTACTTACTTACATATATATATATATATATAAAACATTGGAATGTTAAAGTTATGAAGCTGTTATAAGATGTAAATGGCATTGCAAACTACTTGACATGTTGCACACTTGATGCTCGGCTTGGTTTATACATGGTGTCTACTCTGTCTGTAGAGCTCTACTTTTCACTATCATAGAATTATTTAAATAAGACTCTTCATATTTAATGATTATTTAAAATAATTAACAAATAAAATAGGTGAGGAATACTTGATGATTTTAAATTGTCAAGTAAAGTAGGCTATAATATGCATCACGCTATTACTTGATTGTTAAAAACATCAAGTATTAAAAAAAATAAGCTTCAAGTATGGGGTATTCTATGGTAGTGTTTCCTCATCTAGTTCTCATTCTTTAAATTACTCAAATTATTTAATTTGTTAATGTTAAATTTGTTAGGATTATTATTGGATGAGAATTATAAACTTGATTGTTTAACTTATGTTAATATTTAAATTATGGATGAAATTATGTATAAACTTATTAAATTTTATTTATTTTAAATTGTAAATTTATTAGAAATTATTGCCTATTATCTTGAGATTGACTTTGTTAAAGAGACTTTAATAGAAATCTAAACTAATCTAGATTGAGTCATGACAAGATTCTTTCTATTTTGATTATAAAATATCCACTTAAATTTTTAATTTAAATTTTTTTGTTTAGCATCTACTTTTAGTTTATCACATGTCCACCATTTTCCTATCTCAAAGATAATAAAGACTATTTTTTCAAAATGACTATTAAAAAAATTTATATAATTAAAATACATTTTTATTAAAATAATTTTTAAGATAATTAAAAATTTTGAGATAAAATTTATTTTTAATAAAATAAGGGGAAGCATTTAACTTGGGAAAAGATAAAATTTTAATCATTTATTTATTAATTTTTGGGTAAAAATGAAAAAAATTAAAAGATATATATTTAACATAAAATAATACAATAAATACTTATAAATAAATTATATACTTAATTATTTTTAATTTAAAAATAAAAAATAAAAAATTGATTAAAATGTTTATAGAAAAATTATTGAATATTTAAAAATTATTTCATTTTAAGTTTATTTTCCTAACAAAAATAATATTTTCTACAACAAAAATAATTTTATTAAAAATATAATATATATATATATATGCACAAAATCATATAAATTATTTTATCATATTAATAAATGAAAATAAAATGTAATATATATGTATATATTTCTAAAATATAATTATTTTATCATATTATATATATTATTTGATATATGTGTATGTAGTTAATATATATATATATTTATTTAATTTTATATATAATAACTGAAGGTACATTTCAATTCAATTGATAAAAAAAAAGGGACTTCAGGCTTAAGAGGTAGAGGTCATAACTCAATTTCTAGCTTGGACATATTTCACAATGAATATGTG
The DNA here is from genome assembly GCF_029017545.1 of Prosopis cineraria. Taxonomy (NCBI): domain Eukaryota; kingdom Viridiplantae; phylum Streptophyta; class Magnoliopsida; order Fabales; family Fabaceae; genus Prosopis; species Prosopis cineraria. The sequence goes on from NW_026555334.1 coordinate 26,540,577, forward strand.
ACATGGCACATGGTGGCGACGTGGCACAAGTTGTTAGGTGACGTGGCATGATCTAATGTAACGTTTTAGATTTTAATTCTAGGAATTTTAAGTGTTTATAACGGTATGAGAGTAAAATTAAATGAATTTTTTATTAATAATATTTTTAGGAAACTAATATAGCTAATGGATTATCGGATAGCTTTAGAAGAGGGCTAGATTAGAGTTCGAGTAGGTTATGGCAAAGAGAGAGGTTCAATTCAAGTGTAGAGCTCTCTGTGCCATGTGCCACAATGGACAAGTCAATGCACTGCAGCACATGTTTAAAAAAGTTACACTTATTAGAACGAAAAATTAGAAGAGGGAAAGATAGAAAACTAGTAGGTGATAGAAAATGATCGGTGACTCTTAAGGCACAACCTTTAGACTAAATTAGAAGCATTTAGAGCAAGATTTATCCTTGGGTAAGCTTCTTACACTTCTCCCTCTCTCTATATTCAAATTTCTAAAAGTTTAGAGTAATTTAGGATTTTTTTTTAGTTATTCTTAGGTAATGGCCAAATTCATTAGCTTAGATAAGGTCATGGGGAGTTAGATCAAGCTTCTAATCTTAGGTTTATCACTTTTGTTTGGATTTAAAATTTTTGGCTTTGAGTTGGATGAACCCTAGGTAGAATTGGGGAGATTAAGAGCATTGTTGCTAATAAAATGGCATTGCTTATATGTTTAGGTGTTAAATAGAATTAATAGAGTATTTTGAAAGAATTTGTTAGAGTTAAATTGAGGTTTTGGATATAATAAGTACCCAATTTTGCATTATAAATGAGGTAAATAGTATGTGGATTGATAATTAAGGGTTTAATTTTATAAATTAGCGATTAATCAAGCATTATGGTGGTAGTGGACACATGTGGAGCCGTTGTTTGACCACAATAACCCTTTTTGTGATAAAAGGGTTAAAGTAATTGGATTGTCTAAACTTTCTATTTATGTGTTTAGATTTTTGTGTGATTTCTTTTGAAAAGCTAATGCTCTTGTTTTGTAGTAGTATAGTAATCATGAAATGATCATTATTTGAAAACCCTATGTAAAGTGGAATGTAAAGCTATTCTTAATGTTGTATTATTTGAAAGTTAAATGCTATTTTAAGTATAACTACTTGTGAAATTTTGTGGTTTAAGTAGAAATGAATACTTTAATAGAAATCATTTGTTGTGACTATGTATTGAAAGCATTGAGCATATGTTTCGCATGAATATTACGAGAGGGTAAGAGTTCACCCTAGTGTATTGTTAGGGATATTGTTTGAAAATTCATATGATACACTGGCACCTTAGAGGCCCCAATATTTAGTATTATATTGTTTGAAAGTCTCACTACTATGTGAGGTAGATTGGGCATCAACACCCATATTATTTATGAACAGGGAGAATCTGTGGTCTATAGTAGGTAAAGGCACTCTTGGCCGACGTCACCTCCTATTAATAGTGAGCTTAGGCTAGCCAGTCACATGAATTTGGTCCCATTGAGTTGTCAGCCCACAAATTTAGTCGAAAGATATAAGGAAGGTATAAAATAATGTGTGGATCATGCATATCATACTATAACCATATGTGTGGATTAATGTGACTTGTTCTATGTTTTTAATGCCATTTTACATGAACACTATCTGTGTCTCTCACTTAAATAATTTGATTAGACTATTTAGTTACTGAGTCATCAACTCATCCCGTGCTTATATTTTATAGGTGAAGGCTTTAATAAGGGGAAGGGAAAGGAAGGTTCAACTGAGTGTCGAGGGGACTGGCCAATAATTGTATATTCCTTTTCAGTTTTTTAGTTTTGTAATGAATCTTGTATGCATATGCCAACTTAGGACATATATTATTCTGTGATACACTTGCATGATTTTTATTATAAACTGTAGGAATCTCAACCTGAGATGTTGTATTTTTGTTGTGATGGCTATGAGAGGTCGAGATACTAGTGCAAGTGTTATTATTGTATAAATTCGCATGTCTTTTTGGCCATTAAAAAGGTAATTGCATGTTTGTTACCCCTGTAGAATTTGTGTTGAATATGGGCTTTAGGTGGCCAAAATTTGTTTGGAATTGTTAGGGTGGTTTGAATGCATGCAAAGGTTGTTTCTGATCCATTTGAGTTAATTCAAGTAGTTCTACGATTATTGACACTTGATTTGTGAGTTTGGAAACCTTGGTTGGTTTGGGGAAGAAAATGTACCATTTTGGGTTTAAATGTCTAAATCTCATTTGGCTCAATGTTTAGGTGTGAGACCAATGCTAATAGTTATGTGGCTTTAAATGCTACGTGTGGACATTTGAATCACTCGAATCAAACATCAAATGATGAATTTGAGTTCTCCAGAAGTTAGCTTAGAGAGCTGTCATGACAGCAGTTTGTTATCATGATAATGGACGCATGCCGTGGCACACTGATAGTCACACCACAGCATAAGGCATAGAGAAAGAGATTTCACTCTGTGTAGTTTGCTATGGCAAATAGAGCATTGCACCACAACGCACTCTGCCATTTTTGGGCAAACTTCTTGATGGTTTTAATATTATTTTAAGTGTGATTTGTGACTCCTTTGCTTCTGTTGTCTTGTTTAATTGATTTTAAATTTTAGTTTGAACTCAAAAAAACTTCTAAAAGGATTTCTTGAGATCTCATTTTTCTTAAATTTTCTTTAACATTTTTATAAATTTTGAGTTATGATAACCACTTTAAGAGATTTAGACATCTTGGTTGTTATAACGATATTTAGTGTTTGGTGTCTCATGTGTTTAGTAATGTCAAGAGATGATGTTACACGTGACATTCATATGGAAGGAGTGACGTGGCATGTGCTATGGCATAAGGAGGTGCACATGTGGCAGATAATGTGGTATAAGTGTTAGTTGTAATAGGTGTCCTAAATTATGACTTAAATTATCACACTAACCATGGTTAATCAAGGATTAACCCAAAAGAATTATCATATAAGAGATTAACCTCAAAAATTCTTAACATATATTTTCATAAACTATTCAAAACAAAGAAATCCCAAGTCTTGAAAATATTTCAATAACTCATATCATTCAATTAAATAAATGCAAAAGCATGATTAAGAAATATATCTCAAGATAGGAGAAAAACTCCCCCTTATTGCCTCCTTGTACCCTACTCCATATAACATAATTATTTACTAACATCACACTTGGCCACTCAAACTCTTCCATAACTGACAATAGGAGATAAAGGTCTCAATCACATTTATCATAATAATTATCATCTAGCCATCATACTCTATATACATCATCCATTTATTAGTAGCTCATCATATGCATGAATTTTTCTTTTCATTTATATATGATTAATATCAACCACTCACGCTTGGACAACAAAACACAAGGGAAGGCTATAACAATATTCAAATTCTCAAATCATGCATATAATAATTATTTTCACTTGCACAAATATTTTGGCCAACTATTATAAACATAAGCACCAAATAATATTCCCATAGGCCCAAAATATATTTCCCCCTAACATAAAATCAATAATGCAAATGGATCAAGAATATATTATCTTAATTGACAATATCATAAATTAAACACACATATCAAAATAAAAAAGAAAAAGGCCTGCAGAAGTGATTCTTATCACTTGGCCTAATGCTCTTTTCCTTTGTTCTTCCCAAATAAGCTAACTTCTGTAATATGTTAAAAGAGAGGGGTGAGTATAATCACTCAATAACCTAGGTATATCTAAGTTATACAAATGTATGATAACTAATCAATAATGCAAGTGGCTAATAAATTCATCAAGATAACCATATCAAAAACACGATAATCACATTAACATCTAACTCATGTCAATAATCTAAAGAATAAAGTTGAGTTCAAAATTGGCATGATTTCCCCCAAGTACTGAATATTCGTACAAAATTAGCACAAGTGACCACATATACATTATTCACATATTTACCACACATGTTCTCAATTCAACAATTACAATCACAATCTCAAACATAGCTATCAATTACTCAAATGGTATGATAATAATAATATGCATAACCAATCTCTTCCTTATATCCCCTCTTATTTCCTCTGACACAAAATTCATGGGCCCACAACTGGAAGGGATCATCCATGTGGTGAGACTACTCAAGGTCTTAATCATATCATGAGGGACTATCGAGCTAGGGTTACTTTACTCACTTATAAATACGGTTTCTCCCAAATTGCACACTATAAGGTGTCATACTCAAGACTAGCCCAAAACTCTAGGTAGGCTAGCAAGGTCAAGTCCCTTAATAGGAATAACGTTACAGTACCTTATAAGGTAAGTAATGACCATAATTCCTAGGATTATTGGTCAATAGCCAAGCACCATATGAAATTTTCACAACCGCTAACTCCTTCGTTAAGGTGAAATCTCGCTATATGATTATTCTCATGAGAAAATGTATTTCAAAAACTCATATATATAATTCACAATTATCCTACATGCTCATCAACTTTCTTCCTCAACAAGTATCAAGAATCATCATATTTCAATCGTACTTCTTGCATCAATTTTTTATATTACCACATAAATCATATTGGCATCATAAAAAACTTATCATGCTCATGTACAATTTATTACTATGCATAATCCATAATTTATAATCTAAAGTATGCCCATCATTACCAACTATCAATCTCATTACTCATATTAAGTCACAATTAACTTGGATCACACATTATAGGGTCTCAACAAAGCCACATATGCATTACAAATAACCATTTTAAAATTTAGATATATATTCATTTGTTTCACAAACATAAATAATTAATTAACACACAAATGTATAAAATAAATTTTCCCTGATTGCTTTATCCTTTAAGAGGTCAAATGTTGCCCCTCAAATTACAACATTTTTAAAACTTTCTAAAGTTTGATTGGAGCTTAATAATAATTAATCTACATTTAAATCACATCACAATGTATCAATAATATTATTAACATAATTTTTACTCATATTCCAACACTTAGGTGTTTATTTTATTTCATTTCATTTTTTTTAAAAACCTTAATCTTAGCTTTTTGAGTTTTAAAATTTAATTTCATATATTTGAACCCATCTACTTGGTTTAATAGCCTTATTCACAATAATTTCATTGAAGTTTGGCTACAATCATCATTAAAACAATTTTTTAATATCAAAATTTTTCTTTTTATTCCAAAAATTTGCACCTAAAAATACTTAAAAATTACAAACTTGATCTCAAGCTTAGAGTCATTATTCTATAGCTATAATAATTTATTTTTCATCCCCAATAATCATCTAAATATCAAGAAATTTAACCAACAATCTACCCATAAAGATCTAGGGATAAACTCAAAAGCCTCAAATTCTAATTCTATCAATAAAATAATATTCTAAAATATTTATTACATTACCAACAACCTCAGTAACCAGATTTATTCATCAAAAATTTATCTCTCTTTCAAACTTTAAGTTTTTTAAAATCTCAAAATCTGCAACTCAAAAAAAAATATGATTAAAAAAATACTTAGAATACTTATCTAATTTTAAAATATTTAAAATTTTATCTAAAATATTTTATTATAAAGCTCTATCTCTTTAATCAATCCTGTTGTTGGCGTCTCGCACTTGGCCTCTTCGTGGTCGCGCACACGGAATCGAAAAGAGAAAATGAAATAGACAAAGAAGAGAGATTTGAAGTAAAATGGTGTGGGTCGTGCTGTCCCACTCCCTCTGTCTTCCCCACCCCCCACTTTTTTTTAATGTATATAATATCAAACTCACGCGCACACCAACAGATTGCCGCCCCACCTTCTTAATATTTTTTTTATTTTTTTATTTATTTAATGTTCCTTCCTTCTTCTTTCTTTCTTTCTTCTTATTTTTTTTTTCAAATAATATTACACACTGCACACATATGCACAAACATCCATTTCCCATCTATTCTCTTGTTTTTTTCTTTTATATAATAATAATTTTTAATTTTAAAAAGATCATAACTTAGGATTTGAATTTATTCTAAATTAAATCTAACAATAATCTCCTAATTAAAATTATTTATCTCTAAATACTCTTTTAAAATTATGCATTTTTTCTTGATTAACTTAATTAACCTTGGATTAAATTTTTGAGATGTTACATTAGTTGACGTGGCATGAGGAGACACTGACATGGCATGAGATGGCTACTTTATTTTTTTTAAATGACTTTTCATGGTGATTTTTTGTTGAAACTAAAAGTTGCCACCAAAAACCTTCCGCTATCAAAAATCTAGTTGCTAATGATTTTTGGTAGTAAGGGTATACTTTTGGCGGTGAGTATGCTTGTCACAGCCAAAAACCATTAGTGAGAAGATTTTTAGTGGCAATCCTTTAACAATAAAAAGTTACTACTAAAAATTTTTAACAACAACTTTTGGGCGGCCGAAAGTCATTTTTGTTATTGTTGTGTGTTTAATATGAAAAGAATACTTTTTTCTAAGCAAACAAAATTGAATTGAATAATTAAAGTTCATATTTATTTTTACCAAACAAAGTATGCATTTATTTTTTTGTTGCACGTATATATTCTTTTATTATATGTAATCTCCTTTGAAATATGTTCATATAATAAATAAGGGTAGACACAAGGGAGAATTTCTACCATATGGAAGAGAGATATTTACCAGTGAGTCCCCAAAAAAATTTAAAATTTTTTGCAGGATTTTTTGAATAAATTGAAATTAAATGGGTGATTGAAAAGACTAAGATACCCTTTTGTTGCAACTGATATTAGTAAATTAATAAGTAAAGTTAGATAATTAATAACTAATGATTATATATTTAGGACTAAATGATTGAACTAGTATAATTATTGACAAGTCATGTAATTTATAACTGATATTAATAAATTAATAAGTAAAAGTAAGATAATTAATGATTGATTTTAGTATGATTATTGACAGGTGAAGTTAGATAATTAATGACTGATATTGGTAAATTAAAAAGTAAAGTAAGAAAATTAGCAACTAATAATGATGCTTTACTTGTAACTCCATACAACTCATGTTGACAAATTAACAAATAAAGTTATAAAATTAACAAGTAATATTCTTAAAACTATGAAGTTACAAAATTAACTAATTAACTATTTGACAAGTACTATTAAGGAATCGATAAGTACAAGCATGTAATTAACAAGTAAAGATAGGTAGTGACTGAATACTTATTAATTTTGCAAAAAAGCATTTCAATCTTTTTAGCCACTTATTTTATGTCAGTTGAAGTCAAAAAATTTTACAAAGAATTTTTAAATTTTTTTGTGACCCATTAGTAAATATCTCCCTTTCATGATCTTTAACTGAAATTCTTCTTAAGAACAAATCCAGTGAAATTGATATCCATAAATTTTTATGAATTTTTCTTTCTTTTTCTGTTTTTTTGAATTTATTATTTTCTTTATAAAATATAAAATCTTCTCCGTTTTCAAAAAATTTTATGAAATTCATAGAGATTCTCAATTTTAGAGCATCCATTGATCCCATTCAATAATGATGTGATCCAGTTATGTGCATGTAATGTGTTGTGCATATGATCTGGTAATGAGGATGAGATTATGGTTATGTTTGCTTTCTAGAATACAATAGAATATAATAAATTAAAAAATAAATGTAGAAAAAAGATGATCAGAAGATATAGGTGAGTCCATTCATAAGAGGGAGGAATAATTTAGTACTCATAGAGTTGAGAATCATGATTCATAATATTTTTAAAGGGTGTGATAATTTTATAATATATATTAATCATATTTACCACGAAGGGAAGGTAATTTAATTAATTTTTATCTTAATTTTTAATTCATTTTATTCTATTTCTTTCTAATGACCAAATGGAACCATAATATATAAAACTAAAATAATAATTACATAATTTTTTGCGAATAAGTTTGATTCATAAAATACAAATAGATTAGAAATGGTACGTATAGGCGGTTCACAAATTCTTTCACATCAATAATCCATTGAACCTAACCTGCATACCACTAACGTAATATCCTTAAAATATGGACATTTCACTAATCCATAGTATGTATTATAAATCTAATTTTTTTTGTGTTTATTTAAATATTAGTTTTATGTTTTTAAATTAAAAAACCTTCATAATTATTGGTGGACTCCTGCACAAACTAATAATATTAATTTCCAAATCTCTTACAACGTCTATTCTTGAAGGACGTATAATTTAAAAATATCAAGGAAAAAAAAATAAAGTTCTACTTTCATTTCTCCACTCATTTAGAAAAGGGATAAGTGTAAATTTTACGTATCCACAAAATTTGGATATTTTACTACATATCTTTCCTGTAACTACAATATAATCTATTGTAATATAATTAGTTTTTCCTAATATTGCAATTAGAGCTAGGAATAAAGATCAGGTTTTAAAAAATGACATTTTTCAAAAATCTAAACTTTGAAACCCGGTCTAAGTAGGTGTTGAAAAAGAGGCTTGATTTTGAGTGTCTCGTTTAAATCTGTTTTTATTTTACCATTAAAAAGTAAAGTATTTTTAATATTTTATTTTAAAATTTTTAATTTTGAATTTTTGAACATGATAATTTGTATTTTAAAAAAATTGAAATGTTATAATTGAAATTTTTAACTTTTAAAAATTCAAAAAAAAATAAAAAAAATTATAAAAAGGCCTTATAAACTCGACCTTGAATCATTTGAATAAAGACCGGGCTTTATCAATTTTAAAGTAACTAGGTCTATGAGCTGAAACCCATATGAGTCATATAGATAGCTTCATTCTAATAATAATATTCACTCTAGAGTCTAGATATATAAGAAAATTAATTAATTATGAACACCCATGATGAGCAGTCTCCATCTCCTGATAGAGATATACACTGTGATTGCAACAGCCTTATCGATCCACCATCGTTATTAATTACTTAATATAAGTAATACATATATTAAAAATAGTTGAACATCCAAATCAGATATAATAATTTACACATGCAATCAACGCAGTTTCAGCACACCACTTGAAGGGAATGAGTAAATGTTACCCGTACTCCATCATCTGAATAATTTTACCACTGATCAATCTCATAACATAGTTAAAGTTCATTGTTTTAGCGCTGTTTAATGAGTTATTTCACAATTATACATAAAATAAAAAGATTGAACCCAGGAAAATAATCAGCACCTTGACATGATCCGAACTTTGAGACCACACTTCATCAGAAGCACTATTGAAAGTGCTGGAGAAACGGGATGATCTTTCACCACATGAACTTGATAATTCTTCAAAATAAAAGTTGCCATTATCTTCATTTGAATGAAAGACAAGTCCTTACCCAAACAAGTTCTTGGTCCGGCATTGAAACTAGTGAACTTGTATGAAGGTATGTGAACGACGCGTCCTCTTTCTGAGATCCACCTCTCTGGTTTGAATTGCAAGCAATCTTTTCCCCATATTTTCTCACATCTTCCCATTGCGTACAAAGATAAAAATATCATAGTACCAGGATAAACCTCATGTCCACTAGGAAGTGAGTCGTGTTTGGTCGCTTGCTTGTGCTCAAAAGGTATTGGAGGGAACAGTCTCAGAGATTCACACAGAGCACCGTGGAGATACACTTGATTTTTCATTTCCTTTTCTTCTTTGATTTCTTCAAGAATCTTGGCTTCCACTGAAGGGTGTGTAGCGACAAGCCAAAAGAACCACGTGAGAGCTGAAGTTATGGTGTCTCTACCTGCGACAAAAAGATTAAAAGCAGTGTCTCTTAGAAACTTGTCATTCACATGTTCTTTACCTTGTTCCTCCCTCATCAAAGTTGTCAGCAAGTCCTCGTCTGTTTCCTTCATTTCATTGTTTTTGCTAAGCTCTTCTCTCTTTGATGCTATACTTTCATAGAGGAATTGGTCAAACAATTGACATGCTTCAGCCATCTTCTTCTCTGCTCCAACTCGAAGCCATCTCTGAAGTTTCCAGATGCATCTAGGTACCGAGTATCTGTAGAATATAAACTCCTCAGCCTCATTGAAAGCTCTCTCACATGCAACTTTTGGGAAATCAACCGCAAGGCTTTTGGGGTCAGATCCTAAGACCACGGAGCAAATAATATCAAAATTGAAGCGATTAAACACGTCTTGCAGATCCACTTCAATTCCCTGCCTTTCTAGGTGATCAAGAAGAGGAGAAAGACAGAAATCCACCTTCTCTCGAACGATCTTTTCCAGAAACTTCTCGAAGCTTGGGGTTTTAAACAAGGAATGGAGAAGTGCCCTGTGATACTTCCATGTGTCTGAATCTGCAGTGAAAATCCCTTCCCCGAAAGGTTCAAAAATCTCATGAAATTCTGGACCTTTTTTGTAGTTGGCGAAATTCTTACTCATCATGTGATGTACGTTCATGGGGTCGCAAGTCACCAAACCGTTCATTCCAGTAAACCAAGGTCCAACGAAGCTCCCTGTACCCTCTTTTCTTTGAAGAGCCTGAGTTATATAGTCATGAATCTGACCTAAATTGCTGAGACCTGTTGGTAGCATTCCCACTATAGGCCAGTTTTTAAGGAGGGGATCTTTGTAGCATCGTCTCTGATAGCAATGAAAAAGGAAGAGGATAAGCACTGCAAGACCTGCAATGACTACTTGTGCATAACTGAGCATGATGATTGTAGACTATATTGGATAACTTTGCTTCCTTAGATATCAATGCATTTGTGTTTTCTCCGCTCCTAAGTCAATATTAATATAGTAAGTTCGATCGACATTAAGCTCTTAAATGAATACAATTTGTCAATGTTTAGTAGTCACTGTCTTCGGGACCACCTTTCGGCGACATTATATTCCAACTACTTGAGACCTTTTCGCCACCTTTAGGTATCCTGGGTTCTTGTCTTTTTGAAGAACATGGTAGGTCGTAACATTGTTGTTGTGTATTTGAAGATACAGTGGTACAAAGAATAAAAGTATCATTCAAGCTACTTAAGACTAGATCAAGTTATAAGAACCAGGTTGAGAAATGAATGGGTGAATGAAGGTTAAGGTTTCGGACTTCGGACTCTCCTCGTAATAAACAAATTAGAGAGTATCATGAAAATTCTAAACCAAGAACGTTGTGACGTTAAAATTCGCCGTAATTTCTTGGAGCTCTATTAATAGTCATCAAAACAAAATAAATGTGGAAGGGAGCTTCAGGGTGGTTTTCATAGGCCCTATCCTCTATGACAAGTCTACATCCTCATCCTGATATACAGGCCCTCTTTAGTTTACTTTGTTTTCTCTGCGGGGGAAACATAAGAAAAGCGACGGCAACAGCAACAATGGGCCCGTTTATTCAAGATTAAAAAATAAATAATTTTTATATAGTTTATAAATTTTATAAAAATAAATTTATTTTATAGAAATTTTATTAAAAAATATATATTATTTTATATTTTGTTATGATAGTAAGAAAATAATTATTAATTATTTTTTTAAAATTTTACAATGTCTTAATTTTAATTTTATATATTTTTGTATATTTTCTCTGTTTAAATTATACTTTCTTATTTGCCACATTAAATTATTTTCAGAAGCTACTCAAAGTAACATCTTAAAATAATCAGAATTTTTTTTCTAGATTCTGGTTATTTTCAAAAATTTAAATAAATATAATAAAAATTCACAAAATAAATTTTTTAGAAAAATAAATAATTTTTTAATGAAATAAATTAAAACTAACGGGACTTTAGTTAATTCTGACAACTGACAATAAATGCAATTGACTAGGCGATAAGAGAGCTGGGCATGCATTCGGCTCTGGCCCCGCATTTTACCCAAAACAAGAAACAAAAGAAAGAGCTGTGCATGTTTATCCATGCACGTGCGTATCAAATTTTCAGCATCAAATTAAATACACTGACAATATACTATGCGAATTGCGTAGCAAAATGATTTTTTTTTTTTTTGAATGCAAAGTGATCACATTAAACCACGAAAGGTGAAATCAGTACAGACTGAAGGATCTTCTCTTTTCATCGTTCACCATAGTTAAGGTAAGGGTTTATCAAAAGAATAAAAGGACCCAGTAAGATTCATAGCAAAACTAGCAAACAAATTAAATGGCTACAACAATTAGTCTCTCTAAACATAAAATTCAAGGAGACAACTACTCCTAAATAAGAGGAATCTAGCATAATGGATGATATCTCTGAACGGATAATTTTCAATCTCATACCGCAAGAGAAGGTTCACTGCCTTAGCTCGATCTGTGAAAAACATTGACTCCTTGAAGTCTCATCCTAGAACATATAGATCCAGCCCTTGTGAAATGCCAACCATTTCAGTGATGGAAGGAGGAAAGGATATGACAAAAGAAGCAAAACTAACAATATCTAGCAACTCCATTGTTTCTTATCAACACTCCACCACAACGAGCGTCCCATCTTCTCCAGTAACCGGATGGATCCATGAGGATTTTAATTGTTAGACGGAATGAGAATCTAAAATATCCCCAGGAGGGGGTAAAAGAGAAAGAAGACTCATTATATTAAATCTTTATCAAAGTATCTTATATTTTGTGATATCAAATTTTTTTAAAAAATATCTTATAATTTAAAAATGTCGCTATTAAAAGTTAAAAATCAACAATGGCATTTTGTCGTTGCAAAAATCACACATCAACGGCGATTATTTTGTCGCCGCCGAATGTTAAATATCAGTGGCAACATTTGTCGCTCCGAAAGCAACCAATTAAAGGCAACTTTTTTTTCGCCACTGAAAAGTAATGTTGGTTCACTTACACACATGGCAACATGTCACCGTCAACGTGGTGCCATGCCATCCTCCACGTGTCGCCCCCACCTCACGCCACGTGGCACCCACCTTGCATCACGTGGTGCCATGTCACCCTCCACATAGGGCCCCACCTCGTACCACGTGACTCCATGTCACTATCCATATGTCGCTCTCACCACACGCCACGTATTATCATGTTATCAATTTATATTTTTATTTTGAAAGTTGTCTCCTCCAAGATTTGAACCCATGACCTCCTCCTTTTGTGTCCAACCATTTTGTTACTGAGCTGTAATGAACCTTTAGTCTATTATTACATAATTAAGTATATACACACACACACATATTATTAAACTATACAAACACACATATATATTAAATACTAAATATTATAAAATATCATTACTATCCTTAAATACTTCAATTTAATTCTTTTAATTTATAAAATTATAAATTATATTATTTATTTTGTTTAAAGTAAACTATAAATATAATTGATTTGTATTATTTATTTTAATTTTTTTTACTTGTTGAGGTTGTTATATTATTTATTTTAATATTCATGTTTATAATTATAATATAAAAAATATCTAAGAATAAATAGTAAAACTACTGCTGATTATACATTAGTTTAAAATTATTTATGTTTTTAAACTAGCATCAAGCTTTAAAGTTAATGGTGTTAAATGTAGAATTTAAATTGAAAAATTAGATTAGATGAAATATCATTCTATGAATGAATAAATTTAAGTATCACATGTTTAATTATTATAAACAACTAGTGTTATTGACTTCTACATTGATATGATGAATTATGCTTTCTCTCTCTTCTCTTCTATCTTGAATATTTAAGATTTTTTACTTATTAGTTATAATTTTAAATTTAATTTTTTTTAGTTATTAATCAGTCAAAAAATATATATTAAAAACTTTATGCTTATTTTGACCATTAAACATCTCAACTAGCTTTTGAATAAAATTATCCAAATAAATTTTAGTTTATCTATCAGACTTAAAAAAAAACATATCTAAATATAAATCATATTATATTTACTGACTTTTCTATTAATCTTAGTTTGCTAACCTCGGTTGAATTTTAATCTTAGTTATAAATTTTTTAATACAAACACACATGTAAAATGATATGATTTGGCTTAATTCTTTACTTTAGCTCATTAACATTAAATAATACCTTAACCTTATCTTAAAGTTACAATTTAACCATAAAATATATTAAATGAAAACACATTATGTTATTTTATATATTCATTATAAAATTACAATAATACAACAAAATTAATGTCTTAAAATGTTAAATATTAGATAAATAAAAATAAAAAATTATGATGATAATACAAAATTAAACCTTCAGTGGTGACATTTAAAGTTGCTGCAAAAAGTCTTATTTTCAGTGGGGACACTAAAAATTCATCGTTGATTCTCAACTTTCAGCGGTGAATTATATGTCACCGCTGAAACTTACAATATAATTTTTTAAAAAAATTATAATATATTTTAAAATATGTTGAGAATCAGTGGCGACACTAAAAAGTCACCACCGATTCTCAACTTTCTGCGGTGACTTGTATGTCATCACTAAAACTTGCAACATAATTTTTTTAAAAAAATTATAATATATTTTAAAATATGTTAACAATCAGTGGCGACATTAAAAAGTCACCGCTGATTCTTAACTTTCAGCGACGACTTGTATGTCACCGCTGAACTTATAACATAAGTTTTTTTAAAAAAATTATAACATATTTTAAAATATGTTGATAATCAGCAGCGACACTAAAAAGTAACTGCTGATTCTTAACTTTTAGCGGTGACTTATAGGTCACCGCTGAAACTTATAACATAAGTTTTTTTAAAAAATTATAATATATTTTAAAATATATTAACAATCAGCGGCAACACTAAAAAGTCATCGCTGATTCTCAACTTTCAGCGGTGACTTGTATGTCGCTGCTGAAACTTAAAACATAATTTTTTTAAAAAATTATAACATATTTTAAAATATATTGACAATCCGCGGCTGCATTAAAAAATTGTCACTGAAAGTGTAACTTTTTGCGGTGACATGCACTTGTCGCCGCTAAAAGTTTGACAATCAGCAGTGACTATATATTGTTGCTGTAGAAAGTCACTATTTCAGCAGCGACTTCGAATATCACCACAGAAAGTCACACTTTCAACGATGACTTTTATAGTCGTCGTTGAAAGTTGAGAATCAGCGGTGACTTTTTAGTATTGCCGCTGAAAGTCATTTTTTCTTGTAGTGTTACAGGGAAGGGAGATAATATTTTTGTCATATTAATAAGGCACCTCAATAATTATTATGTTCATCTTTACTATTTTTCCCCTATTAAATGTAGGGAATTTTATTACATGTTAAAGTATTTTTTAAAAAAATAGGTATATTTAATAGAAAAAAAATTTGAAATTTTATTGAATTTTAGACAAATAAATAAGACCAAAGGCCTTATGTGATAGGTTATGAAGCACTGATACTTCAAGTTGCCTTACATATTGATATTTGATACCAATATTTTTTTCAATACATATATGTAAAATATCAAAATATTATTTTTTATTTTAAATTTTTTATTTTTGATGCGTATCCAATATTTTTATATTGTGAGTTGGTATTTTAAAGTCGATACTTGAAGACTATTTTTAAAAAATTAATTTTTTTAATATTGTGATATTAATCTTTTCTATTTCTAATTTTTTTGTGATTTGATTTTAAAATTAAATATTAAATTTTTCTTAAAAAATAAGTTTTAGATATAATAAAAAATAAAAATTATTTTTTAATTATAAAAATGTGGGAATATAATCTTTTGGCGTTTAAACCATAGGTGGGGAATTATTAGCATAGACTAGATTATAGTCAATTAAGTATAGATAGAATAAAAATATAGGTAATGATTATGTTTTTTTCATATTATTTTATAGGATTATATATGTATGCTATTTTGGATATTTTCTAAATTAAAATCATATTTTTAATTTTTTACTATTTTTTATAAATATATAATTTGGTATAAATAGAACAATAGTAAAAATAATGATTATATTTTGCTTTATATTATTTTACAAGAATTGATATATATTCTATTTTGGATATTTTTAAATTAAAATTATATTTTTAATGTTTTTTATTATATGTGTGTGTACATGTATCAAAAATATATCGTTTCTTATATTTTTAAAAATAAAAGTATCGAAATATTGAATATATATCATATCTAATACATGTATTAGTATCCATGCATCATAAGTAATAGACCATAGAAAGTTTTGGATGAGCATGCTTGCATGCTATATACGCATCCTACCTATATGTAAGGGATAGCCGAAGTCATTGAATGAATGCTTTGATTTTCTAAAGAGTGCAAAAGTAGATTTTACTAATTGCCAACAACATCATGGCATTACAGTACGATGATCTTTGTAGCAACATTATCAGGTGCAAGCCAATCAGTGGCTTGATTATATCCGTTCAACCAATACACACATAATAACATTACCGAAGTAGAAAAACAGACACAAGCACGACAAAAGACTTCAAACATACAACACATAATATAAATTACCTTCTACTTTTATATTAAATTGGTCAATGTCTTTTTATGATCCAAACCTCGAGACCATATCTCATTTGAAGCACTTTTGAAAGTTTGGGAGAAATAAGATGATCTTCCAAACTTCCACCACATAAAATTGATAGTTACACAAGATAGCAAAAGCTGTAATCTTCATTTGAGTAAAATACAAGTTCTTATCTAAGCATGTCTTAGGACTTGCAGTGAAAGTACTAAACTTATATGATGGCATGTGAACAATGCCTTCTCACTTTAAGATTCATCTTTCTGGTTTGAATTCCAAGCAATCTTCTCCTCATATTTCTTCATACCTTCTCATAGCATATATAGATGTCATCACCATATTACTAGGACTGACCTCATGCCCACTAGGAAGAATATCATGTCCGATCATTTGCCTAAGAACCAAAGGTAGGTGAGGATGCAATCTCAAACCTTCACACAAAGCAGCATGAAGATATACTTGATTTTTCACTTCCTTTTCTTCTTTGATCTCTTCATGAATCTTTGCGTCTACTGAAGGGTGTGTAGCAACAAGCCAAAAGAACCACGTGAGAGCTGAAGTTATGGCATCTCTACCAGCGAAAAGAAGACTAAAAGCGGTGTCTCTCAGAAACTTGTCATCCCCTTCATCTTTTCCTTCGTCCCCCCTCATCAAACATGCTAGCAAATCATCGGCTTCCTTCTCATTTCCGTTGATTTTTCGGAGCTTTTCTCTCTTTGATGCTATACTTTCGTAGAGGAATCGATCAAACACTTCACATGCTCGGGCCATCTTCCAAGCCATCTTTAAAGCTTGCACACGCTTTTAGGTATTGTGTGTCTGTAAAATGTGAACTCTCCAACTTCATCAAAGGCTCTCGTGCATGCAACTTCTTGGAAATCTAGTAAGGCTTTTTGATCAAATCCTAAGACTATAGAGCAGACAGCGTCAAAGTTGAAGCGACCAAACACGTCTTGCAGATCCAATTCAACTCCTCGCTTCTCGACATGATCAAGAAGAGGAATCAAACAACTCTCCACCTTCTCTCGAACAACCTTCTCCCGAAACTTCTCGAAGCATTTTATTTTGAAAGCTGAACGCTGAAGTGCCCTGTAGTGTTCCCATGCATCTGAATCTACAGTAAGAATGGAATCACCAAAAGCATCGAGAACCTTGGGAGGTCATTCCCTTTAATGTAGTTAGCGACATCCTTGCTCATAATGCGATGCACGTTCATTGGGTCACAGGTCACCAAATAGTTCATTCCAGTAAACCAGGGTCCGAGGAAATTACCAGTGCCTCCATTTCTTTGCAGAACTTGAGTTGTGTAGTCATGAATACAAACGGAGAGCTTTGCTTCCATAGATCATATGATGTACTATACAAATACAATTATATAGCCAGTAAATAGAGAAGGAGAATAATGTTCAAATTGTGCTCCTATAAGCCAATGCCGTTCAATCCTGCTTGCTGATATTCTGGTGTGCATTAATATTGGATAGCAGTAAGGCACTACTGGACTGTTAGGTAGTATACTAGGCTAGCAGAGAAAATATGATTGAGGGAAAATGAGGGGAAAGAGAAGGAAAAAAAAGAGAGATGTGATTTTCTCTCTATGCCTGACTTTTTATTTTTTATTCTGGCCAGCTTTCAGTATGTTTGATTGAGCCAGTGAAAATAAGAAAAAAGTTGTTAATTCAAACAGATAATAATAACTTTATTGTTTATAAAAAAAAATGCTTATACATACGTAATAAAATTTAATATTTTGACATATTATTTGTATAATTTTTCTTATTTATTCTAATGAAATAAAAATATAATTGCGAATTAGTTTATCTAATTTTAAATTTTATGTTTTGAATTATTAAACATACAATAATCTAAAAATTTTAAACTACAATCAAATATATGGAGGGAAGCATATACATATATAGAGAGAAAGGCAGGAAACCAAAAAAAAATATTATGGATAAATTTGAAAGTGGGGTTTTCCGTTCAAAACCTCCCCTTTTTTGAAAGAAAAGTTTAGGAAAATTATGTGCGTCCTACGTACTATTTTTTTATTCTTCTCTCCTCATTTTGCTTTTCTTCACTTTTCTTTCTCCCTTCTTTTCTTTCTTGCCAAATCGAAGCATTAGTTTCTTTCCATTTTGTTTCTCTTTTGCGGATATTTAATTTGGTTATAACATGGATTGGACAAGAAGAAGTTATTATTGCATTATAAGGATGCAATTGAACAAATGGAGCAAGTTTAAATTGACATAACATGAACTTATTAGTCCGAAAGTACCATCAAGAGGAACAAAAGTCTAACACCCATCTAATTGACACAACATGTAAAATCTCCTTGTACTTCATTAGGACCCAATAGTAACAACAAAGTGTGTTAAACAATTAGTACGAATAGAGACTATAACAGTTAGTTAAGAAGTTGCAACTTTCTAAACAAGAGCTTCCCAATCCACATATACCATGAAGTTATAAAGGTTGCATGTGTAAACCAACCTCCCAAGGCAAAATAGGCACAGAAAGAGTAATAGACCAGAACAATCTACAATAACAAAACGGCCACCCTTCATAACCAATCATCCATCATGTCAAATAAATCATTGTCATCTTTTGGCAAGTTTACTAAGAGCTATAGTCATTCCATTGCTTCAAGGGAGATATTTTTTTGCTATCAACAAAGACTATTCTTTATACTTACAAAAAATACTTTAAAATCTTAAAATTTTAGAAAAAGACTATATATAATCCTTAATAGTGATTAAAATTTTTTAATTAAATTTTTTCAGTTCTCACCTTATACAATTTTAATTGTCATTTTTTAACATTTTTAGTGCTCGGTCTTCTTATTCTTTTAAATGGTCACTCTAAATGTCCTCAATACTCATCTTACATGATTTTAGACCAAAAAATAAGGAAAGATAAGTGATTTTTATAGTCTTGAAAAAACATGGAAAATGATTATTGAAAACATCTATGATGATTTTTAAAAAATAACAAAAAACTGGATACTAAAAATACTAAAGATGAATATCAAAATTAAAATACTTATGCTAGATGCTAAAATATGAAAGATGAGTACCCAAAAAAAAATTAACTCAGGAAAATTTTAATGGGAGAATGTGTAATATCCTGATTTTGTGATTGAGAATTAAGAGTTAATTGGCTTGATTTGGGGACTTGATTAATGTTAATTTTAAAGCTGTTTAGGTGGGAGATGAGGTTAATAAGTGATTTATGGAGGTTTAAGGGTTATGTGGTTGCCCGTTGGCGGACATGGCAAAGAAGAGCCATATTTATCCAAATGTCCGTTCAATGCTCATCCATTTGTGGATGAACGTTGAGTAAGCATAATCGACCCTCGACATTCACCCATGCGCAGATGCACAATTAATAGGTACAACCACCCATGAACGTCATCACAGACCTGTTTTCTAAATAAGTCTTTTAGAAAATGAAAAAAAAGAGAGGAGAGGGAGAACGGTGAATGGAGAGAAGGAGCTGGGATTTGCCATTTTTGAGCTTTGGATCACGATTTGAAGCTTCTTAACCTCTATTAAGTAATTATAAACCTATAATCTACTTCCATTTCCTATATTCTTGTTGACTTGAGCTTGGTAGTTGAGATAAAATGTTAGAGTTTCATATTCTTTGAGGTTTTTACTTATTGATTTTGGTTTAATTGTTATGAATAAGCTATTTGGAGATTTCTAAGAATTTAATCGATTTATTTTGTTCATGGCTTGATGACTTAGGATCGATTAGAGTTAACCCTAGGTCCTAAATTGTTGATAATAGGATTTTGAAAGTTAATTATGGTTGTTAAAAGTTTATATGGATTGGTTAGTGTTGAGAAAAATTATAGGGCTAAATGGATGATTGTCGAATTGAAGTTTTGTATTAGAGAACATAGCTTTGGGATTTAAAGGGGTAGTTTGAGGTTGATTAATTAAGGATGATATTGGAAGAATTGTTTTTTTTCTCTTTTATTTCTTATACGTTTCCTCTTATTAAAAGTAATCTTGTTCGAAGTACAATTGTTTATTAAACGTAAACACCTCTTTCAATGGAGATTTAAAACTTGGTTCATCACATTGTGGAGGACCAACCCTTTCTACTAGACTCAATCTTATTGGTATATTGGAAAAATTATTAATCATGAGTAATAGAAGCATTAGAGTTAATATAATATTATTATTAATTATGAATTTAAATTTGATACTCAAACGGTCCAGATATTCTGTCAGCGTCGAAGTTAGATGAGGACACGAGGCTAAATTGTACTCCAAAATCATATGAATGTAAAATAATATAAATAATGTAAGGAAAATGCCCAATATATAGGTCAATTTGTTAAGCTTAAGACAATTTTTTTTTTTTGGCATCAGGGAGATATATAGTATTTGCTTACGTTGCTATGTTTTAAAAATTTTGGAAAATTTATATTTGATCTAAATGATCCTGATTTCACAATATTTTTTTTACAATAACAACAACAACAATAAGCCTTTATCCTACTAGGTGGGGTCGGCTACATGGATTGCAAGACGCCATTGTGCTCTATCATTTATCAAGCTTTTAAGAATATTATTAATTAAGAGGTCGCGTTCAATAACTTCCAAGAGTGTTCTCTTAGGCTTTCCTCTACCTCTCTTAATCGAACTCAAAGTTATATATTTCACTCTTCTTACTGGTGCCTCCCTTGGTCTTTTTTGTACATGCTCAAACCATCTCAACCGATTTTCTACCATTTTTTCCTCAATAGGTGCCACCCTCACTTTTTCGCGTACGTGCTCATTTCAAATTTTATCTTTACGTGTATGTCCGTACATCCATCATCACA
This sequence comes from Prosopis cineraria, assembly GCF_029017545.1. Classification (NCBI taxonomy): domain Eukaryota; kingdom Viridiplantae; phylum Streptophyta; class Magnoliopsida; order Fabales; family Fabaceae; genus Prosopis; species Prosopis cineraria. The sequence continues at coordinate 26,561,802 of NW_026555334.1, forward strand.
TTCTCATCTCTGCTACTCTAATTTTATGTTCTTGCTATCCCGTTAGAGCCCAGCATTCACTACTATATAACATTGCCGGTCTGATAGCAGTACGATAAAACTTTCCTTTAAGTTTATTAGGCACCTTACAGTCGCAAATAACTCCTTTATCTTTTCTCCAATTAAACCATCCAGCTTGAATTATATGTGAAATATCTCCACTGATTTCACCATCATTTTGAATAATGGCTCCCAAATATCTAAACTTTTACATTTGAGGTATAATTGGGTTTTTTTTTACATTTTAAAAATTTTTTTAACCAAAGGATTTGGCTCTGCCACTGCTCCTTGAGCAGTCTAAGTCAATCTATATGATGTCTTGTTCATTGCAATATATATTAACATTTATTAATTAGTCTGTCCTTCTTTCTCTTCTCCATTATATTTCAATATTCCATTTTATTATTAGAAAATTCTCAATATTCCATTTTGTGTATGAATCCTTGTGCATGTTTGGATAATACAAATAATCAATATTTTAAAGGAAAAAATTATGATTTTATGAAACATATATATGTGTGTGTATTTATTATAAATTTAAATTCATGATTTTTTAAAAATATCAAACACACGTCAAAATCAATTATAAATATAAAACTATAATTTTCAATTCTCATCAAATATTTAATTTACAATACTCTATTTTCAAGGTAGTTAGGTCTATAAAGCCTTCCAACAAGTAACCACTATCCGTTTTTAATATCATTCAATTAATTATTAGTTGTAGATTCAATGTAAGCCGCACCAAATACATTAATGCCGCCAATTCAGGTTGCTGATATTTTGGTTTACATTTTGGACAGTTAAGTAGTGAATGGCTGATAATAGAAAATAAGAAAAATTACATTTAGATTCCATGAAGCATACTCATTTATCAATAAATCACACAAAATTTAAAAACTATAGCTAAATCTCTTAGGACTTAAGTATAATTTAGAATTAGGGTAACAAGATAACAATGGCCCTATGAAAATATATTTTATTTGTCAAATAATTTAGAACTATCATTTCAACTTTTTACAATTGTAACTTCATATGTCCAATAATTAAATTGACCATGCATTATAAATTTGATACTATTAATTCAACATTTTACAACAATAATTTTACATGTATAAGAGTTAAATTATATGTTGTCAACAAAGTTTAGTACTAATTATTTACAACTACCACATCATTAATTTACAATTCACATTAATATTTTACAATTATAACTTCAGTATTTTTAATAGGGACAATGTTGTCTTTGTACCCTAAATTTAAATTATAGTCAAGTTTTGAGGAACTTAGTTTCTAAATTACAGAACTTATTTGTAAATAAGTATGCTCTACAAGACATATATATGTAACTTTTCCCAAAAAAATAAGGAGAGAAAATGATGGAAGAGAATGGGAGAAGAGAAAAGTGAGGGAATATTATTTTATATAAACAATAATAACCTTATTATTTATAAAAAATATTTATATATAATAAAATTTTGGCAAAAATTTACAAAACTCTCCTGAACTATTTAACATTATTACATATAATGTCCCTCACCTTTAAACTTTTAAAATTAACCTCCATAATCTTTTATTTTTCTTTTCAAAACCACCTACATTTAATAACTCTATTATCATTAACAAATTAAAGTTTTCCACATCAGATAAAACTCATAAATTTAAATTTTTTGTTTTCGTTTCAAATCTTAACTCATCTCTTTTATTTAAAATTTTTTAAACAATCTAAATAAAAAATAAATATGTAAATTTTAAATGTAAGATTTTAAATTTAAATTAAATTTCAAATTCATCAACATAAGCACTATCTAAGAATTGTGCATGATTTTCTTTTTTTCGATGGGATGTAAGAATGGGCTATGCCCATAAGGATGTGAAAATATAGAATTCTTCAATTCTTTCAATATAGATGCTAGTTCGGCTTCCATTGACAGCCCAATAAAGGCCCAACATAATGAGTTTTCTTTTTCTTTTTTCTCTTATCTCTTCATTTTAATTTAGGGGAGGAAAACATATCAAAGTTCTCAACTTTGCTCTCTAAAATTTTCTAAATTTAAGAGTGTCGTTGAATAAATCAAATAACATGATGCTTCCATGTTATTAAGGATAGAGAACATTTTTAGATGAGTTTCTTTTTCAGACATTTTTTAACACTTGTAGCCTTCTCGATGGTTTTCTGATCACCGTCAAGTTTATCGGAGTTTCTGCAGTGTCAAAAACAGACGAGGACCATGGGAATGACGAGGCTGAATCATACTCCAGAATTTTATATGAATGTAAAATAATATAAATAAATTTTGGACCATTTATATTTTAGAGAGTAAAAAAAAAAATATTCTTGCAAAAGCTACCTATGTATAAAAAAGCATTAGTGATAACGACCCAAAGTGATTTAAAAATAAGTTTTAATGCAAAGTCATTAAAATATCCATATTTAAAATAAAAGAAATTCCTCCTAAAAGGGCAGTGGTCCTAGCAGTGAATCATCATGTTCCTTAATAATTCAGACTATATATTTTGACACGTACACAAGATCCAGAGGCTTGCTAGCTTGGAGCATGATTTTGACTTTTAAGGTCTACCACATCATATATAGCCTCTTGATTCGCAGGGAAATGCCAATAATTCTTTCGGGTCTTTCGTTTTTTTCTGTTGTTGGGGGTTCAGCGAGTCTTGTTTTGTTATAATTGAGATTTCTATTAATAAATTTGTTACTTCTGGCCCCCCAAAAAAAAAAAACTAATTCATTAATTGGAACCGACAAAAATAAGTTATATCTGTTTGTAACTGAACAATGAATATCAAGCATGTCAAAAATGTTAAGTCTCAATAGATAACAAAAGGGTCTCAAACTTTCTTACCACAGTTCAGTCGGGTGTAAAAGATACAAGACTTTGATGGAACAAGTGTATAATTTTTATTAAAATATAAAAAGATTACAAACTAAAAACTGAAAACTAAAAAGGACTAATAAAAATAAAATTTGTGAGTCTTTGATGGAGTATTAACTAGTTTCTTCTGTATTTTCTTCTTCTATTTATAGTGTCAAAATAGCAGTAGTCTTTTCCTTGAAATTTAGCATGTTTTGTTGAAAAATCAAGGATCTTATGAAACTCATGGCACGGTCTCTCCACTTTGATAACCAGCCCATTTTAGTGAAATACTTAGGCGTAGATTTCAACATTATTTAAAATCGTGTCGTCGTGCCAACGGTTTAATATTTGCAGCTAACATGATTTTAGCATATTTACTTATTGTGGCTTTTATTGAACCTCGGGGCTGGCCCCTTTGGTTTATATCGGGCTTGACGCTTTAATTATTTAGCCCAACTAGCGTTATAACCTATTTGAACAACATTTTATATTTAGTCCAAACAATATCATTAAAATTATTGTTTAATGATTGCTTTGGTTTTCATCTTTATCCCTAATAGATATACCAAATAAAATTGAAAAAAAGAAACATATATAGGACAGGAGTAACAAATTTCTCACTGGGAATTGAGAAAAGGGGCATATTTAAAATAACACAATCAATGTTCTACAAACTCTTGTAAAATAACTTACATTTAAAATCACAAAATTCTTTGTATAAAAAAATCACAACATTATTTATATTAAAAAAATCATAAAGTTCTTCAATAAATTGACCTATATAGGACCGGAGGAAATGGTTTACGACAAACTTTGCGTATCATGGAAATATAATTTTGTGAAAATAAAATTATAATTTTTTAAAAAATTTAAATCTTAAAGGATACAAATATATAAAAATAAATAATAAACCAAATATCAAATATTGTGAAAATAATAATTAAATGGTATAAAATGAATGAAAAATTTAAGCTACTTTCCAAATAAAATTTAAAAGGCTCACCTTGCTCCTTGACAGAGTTGAGGCGACATTGGGACAAAGGGTGAATATTAAAAAATTGTGTATTACTTTTAATATTTTGCATCCATATCCTAAAGATGTTAGCCTCTTTATCCCTAAATTTTAATATTTTACACATTTGTCTTTGAGTTCTAAGATTTTGCAACCCTCGTATGTAGGTTTGCTGATGTCTTCTTCATTGCAGTATAATATTAATATATTTTTTTGTAAACCAATATTAATATTTATTAATTAGTCAATATTCCCATTTTGAGTATGAATTTTTGTGCATGTTTGGATAATACAAATAATCGATATTTTAAAAGTGAAAATTATGATTTTATGAATGATATATATATATATATATATCAAAATATCTCTACATGCCAAAATCAATTGTAAACTTAAATTTATGGTTTTTCAAAAAATATCCAAACATAATTTATACATGGCAAAATCAATTATAAATCTAAAATCATAATTTTCAATCCTGTCATCTTCTATATTTCTTTATTTAATTTACAGTACTTTATTTGCAGGGGCTTCACCCTTATTTTTAGGGCAAAATCTCAGTTGAAGCAATTAGCGGGCCAGGTACATCCATGAAGCCTCCTTAATCAGATCTGGGCAATAATCACTATCCATCTAATATCATTCAATTTCTTAGTTGTATATTCAATGTCAACTGCACCAAACCAGAGCAAGCAGGCCACAACCTAGATCAGTGTACCTATATGGGAAGACAATAAAGCCTTGCTCAAAACTGGATTCATTTTTTTGCTCGTATGTTTACGAGCCCGTTCCCACCTCATAATTTTTTTTTCTCCCAACCTAACTTTAGATTGTATTTATATTTAATAATCCATAAAAGAACATCAATTCTAGGGAGAATAGCACCTAAGGTTCCAAATCAAAGAAATTTCCACTTGAGGCTCAATATATTCTAAACTGATTCTGCAGGCCCAAAGGTCTTAGATGCAAATACATTTTATGGTAAAAAAACTCATTTCCCTTCATTTAAAATGTAAAAGTTTCTCATATGCATATATAATAGAATGTTCATATATAATATGACAAGGTCTATATATTAACAACATAATATAATGCCCATTCATTATACATAATTCATGTAGTTTAATTGAACAATAATATACAAGTTCCTAAGGTTGTACATGGGTAGGAACATGCCACCTATGGCTTTACCTGTTACCCACCCATTTTTGCTAAATAGGTGGCCATCCACCCATACTTGCATATATCCGTTTGCGCCCGTTTTAATGGGTATGGGCAGGTACGGGTAGGTCTAGACCAGTCATTAAGTCTACAGCATCAGCTTCTTTAAAAAAATCAATTAGAATATATGTTTTTCATCCCATTCTAATTTAATATAAGTAGCATCATTCTAAAAGTTTAAACTTGTGAATAAGACAAGGATCAATAATTTAACAGTAAATAAATAAGGATCAATAATTTTAATTCTAAATAGTCTAATCTTGTTGAAGAAAAAATAGTTGGTGCTAGGCCTAAAAGCCATACTTTAACATAGATATTTAAATTAATTTAATAAAGTATACTTGCAAAAGTATGTCATAGTGATCAAAAAATTAATTACAGTATAAAACTTAACGTAAACACAGAAGAAAAATTTGTGTTCATGAGTTTGTTTATAATTATAATGATTAAAGACAACACTAAGAACATCAATTTTTTAGAAACCCTTCTCGTTGTTTGCAGACTCTTCATATTGAAAGGGAAACTTCCCCTTGATATGCCCCATGGGAAATAAGATTCTAGTCAAAAAAAATTCATTTGAACAAAATTACTATGATAGGTGTTAATGTGATATGTTGTAAACTCATAGACAAGATGAATCCTTGTCACACCCGGAAAAATGCGACGCGGACGGCACACGAGCGAAGGTCCCAGCCTTCGCAGTGGGAACCGAATCGAACGAGGAGTCGCCACCAAGATTTTAAAGTAAATCTCGGGAAACCATTTAAAAGGAGGATAAGTGTAGTCTGCGAAATCAAAGGAATAGATTTCGAGAGTCGGTTGAGTGTGGGAAAGGTGTTAGGCCCCCCACAACACCCGTTTGTCAGAACGGTCACCTGAAGTTTTTGTTGTGCTCTTTTAATATGGTTTTATAATTATTTTAATTCCTTTTTGTATTCATGTGTTTGATAAAAATGATAAGAATTAAGTGAGAAATATTTATTTATTTATGAGGGAGGACGGACTTGACTCAGAATCTGATTCTAAGGCCTACGTACCCTGTGATGGAGATCAAAGTCCACGTAGTTCGAGCTTAAAAATTTGTTGGTAAAAGTTTTTTTTTTGAAGATAAATTAATTAGAAATAATTTACCATTTTGTAAATAAAACAATTTCTAAAATTTTGATATGTGTGTTTTAAATTGCAAAAGGTGATTTAATTTTAATTATTTTTCTCCATTTTTGAATTTTTGGAATAAAGAAAGAAAATGGTTTAAAATTATTTTTCTTTATGTTTTATGATTGGGAATCTTAATTGCAGTACCTGCAGAACCTTATTGATTCATACGATAATGCAATTGCTCTAAATATCCCCGGAGCTTTTGAAATCTCACACGATAAAAGAGTTTGGCAATTTAATTTACTTATTTATATTCTTATGTACATTTTTAAGTGTTAAAAATATATTTTAAGTGTGTGTATATATATTTTAAAGGTTCTTAATCATCATACCTGCAGAGCCTTATTGACTTATACGGTAATATGACTATCTTAATTATTTACAGAGATTCCAAAATCTCACATGATAAAGGAATTAAATTTAAATACGTCTTTAATTTAATTAATTTAATATATAATTTATATATATATTTTAAAAACTTAATCGTTATATCTGCAGAGTCTTATTGACTCATACGATAATACAATTATCTTAGAAGTCAACGGAGATTTAAAAATCTCACATGACTAAAAGATATAATTGGTAAATGTGGTTACAAGTTAAATTCATTAATTTGATTAATTAATTTTTCTAAATCAGATTATATGATTATTTGCAAAAATCATTTACTTAATATAGAAATTGAAAATCACTATATTTGCGAGGACTTATTATCCTACGCGATAATGTGATTAATTTAAGTTCTTAGAAGATTCTGGAAATCTCACATGGAACTTAAATAAATTATTTAGATTATAAAAGATAGTGAATTCTAATGATGAGCCTTTGGAATTCATATAAATACATACCAGATTGATCCTCATGCCCGTAAGACCTTGTTGATTTATACAGAATGAAATCATTTTATTTATGGAGACTCAACCAATTTATTTGAACATTTGAAACTATGTCTATTAATCACATATGGTCACATTTATGCAGATTTGAATTTTAATTGTTAAGCAACCTAGTAATCTTTATAAGTATGACTCAAGGAACAACCAGGTGCAATTTAAAAAAAAAACATTCTCCTTAAGCTATTTAGGACATGAGCAACTGCGGCTAGGATAGTTCAAACAACATAAAGTGAAACTTTTGAAATTAATCATAATGGTTAATTCTAAAAAGAAAAACCTATAATGTTGTAAGGCAAGTATATACTTTGAACTTTTAGGAGAATGAGTTCAAACCACGCCTTAAAGCCGAGCACATCTAAGTTAAAACCATGAGCTTCAAGTTTTATTACCTAAATACTTCCATGTAACATTTTAAAAAAAGCAGTCCTATTTATAACTTCTTAACAATCTCCAAGGTAGCCAAACCATGAAACAAGTATACTAATGATTTCGACTATTCAACCTCATGATATGGAATTAGATTTGAGCATCTTACATTTACTAATTTTAGGTGTGCATACTTTATTGTGTCACATTTTTGTTAGCATCTTAAACACAACGCATGAACATACATGATTCACGTAAAACTAGCTAACAGAACAGGATCATCATGCTTATTACAAGCAAACTTAGCAAATGTTCGAAAAATGATTTTAGCCTTTCAATCCATACAACTTTGAATAAGACAAACACCCCACAAATCAGATTTCATGGAGTAAAACGTGAAGTGGAATCAGAAGGCAGAACGAGAATTTAAATCACTAAAAAAATGAAAGAATTCTCAAACCTATCAGTCCTCAATCCTTCAAAAATTCCCTTCTTCCTCGATCCTTCTCGTCTTCTCTCCCCAGGCAAAAGCAAAATCTCAAATCCTCGGTTCCTTCTTCAACAATCTTCTAATCGCTTTCTTCTCTCTTTTTTTTATTCTCTTTGTTTTTTCCCCTTTCTTTCGGTTAGAGCAGACTTTATATAGAGAGTAGGAAGGGAAGAGAGATTACTCACCGCTACACACTTCAGTTTCAGATCACCGTCTCTATCTCTTGCTTTTTCCTTTTCTTCCGCTGAGTCACCGTTTTTGTTCTGCCGTGTGCACTCTTCGTCTCTGGGTTCCTCTAAATCAGCCATAACTTTTGCTTTCTTTTGCTTTTCTTCTTTGTATGACTGAGTCTTCCTTTTGCTCTTGTGTCTTCTCCTCGTGCGCGTGCCTTGATTTCCTTCCTTCTCTTGCTTTTTCATTTTGCTCCAACTACTTTCCTTCTACGTCTATGACCAATCATCTCTATTCTGCTGTTCTACCATGTCTGTGTGGCCCTTCTGACTGAGTGAGTGAAAAACCGATGGGTTAAGGTTTAACCCATCGGTTATTATTTGTTTTTTTTATATATATGTTTTTTTAAAAAAATAAAAATTTTTTTAAATTATGTTTATTAATTTTAAAATTAGAAAACAAATCTGAGTTTGAATTAAGCAAATATAACTTTTTTTGGAATGTAACAAAATTTAAAAGAAGAAATTCAAAAAAGAGTTGATTCTTAAAAGTTAGCTCCTAATATTTTGAATGGAGCAGATAATTTTGGAGAGATTTTCAAAAATTTAAATAAAAAATTTTTGGTTTTGTTAAAATATAATCCTAAAAAGGATTAAATTTTATTTTTATATTTTTATATTTTTTGATTATTTATTATCAAATTTAAAAAAAATGCCTAGACAAAATACGGTATTCACAATCCTATTATAAGCATTATGTAATATGTAGCATCAATCCTACAACTATTTCTAAAGCTTTAGAGAAAGAGCCCATAGAAACCTCGAACACTTTCTAAAGGTACAAATATTTCACAAGAAAACACATCAATGATCAAGCTGATGTAGCTACACGTACATGCTTCTATGGAAGCTGAAAAATAATGTGTTTGGATTAGAGTCACATCCATATGAAAGCAATCATCATAAATCACAATTAACTCTAGAATAAAATATTTCTAGACTTGAAAAATGAAAACATTAATCCATCTTTAGATATATGATTCTAGACAAACTAATTCAAAAATCAAAACTTTAGAAAAGTATAAGAGAAAAGAGTACAATAGGGAGGGAGCAATAACCTAAGAAGAACTAAAGATAGGCTGAAGCTAATAGTGAATGACTAAATGAATTTTGGTGTGTCTACAATGGTAGAGGGACTACTATGTTAGAGATGAGGATGATAGTCTAACAAGAAGGTATGTGAGCATGCATCTGTTACACTAGAGCTAAGGTTGATGGTAGAGGTAGAGTGTGGAGAAAGGTGAATGGTGAAGTTGAAGTCTCTTGCATGACTTAGGCGAATAAGGGAGAAATTGAATAGGGTAAAGAGTTAGAGCACGACATGATAGGTGTTTGAATTTTGAACTTTGATAGTATTTTTGTTTTCAGACTAATAAAAAGGTGACTATAAATAGGCGGATACGAGCCACCTGAGGCCTTACTAGTTACCCACCCATTTTTTCACATATGGGTAAATACCTGTCCATACCTATTTTTCTTCCTTAATGAATGGGTATGGGTTGACCATTTTTGGATGGGTTATGGGAGTACAGATGGGTAAAATGCCACCTCTACAAGTTCCCAAGTTGTATAAACAACATAATGTCTATATATAACGTGACGATGCCCATACATTAACAACACAATATCCATTCACTAATATATATATATATATATAGCTTGTGTGATTTAGTTGAATAATAATGTATAAGTTTTCATATGAACAACAGAATGCTCGTATATAATATGATAAAGTTCATACATTAACAATACAATTTGTTCATTAATACATAGCTTATGTCGTTTAATTGAACAATAATGTATAAGTTTCCCAAGCATATGAACAATAAAATATCCGTATATAACATGATAAGATTTGTAAGATCTATACATTAACAACACATTATGTTCATTAATACATAGCCTATATGATTTGGTTGAACAATAATGTACAAGTTTTTTAAGTATATGAATAACAAAATGTGCATATATAACATAATAAGGTCTATATATTAATAATATAATGTCCTATGCATGATGTTATTTTCTCAAATGAGTGGCAAATGAGTTTTTTCACCAAAAAAATATATTTTCACGTAAGGTTTTTAGGCCTGCAAAATAAATTCAAAATGTAGTGGGTCTTAGGTGCTAATTTCATTTATCTTGCAACCTTAGGTGCTATTCTCCCTAGATTATATTAATCAACAATAACATCATGCCAATTAATAGTAAGTACATGCAAGAGCCAATCAATGACTTGATTATGTCCATTCAAATATTCAATAAATATAGACATAACAACATTAACAAAGTAGAAAAGAAGTCATGACAAAAAAGATTAGCAAATTCGAACATAGAACACAAAATAAATTATGTTCTTCTACCTTCATATTGATGAATGTCTTTTTTCTAATCTAAACCTTAAGACCGTATCTCATTTGTAGTACTATAAAAAGTGAGGGAGAAATAGAATGATCTTCTACCATATGGACTTGATAGTCACACATGATAATAAAAGCTATTATCTTCATTTGAATGAATTAAGGACAAGTACTTACCCAAGCAAGTCATAGGTCCTATAGTGAAATTTATAAACTTGTATTATGGCATGTAAACTACTCCACTTCTCTCTGAGACATCTTTCCATTGCATACAAAGATATCATTATCACTGTATTAGGATCGACTTCATGTCTACTAGGAAGAATGTTGTACTTGATTGCTTGCCTACACATAACAAGTAAGGGAAGATATAATCTCAAAGCTTCACACGAAGCTCCATGGTCCATAGAGATATACTTGATATTTCACTTCCCTTTTTTCTTTAATTTCTTGAAGAATCTTAGCTTCTACAATAGGGTGTGTGGCAACAAACCAAAAAAACCATGTTTAAGTTGAAGTTACAGTATTTCTACCTACAACAAAAGGAGTAAAAGTAGTGTCTCTTAGAAAATTATCATCTATATATTCTTTTCTTAGTTCATCCCTCATAAGAGTTGTTAGCAAGTCATCCTTTTTTGTATGTACTTCATTTTTTCAACTTAATTTTTCTCTCTTAGATGCTATACATTCAAGAAGGAATTGGTCAAACATATTTTTAATGCTTCAGCCCTCTTATTTACTGCTTCAATTCTATGCCATCTTTAAAGCTTCCAAATGCTTTTAGGTATTATGTGTTTGTAGAATATAAACTCTCACACCAACTTAGAGGATCTCATGCATGCAACTTCTCAAAAATCAAGTATTAGTGTTTTTGGATCAAAACTTAAGACTATGGAGCAGATAGTGTCAAAATTAAAGAGATTAAACATGTCTTGTAGATCCACTTCAACCCATTTTCTTTCCATATAATCTAGAAGAGGAATGAGACAGGTCTCTACCTTTTCTCAAACCATATTCTCCCTAAACTTCTTAAACCTTCTAGTTTAAAATAATGAATGGAGAATTATCCTCTGGATTTTCCACATGTCTAAATCTGAAGTCAAAATTCCATCTCCAAAAGCTGTGAAAATCTTTCTAAAGTTAGGCCCCTTAATATAGTTGATGAAATTCTTTCTCAATATATAGTGTATGTTCATAGGGTCATAAGTAAACACATAGTTCATTTGAGTGAACCAAGGTCTAATAAAGCTTTGAGTGCCTGCTTGCCTTTGCAAAGCCTGAAGGTAATAATTACAAAAAAGTAGTGGTAGCATGTCTAATAGAGGCCAATCTATGAAGAAAGGGTTTCCATAACATTATTTATAGAGGTAATAATGAAGGAAGAAGACAAGTACTGCTACGAAAAGCAGAACTAGTTTGTGCAAAATGGAACATCATTTTAGAGGGCTTAGCTTTCTATATGTACAAGCTAAGTATGCTATAGTATAAGATGGAATTATATATATACATATATATATATATATATAGACAGAGTTGATAATTGAGAAACTTAGACCTTATTTGGTAGTATAGAATCCTAACTATGGAAAAGGAATTATGGTGGAAATCTAAATAGAATGACATTTGGTACACATTAATCAAGATTAAGAATCCTAATTCTAAGGAAAAAAAAGGAAGAATTGGATTTCATCCTCCTCCTTGTTGAATTGGGACAAATTGTCTAGAATTTAACCTTTTATCTCTTTTACCCTTCATAATCTGCAACCATTGCCTTCACCTTTGTCACTCACCATTGCCATTATCTCTAACTCTTCTATGCCATTAACTAGCCATTTCATTAGTAAGAGGTTTTAATTTTTTGAATGAGGTCCTAAAGGCAATATCTATATGATCTAATGATGCTCTCTTCTAAAATGATATAGTTTCTAGATGAAAATAATTGTGTGCTTAGTTTTAGAGGATGATAATGAAGCCACGACCCAGATCCAGAGCATGATGATAAAGCCTAAAGACATCATTACCTGCACCGATCTCCTCTTTTAACTTCAATCTTGGTCTTCATCATCATCGTCATCATCGATGACCTTTGTAGATATTGAAGATTTACCTCTAATCTTTGAGTATTCTTCATCTTCTTCAATCTTGTTGGATTTCATGTAACATCCTAGAGAATTTAACACCTAATTAAATGAATAAATGAGATTAATTAAGTAAATTAATGCGATATATAGTTATAGAGAGTTAACAAATGTTTTTGATTGTGATTTCAGTACTACCTATCTTCCCTAAATGAAATTGAAATTTAGTACTGCTTATCATCTCCAAATGAATGGCCAAACAGAGAGAACTGATTAAAGACTTGAGAATATGCTCTGAGCATGTGCTATCAAGTAGAGTGCTAGTTAGGATAAGTACCTACCATTGGCTGAGTTTGCCTATAATAATAACTTCCATTCAAGTTTCTAGGTGGCTCTTTATGAAGTGTTATATGGTAAGAAATACCAATCGCCACTTTGCTGAATTGAGTTAAATGAGATAAGTATTTTAAGTCTTACTTTAATAGATCAAACTACTTAAAATATATCCAAAAAATAGAGATGATTAGGTAAAAGCTGCTGATTACTTAGAGTCAATAGAAAAGCTATGCTGATAAGTATAGGAGGCCATTAGAATTTATGATTGGAAACTATGTTTTCTTGAACGTCACCCCAATGACAAGCATTGAGAGATCAATTCAAACTAAGAAGTTGACTCTACATTTCATTGGTCCCTTTAAAGTCTTGGAAAGGATTAGGACACTTGCTTATTAGATTGCATTTCCACCTCATTTTGCAAGCATACATGTTGCATTTCTCGTCTCTCAACCCAAAAAGTACTAACCTGATCTATCTCATATCTTCAAACTTGAAAATTAGAGCTATGGGAGAATTTAACTTACTAAGCTGAATTATAGAGAATAGCTTATGTGAATGAGAAGTAGCTAAGGAATAAGACCATTTGCCTAGTTAAGGTGATATGAAAGGGAATGACTCTTAAAGACGCTATGTGGGAGACTAAAAGAAAATGAAGCAATTATATCCTCAACTATTTCAGTGAGGTATGTAATAGTAGTCATATGAATTTTAAGGACAAAATTCTTAAAAGAATGGAAGAATTATAACATTCTAGAGAATTTAACCCCTAAATGGCTGAGCAAGTGAGATTAATTAAGTATATTAATATGGTATGTGATTACAGAGAGTTAACATATGTTTTAGGTTGTGATCAGCCTTAGAATTGGATCCAAGGCAAAGTCAGGTCATCTAAACATCAAAAAGTGGGAAAAATAAAGGAAAAGGGCTTTGTGCCATATGTCATGATGCACAAGTCATCAAAGCACAAAACTCCCTTCTCTATACCACTTGGAAAGCTATGTGTCTAATTACATAGAAGGATTTGTTAGAAACAAGGTTGTTTAATTTTTTTATATTAGTGTCTAGAAGAATTATGGGATACCACTTGGAAAGCTATATGTGCAATTACATAGAGAAGTAATAAGTTGGAATTATTGGTTGGGATCTTGGGGTACCTAAAATGGATAATATCAAATTAAATATTGCTCTCTGGTGGTTCATTAAGCATTAAGAAGGCATAAATGAATAGCGTGGTTTTCTCTTGCTCTTGTTGGGCTATGGTTAAGTTGTTAATTTGATTAGAAAATTATTGGCTGTGTATGAGTAATTGTGATGTTTTATAATCTTAATAATGCTATAGCAGTGTATAGAAGTTTGATTTAGGAATTAAATGATGAGGATAAAAAGTTGAAATGGATGGAAATTTGTTTTATAGTGAGCAAATAGGAATTCTCCCAAGAGGTTGTTTAAATGCTTAAGAGAATGGTAAGGTTAATTAGTTGATATACTTAAACTTGAGTTTATTGACAATGAAAGAGAAATTTATATTTTGGGTTGAAAGTTTATATTGTAGATGAGAAAGCTGTAACAAATTATATTTGAACATAATGGCATGGTGGTTAGTTTAGAATTAAAGTGCTCATTTCTAGATCTGACTTGAAAATTACTTGATAAATGATTTTAAGATTATAATTTATTTGTTAAAAAATTAAGGACATTATTAGAATTAAAGTGAAAAGTTAAGAGAAGCAAGCTTTACAATTCTTGATAATTCCTCAAGTGTGTGAGTGCATCCCAATTAAATTTTCTTAAAATATCTTTATTTAATACCTTATTTAAAGTCTTTGTTATTATTTTCTTTACAATTTATATAGTCCTCTTTATTTATCTTATTTTATCGATCTTATTTTTATTCAATTGGGTTATTAATGAAATTATTCTATTTTATCAAGCAGTCATGCTATTGAATTCAATATGTAATAAATCGATTATTTATTCAAAATAATCCTATTGTTTAAATTTTTATTTGATTTAAAATCTATTAATAAGATGATTCGTGCATGGAAAAAAATGTTAGAAAGGGAAGTTAATAGTGGAAACTTATATTTTTAAAAGAATGATTTTAAAGTGGATGTTTAGATCCATACATGCTTGATTTTGATTAAGGAGATTGAATTCCATTAGCCCTTAATACATCATGATACACCTAACTAATACGATGCTTTGATAAGAGGTGTTAGCCTTATACGCAGGCCTATACAAGTGGAATGGAGGGATGAATATTCGTGAGCTCATGCTCACGCTTGTTTCGTAGGCTTTGTGCCTATGCTTGTTTCATGGCTTTTAGCCATGCTTAATTATTTCATGGCTTTAAGCTGTACTTATCAGTGACTTACCCTCGTGGACCATGTATACATGCTTGTTGATTACTGACCCTTATAAACTATGTGTCTACGGTTATTAATCGTTCTAATTAAGTCCTACTAAAATGTAAAATTTTCAAATATTATTATTTTTAAATTTATTTTATTAAAAAAATTGTTGTTTAATTGTATATGATTTTATATGGTAAATTTCCTCCTAGATTAGATTTGAAAATTTATTGTTTTATATTAGTTATTTATAAACATTTTTTCTTGACTATATCATTATTCGAATTCTTTTTGTATATTTTTATTAGTTGTATGATTCTTGATAGCCTATAACATTTTAAAATTATTGGTTTATTTTACAGTCATATTGTTGAGAAACTTTTCATTTATTGTTAGTTAAAATATGTATTTTAATATTACATTGATTTATTTTAAACTAAATTTTATTAATTGCTACTTTTACAAGTTTTATCTATAATTTGGATTGGGGTGCTACTTACTGAAAAATTTTTTTAGTTTCAGATATTATAGCTGAACCTGTACTTCTAGCTGATCAATAAAGAGCTCTATTACTTTTTGGAATAATGGAAGCATGTGTTAGTTATTTTATTGATGCAAATATATATTATATAATACAAATTACAACTTAATGCTCCACATATACTATAATTAGATCCTAGTCTTTATTATTGTTAAGTCTGCTGGTATGGAGCTAAGCTCCTTCCTAGATTGGCTAACAGGTTTATTGATTGTAGAAATTTTTTGGAAGGTCTAAATTATAGGAGAGATTCTACTAAAATTTCTACAAAATATTTAAGACCTTACAAGCTTTATAAATATATGAGAGAGAGAGAGAGAGAGAGAGTGTGTGTGTGTGTGTGTGTGTATCTATATATATTTATATCATAAACTCATTGATTAGTATAAACTATTTATTTCTATATTAGCTTAATCTCTGGTTAATTAAGGCTTAAAGAATGTGAGTTTATCTCATATTCTAATGCTGATCACATTCTTAGTACCCTGGGTGTGATAGAATAAATGTAGAGTCATCACAACTTGGCACTATTCAAACTTTGTGAAAGCTTTGGAAGTGTGTATTTGAGAGACAAACCTTTGACCTATCAAAGGTTTGAGGTAACTAAGGAAAATTTCTATTGTGCTTTTATTTGTTAATTGATTTATTTATTTATATATTGTAATTGAAGTGTGTAAAATTATTTAAAATGCAAGTGTGGCATAAAATATTTGAAAATCAAATATTATGGTTTTGTAGAGTTCAATGATATAATTTTGTGGAGTTCAGCGATATGATTTTGTGGAGTTTAATAATATAGTTTTATAGAGTTCAATAACATGATCGTGTGGAGTTTAATGATATGATTGTGTAGAGTTCAAAGATATGATTATATGGAGTTCAATGAATGTGTATAGTGAGGAGTTCAACAATGCAAAGTGAAATGGAGTTCAATGACTTGTTTATATGTGTTTATGTGATATTCATTTATGACTTGAGTACAATGATGATACTATTCATGCTTGTATATTGAGTATTTTCATGCCATGAGTTATTGCATTTTTAGCATAGCATGATCATGAGAGGTAAGAGTTCACCTAAGAAAAGGAGTAGTGCATTTAAAATCCACATGGTAAGGCTACCATTGGAGCTTGATGGCTTACCTAGGTTTATTTAATTTATTACCACACTTGTTCAACAAGGAACTATCCCACTTGTTTTAAGAGGGACTCAAACTTAACTAATTTTTTATTTGTTTGACAAGAAAGCTAGTTTAGGGAGAACGACACTCCACTGTGTGAGATTTTGCAGGAAATTGTGACCCATAAGTGAGTTAAGCAACCTTAACTAGGTAGCTTCTCACATGTGAATGGCTATGGCAATCTCATCATATGGACGATCCTGGTGTGTATACAACATTCTCACTCCACTAAACACACTTAGCAAATAAAGCACATGGTAATTGAGGGATTAGCTCCAAAGAGTAATTACTAGTTTTAATCTAAAAACAAAAGGATCCCAAGTTTTCTAATTAGAAGTAGGTTAAAAATTGATCAAAACCTTTCATATCAGAGTAAAAAACAAGTTTCAGAAGCATGGGATACCTCAGAGGAGTGAAAGAAGTCGAAAATGGTTGAAAACAAATTATGTACTAAAATACAGAGCAATGCGCCATGGCAGACGCACTCTAGGCAGTAATATGTTGCTCTCTATGCCACGCACTATGGCTCTGGCACCATGCGCCACGGTGTGTTCCACAAATTTTTCATTGGTTCTGCTGTCAAAATGATAACAGAATCGAGAAACTTTCGACTCGCCCCAATTCTCCATCCGACGTTCGAATGACGTGATCTATGTGTCTACGGAAAGCTCTTTTCCTGTACTAACTAATGTCATGGGTTTTACTTCTAAAACAAATCACACTAGGAAGTTGGACACCCAAACACAATTTGACCACATTTCAACACTTTTACACAAAATGGTTGTCCAAAATCCTCAACAAGTGCCAAAAGCCTTTCCTAACACCTGGGCCATGTCCAATAGACCTAGGACTACCAATACAACACGTCACAAGCACTAAAACAATATTATAATTAAAATTCACTCCTCAACCCCAATTTAACAAAAATAAAGGGGGAGGTAAAATAGCATTGCATTTTACTCAAATCATTCAAAACATGCTCAAACTTCATTTCTACATTTGCACTACTATTTTGGCCCTATAAACATATATATGACAACATACACAAAGGCTGAGGACTCAAAATACAATTCTAACATTTTTAACAATCAAAATAGTACAAGTAAGGTAATATGCATCCTAGAATTGGTAATTCAAATACTATTACACAATTTAGAACTAAACTAGAGGCATACAGAAGGGATGTGCTAATTTCCTGCCTCTTTAGTCTTCTTCCTTTCAACATTAGAGCTAGAGCTTGAAAAGTATTAAATAAAAGAGTTGAGTCTAACCACTCAGTAACTAAGGTTAAACCTATCCTATGTAGTTATATATCAATTATAAAGTCAATGCATGCACAAGGAGGTCAAAAATGAAAATCAAACTCCTATGTATCATAATTTACCATTTATCACTATATGGCTTCTTTAACTTACGTAATTAGGTTCATAGTTTCCATATTCTCAGATAATATGACATGACCCACACTCTTGTGACCTGCCACCACTTAGCACGTGTGACACATCATATATTTACTTAGGAAATAATCTACTAACCTTATATCCTTCTTATTTTTTCAGACTGAAATCGTGGGTTATAATACTGATTAGGGCTCTATTCGTGTGATTGGACTATCCAAGTTTACCAATCGTGAGGTGTGACTCAGCCAAAGATCACAGAACTCACTCTCAAACCACGACTTCCCCCATTCTCAAATCCCTGGGGTGTCTTATACCCTAAGCTATTTTTCTCATTGAACCGGTAGAGATAGCTAGGTTTTAGTCCCTCAATAAACTATGAGATAGTCCCTCGATAAATAGTGGGACAAGGCCATAGCCCCTGTGCACTAGGGGGCAGCCTAATTATCATATGAATTTTCTTTACTCCCAAATCCCTGGACGAACTCCCACCATTAATCATGCCATAATCACTTCACTTGAGTTTACTTTTTTCCTTTCATATACTTACTATTACAACAATCATGTTGGGCTCACGACCTTGCACTACTCAAATGTCTACTCTCATGTTTTTTTTAAAATTCATTTCTTATTAACACAACACTATTTCTACATATCATCACATTTATTTCTCTAAAAATATAGGCATATTCATAATACAGTTTTCTTAATTTTGCACTTGCATTTTCAAGCCCAAAAATAGCTTTTTCATGCACTCAAAGAAGCTAATATATAGTTCTTACTTAAACAACCAATCACATGCATGTAAACATTTATAATTTCATATTCACAACCAATTAGCAATCAATTAACATATAACTACTCAAAGTAGATTTTTCCCCTGGTTACCTTAAACATTTAAGAGATCAAAGGTTTACCCCTCAATTCACTAGCTTTCAAGCTTGAATTTCCACTCCAATAGGTAACCAAGAGCCAAAGCTGCAATCAATCAATTTGAATTCCATCAACATAACAAACTCAACAAGTGAAGCCTCCATCTTTATTCCTAAACTATCCAACATTCGTTTTATAAGAGGTGGAGCCTAACTATTGAGTTTAATAATTACTTTTAGCTCCCAATAGTATTAATGAGCCATTAAATTCCCATTAATGGTGTCACAACTTCTAACCACCCATAATAAATGGGATTTTTGGACATTTATAGTTCCTAACAACTTAAAACACCAAAACTCATCATACCTAGGTTTAAATTATCTAATTTACCCCCATTAACTCCATTTGAGTCAACAAATTGAGACCCATAACCTATATGGATTGAAATCCCACTTTCACTATCAAACCCTAACTATAAACTTATAAATGTGAAAGAAAAAGGAAAGATTAATGAGTATGATACTTACCTTGGGTGTTTGTAGCCTTCAAAATACTCTCAAAGTGACCCCCAAGCAAACCCTAACAGAGCTGTAGTTCACCTCTTCTTTCTCTCTTTTCTCTTCTTTCTTTTTCTATCTCATTTCGTGTCTGATAAAGTGCAGAAAATAGCCATATGCCGTGGCGAACGCACAACACGCTGCAGCACATCATACAGAGAGGTCTTCCCTCACTCAGAAATGGCTGTGCGCCATGGCAGATAATTTATATGCTGCGGTGTGTGGCACAGCAACTTCAACTTTTTTCTTTTCTTCTCCTTTCAATGCCCAAGTGGTTTGCCTCGATACCAGACCCATAACTAAGGCTGAAATAGCATCAAACATAATTATTAGACCTCTCTAGCCATACACCACTTTAATTTACTTAATTATCCTAATTAGGTTTAATTAATTAGGGAATTAAAACTCGGGATGTCATAGTATAGCTCTCAGTTTCATGTTAAAGGCATAAGGAGGATATCAAAGAGGTATGATCATGCATATTATGAATTAAGGGCACATGGTTATCTGTATTATGATCTAATGATGAAAATCATGTGATTAGTTTTATATCAATATGAAATTGAGTTATCATGCCATTATCTCTTGAATATATGCTGTTATGGATATGAAATGTGAATATATGTTTTGAACATGCTAGAATGATGTGAGTATGGTAATAGATTGCCATTTTTATTTAAATTGATTGACTTGTATTAATATAAGTTAGATAAACCTTAGTTACTGAGTGGTTATACTCACCCCTTTCTCTTTAATATTACAAGAGCTAACTCATTGAGTCAAGATCGAGAGAAATAATATGAGGCTTAAGTAGGCCTCATTTAATTTGAATATTTATGCGTATAAATCCATTTTGATATTGCTAACTAGGACAACTCATAGTTACTTACTTGCATTATATGAATGTTAAGTTTAATTATGTATTTTGGGCCCTGGGTTGTGTATATGTTAATTGTAAAACTTAGAAAGGGCCAAAATACTAGTACAAGTGAGAGGTGAAAAATTATGTGATTATGTTGATTGTATACAATGATTTAATAAATGACTTATGCTATTAAGGCTTCCCCTTCTCTTTTTGTGATTAAGGGGTTGAATGGAACATGTGTTAGAAGTAGTAATTGTATGATGTGATATATTGCATAAATTTATTATAGTCTATTGATTGTGGTCTAGGTTGTATTTAGGGCTTTGGCACTTTAAATGAACTTATGACACCTAAATTGTGTTTGAATTGTGAAAAGGAGTGAATTAAGAAATAAGTGTCTAATTTTTTATTGAGAAATAATATAATTGGGAAACTAGTGCCATTAGCTAGAGCCAAAAAAAGCTCTCTGTACACACTTAGAATGCCTCATTTGAACATCGAACTAAGAAATGGAGCACATCGAAAGTCCGCCCTAGTTGCTATCATATGAAAACAATAGTGCTATAAAAATTGTGCAATGTATCGTGGTGCATATGAAGAGTTTGAGCCATAGCACATGGCACAGAGGCAAACATGCCATGGCACACCTCTGTTGTTTTGCACTAAAATGTTGTTTTCTCAATGGAAATGCAAATACTTTGCTTTAAAACAATATCTCAAACTTCCATAAATTTATTATGCTTTGGTTTGCACTAAATTGTGATTTGAAGGTTTTGAAATCTTTTATTATAAAATTTGCAAACTTGGCAATTCTTTGGAGTTAATTTCTTAATTACCTTGATTTTGAAGTTAAGTGGAGATTAGTAATGGAGACCGTACATTCCAATGATGACATTTCCTTTTTTTTTTTAAGTTTTGATTTTTAGTAGATTTTTTTTCTTTGCTCTATAATTGGTTATTATTTGTAATGTTGTTGCTCTTCTTTTGTTATGCACCAGGGTTCTTGTTCTAATCTAGTAGCGGTAGATGTGGTTTGTTGCCATCGACTTTAAAGGAGATGGATGAAGGAGAGGTCTCCCATTTTTTTTATTGATAGTACATTTTTGTCTTTTCCTATTTTAAATAAATATATTTATTAAAATTATATTAGGATTTCATCTCTATATCAAACATCTTTTTACAACTCAATTTTATTTTGATTATGATTTCGATTCTAATTTTAATTCTATTAAAACCTCTTTCACCATACAAATAGAGCCTTAAAGGTAACATATTATCCATTCTATTGAACTAATATACATATTTGGTGATACTTTACGTGCTACTTGTATTTATTATATTGAAAACCCTTATTATTTTTAATGGTTTTACTTTTTGAATGGTATGCATGCCTCTTTACTTTCTTTCTTTTTTTTTTATCATCATCAATAATAAAATCAATTTATATTTACATTCATTGACATGACATGTTTTTATTAGATAGGGTATGAATGATATATGTCCATTTGATGGGTCACAAGACATATAGACCCAACATTACCCTTTCCCTCAGAATATGTATTGATTATTTGCCCAAAAATATTTAATTATTAAAGTAATTATACTTATTTTATTATTTACTATTCATTTTAATTTTAAATCTCATCATATATTTTATTTATTAATATTGAAAATAATAATTCTAATTATTACTAATAAACCTTTATTTTTTTATATGTTAATATTTTAATAAATTTAATAAAATAATGAAACCAGCCTTAATTATCAAAACTGTTGGCATTACAATCCAAAGCATAGGTCATGAGACCATTACTCTCTTATAAAAAGCCTAGCTCAGTAAGATATGCAATACACTCGTTTATATGGTTAGGACCCTCCTGAAGTACTTTTAGTGTGGGATGTAACAACTTCCCCGATTAATCTATGATGTCCATGTCAAATGTCCTATCAAAGAACATACTAATTAGGCAAAACTCAAGTCTAACTTTAATATCATTTTGTCATGAGATCATTATTTTTTCTTCAAAAACCTAGCTTAATGGGGTGTTCAACACACCCATTTATATAATTAGGACACTCCTAAAATCCTTTTCACAAGGAAAGTTATGAGCCATTGGACAGTTATTATAGGAAGTTTGCTGTTGAAATTATAAACCTGAAATCTTTGAGCTAATGTTGAATTTTTGGGTTGGGTCACTGTAATGAATTGTAGAATATAACAATTGAAATGAAAAATAATAACACAATAACCATTATATTCCGAATTTGTCACTGGGAAGCAGCGCCAGCGGCTCTATATAAGTTTAGATAATATAATTTGTTCACGCAAGTCCTAATCAACTATAAAATGTAAAGAGCACATGTTTTATTTTTTAAAAAAAAAAATATATTTCAGAGTAAAAGATATCATAGTAAAGAAATCAAATAAATATAAATACCACGTCAAACCAAAAAATGGCATCCATAATCAAAGCGCAATTATAACTGAAGAGGCTTTCAGTTTGAGAGGCTAATTTTATTTTATTTTATTTTATTTTGAGTTTATGCAGGAATATGGAGTCCGAAAACATACTTATGAGTTGCAGTGAATAATTCCTCTAAGCAGATGAACGGAGTTACTCAAACCTAGTCCTTGCTTCATAACAAATGCACCGACCAGAAGAGAGGAGAGAGGAGAGCACTCAAGAAGCGATAATTTTCCCTCAACATCTCACACAGTGTGCTCGGAAAAATGGTTTTGCCTTCTCAAATACCCTTCACACATGAAGGAAAACGGAAATCCTGCGTATACAGTTGATAACTGTTCCCATTATTTTCCAAGTACCAAGAGAAAATTTTATTTAAGAGCCTAAGGATATCGCATGTAAAAACCCATATTTTCTCAATATTCTAACAAAGCCCCATTTTATAATTGGGCTTGTGCTAAGACCTGATCCATTAAGAGTAGATATCCCAACAGTTTACCTTGCTGTATATCAACCCCACTGCCTTATCTATCATGCCTTCTGTAACGTTAACATATGACATATGTATACATACACATATAGAAGGACAAATTAAATCTATTACAGAAGACCATTATATTCTTAATAATTATTCACCCCTTCTTTGCAAACATTCATATCTAAGCCATATAATTAAGAACTCACAACAAAGGAAAGGAAAGGTGGAGAAATATCCTATCATAAACAGGCGCGTCTCTTAATTTATAGCATCACATGCAAGCCAATCATTGGCTTTCTTATACTTTATTCATTCATCAAAAGCAAGATCTACCTCCTCCGTTCCGTCCTTTCCTGGGTCCTATTTTTCCTTACATGTTTTGTTAAACCCACCTGTGTGAGGACAGGAAGGAGAGAGCAAGAAAGATCCTACCCATCTAATACAGACTTAATTATCAAAGAAAAACAGAGACATATATATAATTTCAACTACATTAACTTCAAATTTGACACAAATATAATTTACTTTCTTCTGCCTCTCCATAAATTAATTGTTCTCTTTTTGTGATGCGAACTTTGAGGCCATGCTTCATCTTAAGCAATATTGAAACTGCAAGAGTAACAGGATGATCTCTTACCACACTGACTTGATAATTCCTTAAGATAGCAGTAGCCACCATCTTCATTTGAATGAAGGACAGGTTCTTGCCTAATCAAATCCTGGGTCTTGCAGTGAAACTAAAAAACTCGTACGATGGTACCTGAAGAAAGCCTCCTTTCTCTGAGATCCACCTCTCAGGCTTGAATTCCAAGCAATCTTTTCCCCATATCTCTGCACACCTTCCCATGGCATACAAAGATAATAGTATCACAGTATTAGGACCAACCTCGTGTCCACTGGGAAGTTTGTCCTGTTTGATTGCTTGCCTTCGTACTATGGGTATGGGTGGATACAACCTCAAAGCTTCGCAGAGAGCACCGTGGAGATATAATTGATCTTTCACTTCCTTTCCTTGTTTGATCTCTTCAAGAATCTTGGCTTCCACCAAAGGGTTTGTAGTAACAAGCCAAAAGAAAAGAACCATGTGAGAGCTAGAGTTACAGTCTCCCTACCTGCAAGAGATAGAGTAAAAGCAGAGTCCCTCAAGAACCTGTCATCAAAGTGTTGTTTTCCTTCTTCCTCCTTCATCAGTAATGCCATTAGCAAGTCATGATCATCGTCCTCTTTCTTCTTCATTTCCTTCCTTTGCCTGATCCCTTCTCTCTTTGATGCTATACTTCCAAGGAGGAATTGGTCAAAAGTTTCGATTGTTTTGACCATTTTCTTCTCTGGTCCAATTCCGAGCCACCTCTGAAGCTTCCAGACGCTTCTAGGCACTACGTATCTGTAGAGTAAAAACTCCTCGGATTCATTTAAAGCTCTCTCCCATGCAATTTCTGGAAAATCAACAGCAAGGCACTTTGGGTCGCGTTCCAAGAGTACGGAGCTAATAGTGTCGAAGCTGAAGCGATTGAACACGTCTTGCA
Source organism: Prosopis cineraria (assembly GCF_029017545.1). Classification (NCBI taxonomy): domain Eukaryota; kingdom Viridiplantae; phylum Streptophyta; class Magnoliopsida; order Fabales; family Fabaceae; genus Prosopis; species Prosopis cineraria. The sequence goes on from NW_026555334.1 coordinate 26,587,091, forward strand.
GATCCACGTCAAGCGGTTGCCTGACGACATGATAAAGAAGAGGAATCAGACAGCTCTCCACCTTCTCTCGAATGATCTTCTCACGAAACTTGTCGAAGCTCTTTGTTGCAAACAACGAATGGAGAATGGTCCTCTGGTATTTTCACGAGTCTAAATCTGCAACAAGAGCCCCTTCTCCGAAAGCTCTGAAAATCCTGCGATACTCAGGCCCCTTCACGTAGTTGCCGAAGTTCTTGCTCATGATGTGATGCGCGTTCATGGGATCACAGGTCATGAGAGAGTTGATCTCAGTGAACGATGGTCCATGGAAGTTTGCAGTACCACCTTGTGTTTGCAAAGCGTGAGTTAGCAAGTCTTGGAAGTGGCACAGATCACCAAGAAATGGTGGCAACATGCCGAGTATAGGCCATTCTGTGACAAGGGGGTGATCTTTACAGCATCGTTTGCGATGGTAATAATATAGAAACAAGACCAGAACCAGGAAGCTGGCGACCATTTGGGCAAAGTTGTGGAGCATTGTTAGGAGGAGGGTTTTGATTCTACAATGTCAATTATGTGTTATATATATATGTATGTATGTATTATAAGGTACCCAGATCCTCCCGTGATATGCATTATCTATATCCATCTCTGAATATTCATTCCAGACCGTTGATATATTGAACACGTAATATAGTGGTTGAGATCAAATATGATGTGTGAACAACGTGTATGCATTTGCTGCAATTACGTACAGAGCATACTGTAATACTTTAGTTTCTTAATAAGAATTTTTGTAAGATTAAATATTCTTAATTGCCCATGCGATTCGTCGTCATTTAGGCAAGAATCATTGGTTTTAAAATTTAAATGTCATTAAAATATGTGATATACAATGGTTTTCCAAACTATATGGGATATGCATTGGAGTCACCATGGTCCATTAAAAAAATGTTGAACATATTTTTTCCCTTGTTTTTTATGCTTGGTCCATTAAAAAAATGTTGAACATATTATACCTCAAGTGAAAATTTTAGATATTTGAGAGCCATTATTCAAAATGATGGCGAAATCAGTGGAGATATTTCACATAGAATTCAAGCTGGGTGGTTTAATTGGAGAAAAGCTAAAGGAGTTATTTGTGACCGTAAGGTGCCTAATAAACTTAAAGAAAGTTTTATCGCACTGCTATCAGACCGACAATGTTATATAATAGTGAATGCTGGGCTCTAACAGGACAGCAAGAGCATAAAGTTGGAGTAGCAGAGATGAGAATGTTACAATGGATGTGCAGACATACACGTAAAAATAAAATTCAAAATGAGCACAAACGCAAAAAAGTGAGAGTGGCACCTATTGAGAAAAAATGGTAGAAAATCGATTGAGATGGTTTGGGCATGTATAAAGAAGACCAAGGGAGGCACCAGTGAGAAGAGTGGAACATATAACTTTGAGTCCGATTAAGAGAAGTAGAGGAAGGCCTAAGAAAACACTCTTGGAAGTTATTGAACGCGATCTCTTAATTAATAATATTTCTAAAAGCTTGATAAACGATAGAGCACAATGGCGTCTTGCAATCCATGTAGTCGACCCCACCTAGTGGGATAAAGGCTTGTTGTTGTTGTTGTTGTTGTTGTTTTTGTTTTTTATGCTTGGCTTTTTTAAATTTAGATCTCATTAAAAGATGCATCAATGAAAAAAAAAACAGAGTTTCATGAAGCCTATTAAAAATTTGGTGTGATAATTAAAAAAAGGTTGTATAATTAAAAGAAGCTGTACATTGTTTGATTTAATAATTGTATAACTCTTTGGGGAAAAGAAAATAAAATAAAATAAAGATACTCCCTCCATTCGAAAATATAAAGCATTTTTTGAGAAGTTGAATATTAAAAAATGTCTTTCAAAGTGTAATCATTGTCTTTTTCCAAAAGTGTCTCTATTAAATAAATTATTTTATATTTATTTTATAGTGAAACACTCTATTAAATAGGGAAAAATATGAAAAAGTAGAATTAGTTTGAAAACAAGTAACTATTTCATTGAGGGTGAGATTCAGTTAAAAATATCTTATATTTTTTAACAGAGGAGTAATTATATTCTCTTTATCAATGTTGTTTTTTTATATTAATGGTAATTTTGAAGAAGTTGATCAACTTGCTTCACGGCTATCATGTAACATTGTTTTAATAAGGAATGAAAAATGACCACCCGAAAATGGCAGTAGAGAATAGATGGATAAGAGTAGTGGAAGAATACAATATCTTAATTCAAAAGATATATCAATATTCAGGATTATATAAATTTTCTTTTTTATTATATATTAATTATTAAGTTTAATTTTATCTAATATGAAGTTTCACATATCCTGTTATTAAATCCATCCACTGCCTCGCACGGCACTCAATAGTCAATCTCACTGTTATCATTCGCTCCAGCCTCCAACTCCAGTCAGTCTCACTCCAACCCTTAGCCTCTCATCGTTGCGTTCAACCTCTCGGTTTTTCTTCCACTTAATATTTTAGCTCATAGCTTCGTTCAACCTTAAGTATCGCACAATTGAAGTTAAAAGAATTTAATTATGATTTCAATTGCTGGCTAGCAGAAAATTTGCATTTATCATTGGTTATTTTAGTTTGTTACTACTCCGACTGCCTATTAGTATCAAAATATGTATTTATTTGAAAGAGAACGACCATTAAAAATACATAAAAGGACCTAAATCACATGTAAGGCGGGCCTAAGCTGCCTGCAAATGAGGGTCAAACTTTACTAATACGGCACTTTTTAAATAAGCGAGTTTCTCAAGTCCGACCCTTCTTAGCCGGGCCAACCCATTTTGCTATCTCTAGCCTCTAGGTGTAATTGTGAGAGAAAGATCATATAAAATGAGAGAAATGTGTGCATCGGCCCTCACTCATTTCCCCCCTCATTCTGTCCTTATATGTACTTGAATACGTGTGGTTTGTGTAACCAAACTAATATTGGGTTAATGGGGATTGTTAATATAATTAAATATAATTTAACTTTTTTTTAATCTTATATAACACTTCTCTACAAGAAAGGGGGTCTCACACCACACAATAAACCCTTACATACATCCATAATTTTTGTCCCTTTAACCTTACAGGGATTTGATCCTTGAACATCTTGCATCAAGAGGTAGGATAATAAAGTTGTGTGCCACTTGAATCAAAGGTTTCTGGCAATTAAATCTAATTTAATTTATTATAGACGGAACATGATTTCCATCAAATTATTAGAAAGATGGGTTTGAGAGTGAGAAACGCGCAATGTCCCTTGCTCATTGTTTTTTCTAGTCTCCGTTCCTTTGCAGAGCCATAAGTACATTTGGTTATTAGAAAGAATTGAAATAAAATAAATTGAAAAATAAATATAAAAATAAGATAATCAAAAAGGATAAATGACCTGCATTCATAAGATGAAAGAATAATTAATTTATAAGATTAGAAATTATGATTCATTGCTATAAAATTATTAATATAAGATGCCTCATATAGGACGGTTGTAGTCACAACCATCCTATATGAGCAAAGAGCTATGGCCCGTGGAACGTTAGAACACAAATAGGATGGTTTATCAATGAATCACCTGATATGAAACAAAATATAGGACAGTTCCCTTGGAAATTATCCTATATGTTTCTAGAAGTTAAAAAATGATTTAAAAAAAAAAAATTAGTAGATAAAGGACAGTTGTAAGTGAGAACCGTCCTCTATGTTGTTGCATTAACAGGATAGTTATTTCGACGAACCGTCCTATTTACAGTCTACTATTAAATCTCTAACCTTGATATCAATTTTTAAATAGAGTTGCAGAACCTAAAAACCTCTCGCACGCTAGTGTTCTTTAAATCCCAAAATCTCATAAGCTCAAAATCTCTACTCCATTACTTGACGAAATCCCAAAACTCAAATCTCAAAATCTCAAGTCAATCTTGAAGCTCCATTTTTGTCAACCCCTCTCTCTTCCTCCCTGTGTAATTTTGCCAAGTGTTCATCACACTCTCTCCCAAGTTTGTTTTGGTCTTTGGTCTCTCTGATTGCATGGACGGCTTCTAATGATTATTCCATTGGTTCCATTTTTGTGTTTAATTTTTGATATTTTCTGCCTTCTTCTAATTTCTTCCATTGTTTCTGATTTTAATTTCTGATTTTTTTTCTTTTAGCCCTTTCTTATTTTAATTTTTTGCTCATTTACAAATTCAAGACATAAGGTGTTTGTGTTTTTGTATGAGTAGACTTGTTATTTTATCATTTAATTGCTGGAATTTTGCTTTCAAATTTAAATTCAATGGTTAAATGCATGGTTGTATTGAATTGATGAATGCCTAAAGCTTCAGCAATTGTATGGTTACATTGTGAGGTTTTGAACAGACTTACCTACATTTAATTTTGCAATTGAGTCTTGGTTAGGCACTTGCTAGCTAGTTGCTAGAGGGTATGAGACTGGCCTTTTATTTATCACAATACTCCATGCACTTTCTAGTTTCTAGTTCTAGTAGTCCTAAAAGCAAAAATTATGGTTTGGGGAAAATTGATTTGAAGTGATACAATTTTGGTAACCAACTTTTGTCCTCTTTCATGAAAATAGAAGCTAAAAACCTAATGTTCAAGATTCCAAAAAGATAGAAGTCGCTCTTGAAATGCATGTGAATTCTAAAGTTCTTGAAGGCAAGTCAAATAACTTGGGACTATTAATAAGCTTACTTGGACAAGTTCTTTAATCTTGCTTCTTCTTTTTTTATCATGGATGATATTTTTGTTGTTGGTAAATTCTTTTTTGTTGTTGTTGCTACTGTTGCTGCTATATTGTTGTTGGTGGTAGTGGTGATTGAGTTTGAGTTGAAACTAGATTGTACAAGGATAAATTTAAGTATGAAGAGAGGCCAAAATTCTGTAGAAAGTCTTAATTTTAAGCCATTATTTTTCCAAATTTTGTTTAAGAGTACTCTTAAATGAAAATTGTGGTTTATTAGACAACTAAAAGAACTTCAAGTCAAACTATAATTATATTTATTTTTAATAATGCGGATATTTTTGTTAGGATCCCCATTATTTTTTAATCAAGTGGCTCATGAGTAATGTATTATTGTGTTAGTAGTTAATTTATTTATTATCTTGAACCTATAATGATTAAGCCACTCATCGCATTTGCCTCAACAATTTTTGATAGATTGAGATTATGGATAAAGAATGAATGTATGGATGTATGCAGATCGACAATCAGGGGAATATTGGAAGGGGTGAGCCACTTTATTATGGTTGGCGTCGAACATAAAGCAAGCACAAGAACATTTGTGCCTTTGTCTAAGATGTGGATTTAAAGATGGGTCACTACACAGGACTTAGAAGACCATTTAGTATTAAAAGAATTGATCAAAATTATAAGTATAGAGGTAAGAGACATGACCAGCAGTAGCCATAGCTATGTGTTAATGACTTTGACACAAGTGTGTAGATGAAGTAGATCGTGTTGAAGAGATAGTCAACACAGTTGAAGTAGAATTGAATGATTGTTCTGAAATGCTTGAAAGGTTGAGAAGCAATAAGAGGATACCATTGTACACTAATGCTAGGAAACACGTGTCAAAGTTGAAATTGAACCAATTGAAAGCTGAAAGTGGTTGGAGTAATACAGTTTCACAAATCAATTTTTCATGTTATAATGAATTTTAATTGTCATTACTAATTTTATTATCATGTATGTTGTAGTACTATCTAAACTATGCTATACCTCATTTTGAAGATACACATATTAATAAAATCCTCAAAAACTAGAGCGAATATGTATATAAAAAGTGGGTCACGTCCAATATGAGGTGATAATATATAGTTAGTTTTAGAAATAGATTAGTTTAATTATCAATATATAGTACATATTTTAGGGATTGTTAGTTTAGTTTAAAATGATTGATTTATTATATCATTGAATTTTAAATAGAATAATTTGACATAATTAAATTGTAAACATTATAGTTTTAATTGAATAGTGTAAATCTAATTTTTAAACTATTTTGAAATTTTTTTGATATATTTTTTTTCTATATTTTAGGGAGCCGCTAGAAAAGCAACTCCCCTATTTCAAAAAAAATGGTAATATAGGACGGTTGTGGCCTATTACCTTTGTGGTTTTACATTTGGTTGAAACTAGACAATTTTCTGTGCATTGCACAGATTGAAATTAAAAAGTTTGAAACAAATATTATCAATATCATTACTATCAACACATCTAAGATTGCTAAATTTTTGAGAGTTTCTCTATTTTATCATTTTTCTTTTTGGATATTTTATTTGTACACATCTTGTTTTTGGCTAAATTTAAAATTTATTGCCAATATTTTAAATTATTAAATATTTTTAATATTTATAAATATTATAAATATTAAAAGGTCAAAAGGCAGAAAAAGGATTTGCGCCTAAAATGCATAAGAAAGCACACTCTTATCTCTTCCTCACCAAGAAGGAAAGAGATATATTTTTTTCTTATATATGTATATATGGTCAAAGAATTGAATATGTATTATCTGCCAAATCGTTTCTGCCTTGCTTTTTCTATGTGAAAAGATGAAGAGTCGCTGCATTATTTTGTTAATGCAAAATGTATGATAAAATATGCACAATTTGAAGAACCAAGACCACAAAATAAAGATTGATGAGCCGAATCAAAAGTAAACTTCTTTTTATTTCCTTTTTTTTTCTTTTACCGATAATGTTTATGGATGACAATTGATGAGAGTTGATTAATATTAAGTACAGTGATAAAGAAAATACATGAAAAATAAAAAAGAAATTAAATCTCATTGATTAGGAAAATTGAAAAGACATGAGAAAGTACAGCGAATGCAGAATGATAGCCAGATGGAGTTAATGCTAACAATTTAGAAAATTTAAAAATGAGATTACTCTTGAACAATGCTCCCATGAAAGTAGATTGAAAATGCATGAAAAATAGGAAAATAATTATATCTCATTGATTAAGAAAATTGAAAAGGTATGGCAAAGTACAGTGAATGGAGAAGGATAGCCGAATGAAGTTAATACTAACAATCAGGAAAATTTGAAAAGGAGACAACTCTTAAATCAATGCTCTATAAAAGTAGACTGAAAATTCATGAAAATAAAAAAA
>NW_026555334.1:26594315-26708473 GCF_029017545.1 Prosopis cineraria
AAAAATGCTGTCCGGCAATTGTTTTTTTTTTAAGAAAAAAAAAAATTCTTTTTCTCTTCGGTTCTCTACTTGATTTCTTCAATTAGTCCAAGCAATTTGAATTCATGTACAATTGTTGTGGTGAAAGGAGAAAGTTTTTATTGTCCAAAAAATAAAATTTGTTTAAAAATCTTTTTTTTTTAAAAAAAAAGAATCTACAGGGGGACACATTTCTCTTGCTTGCGCATAAAACTCACTTCTTGTCCAATTGAAAGAATTTAACACGGACTCATACTAACATGGATTTGAGTATTGCTGATAGACTTTTTCAAGTAGCGGGTTCCACCATAGAGTTTTTAATGCTAGAATATTTTCAAAATTTTGAATTCAAGACTACTTGTTAAGCTGAAACAATCATTTATCCCAATAATAATGGCCTATTGCCTTTGGGACACATTTCTTTAATTTGGAATAGTATATAAATAATATTGATTTATACAAATCCAATCACGAAAATTACACACAATCTGCCAACTCTGCAAGCATGTTTCAGAAATAAAAGACTGATGAAAAAAAAAATAAAAAAAAATCACTCACAGCAGAAATGAAACCCGAAAATCAGAACATACGAAACACAACAAATCACACCACCCCCCATCTGATCAGAGTCCTCTTCCTCAACATCTCTCTCTCTTCATCTCCTGGCGCCATGAATAGCTGCTATGTAGAAAAGCTGCGTAGCTGACAGTATAATCAAGAACGCCTCCATTGTTCTCTGCAAAATTCAACATTCCAAATCTCAACTCAACACTTACCATACAGTTTCTGGGAATAAAAAAAAAAAAAAACACAGAAATTATCTGTTCTTGTCTTACCAGGCGGGCATTTCTGATATAAAGCTCAATCTCTTTGCAGGCGAAGCTGCACAATCGTTTGCTTGTCAGATCAATACAGTAATGATCATACCCAAAAGAAAAAACGAAAAACTTTTGAATTCAGGCAAATATGGTGGATGGATTATTATTATTATTACCCCATGGCAAGAAGGGTGAGAGTCCAAGCACGGCAGCAACAGAAGCTGCAGATGGCAAGCTCTCAGAGTCCATGAACGGACATGATTGAATCCAACAATTGCAGAAGCAGCTCCAACAACTCCAGCAATCAAAGAAAACATCACAAGAATCCAGTGGCTGCATTCCCCATGGGGAAATATATGGGCGAAAAATGAGCTGGAAGTTCAAATCCTGGACCTGCAGTTCTCAACAGTAGTACAAACATAAGCCAGATGCGAAGATAGAAACAACAGGAACTTCTATTTATCTTGTCATGAAACTCTCTGGATTGTGTCTGAGAAACATAATTGATACCTATGATGAAGCCATGATCTATTGCTCTGTTCATGGCCCATCCACCAATTCCCAAAACGACCACGTACATGCAGAAGTTGAGGAGCAGAAGCAATGTGGCAATGGGTTTCATTTCTTCGTTGGCCATCTCTGTACTGTGTGGATTTTCAAAAGCGGAAAGTTCTCTGATCAAGGAGGAGGAAGGAGGTTTCAGAAAGTTCCTTCTGATCGAGGATGGTGCAAGGGAGAGTCCTTTATGTATATTATAAATATATGCATAGGATAATTGGGTGGAAACTCGGGTTCTTTTCTTGCCAAGGCTGCTAGTTCAAAAGATCATGCAGGGTTGTAAAGAAGATGAAGGTTCGTGCTTCACTTTCAAGGCAGACGAAATATGCCAGATTCTTCCTTGCCTCCCTTTTTCTTGAGTTTGTTTTATGTATAGTACCTTGTTCAGTTTCCTACATGTTCCTCTTCGAGGCAAGTCATATTCTTTGCCCCTTGGGAACTCTTCCACTGTGGTCAGTGGCGCCAGGACTCTATTAGGGGTGGCAAATTAATTTTAAAAATAATAATTTAAAAAGAATTATTTAATATTTTTTAAAATAATCATACATTTTATAATTGTCCCTTGCTCATTGTCAAATGCTATTAAAAATATTTCCTTCTTCATAGATAAGTCCTATAATCACTATTAGATATTATTTATATATAATAGTAACTAGATATTTAAAAAATTAAATAATAAAATATTCCTTTCTAAAAATTACATTAGAGTTTTGAATTTAGTGAATTCATAATTAGACTTAAGTTAAAACATTCACACAAAAAAAAGGCCTCAATTTTAAAATAGTGAAGAAAGATAAAATTTTCATTTCTAAGTTCCAATTTCCTCCAAATTGAAGGGGTGCATATGGCCCCTCAAGTGAATGTAACTCCGCCACTGTGGTCCCAGTTCGTCTTCCAAAGTTTGCACTATTTTATGTCTATATGATGGCACTATTTTATGTTTATATGATGCTGGTATAATATATGTTAAACTAGACTAAAATTTATGAATCAACTCAGCTTTAAGTATTTATCATGAGTTTCCCCTCACTCATCTTTGCCCGTCTAATTTTTGAGCATTCTGAATCATTTTCTAGATGCAAGAGTTCATATTTCAATATTCATATTCTACCAAAAGCAAATGTCAAAAAGTTGCCATTTTTAACCAGGGAAAGAAAAGACGTCTTTTTGCAGAAACGTCACTTGATCCGAGTTGTATAAAAGTAAAATTCACATGCATCTGCTTTAGTTTTATAAAAGTAAAAATCCAGCATAAAGTAGGATGAGACCCAAAATGTACAGGGCCTAATAAAGGCATAAGAGTAGGGTTATATCCGAATGTGTTTTTATGACATCCAGGCTCCAGCTTATATTCGAAAAAAACATTTTCATGAAGCATTGGAAGTGCAAAAACCTGACCGTTGAAAGCTGAAAAATACTTGGGGATCCGAATCAATAGACTAAAACTAGTAAAACGGCCATTAAACAAGCCAAATATCTTAATGTAAAACATGCTACGAATTTCAGCAAAAATAAAATTATGACAAAAATCTATCACCACGACATTTATGTCAACCAAAAAACTTGCTACAAATCACAAGTGACTTTCAGAGTCATCCAGATTATTCATCCTCCTGACTGCGTAGTCTGGCTGTTTTGTTGGTAACAACAACATCAAGCTGGGCAGCTCTCTCAACTATCTCCTTTCTCTTCCTTGTGGAAACATTGTGAGCAATCTCAGCACAGTATGTCCTGAAATAACAGATAATCGGAACATCAGCGAAAGTTCTGATGCCATGCAATACAGTCTGGAACAGAGAATCAACAAAATTGGGACGAATCAGTTCACCTATTATGCATCATGAGAAGTTCTAGCTCTTTGACATTGTTCACAACAAATTTCTTGAAACCATTTGGGAGATAGTGTCTAGTCTTCTTGTCTGATCCATAGCCAATATTTGGCATTAAAGTGCATCCCTTGAACTTCCTCCTGACACGGGAATCAATACCCTTTGGCCTGCGCCAGTTTTCCTGCAGTAAACACGCAAGAACATAATTAAAGTTACAACAAAGGCAATCAATTACAAGGTTAAGTCACAACTTTAGAATATTGGCAAAGGCTTTCCTAAAGCTGCATGTACTCCTAAAGTCGCACCATTAGTAAGTGCAGCAAAGCAAATTCTGTTGGTTCTTGACATTCTTTAAACATAAAAACATTCTAAATTATAACAGGACCTGGATGGAGGAAACATCTTTTTCAGGGAGAAGATGCACCAAACCTGGTATGAATGGATTTAAGATGTCAACAGGGAAATAGTAACAGAAGGCCTATATAAAAAGCAAGCCAACTGTGTCGCAAGACCTGTATAAAATTTCTATATGCCCTTCAAACGAAATGCCCAGCTACAGAAACAAAATCTGGACATCAGATACCACGGGCAAATATACATGATAGAACCCAAAACATGATTACATACACGCCACATCAAAAGAAATAATATGAACAATATGACACGCCATACAAAATTCTCATAATTGACTGCAGAAAAGTTTAGAAAAACCAATTAGGGATGCCTAACAAAAGCAAAAAGATGCCTCATTGTCATGGAACTTCAAATAACTATGACTTCAACTAACATTTATCAAAGGCAAAACGCAAGCAGAAACTCTAATATGCAACTTCAGCCGAAAGATGGTGATATTTTGTGTAATAATCAGATATCAGTCATAATAATTAAATGCTTTACATCACCAGCAGCAGAAGCACCGGTATAAATTCATTAGTACAGTTTAAGAACATCATGAAACAATAAATGAACATTTGGTGATAAAATAGTCAATACACACAAAGCTATCCAAATATACAACAGAGGTCAGATGGTAGTGCATGTTAAAAATCATCATTCGACTGCAGAATTGATGGATAAACATCATCATCTCTCATTTACTGAATCACCATATTTTGAGGGGGGCCATGATAGACGTGTTCTGACACGAGAAAAGACATATGATTACCATTTACAACATTACAATCAAAGGATAAAATGAAGCCGTAGTGAATTATTGTCAGAAACTTGTAAATAGGCTAAAGAGCAAAGATCGCTTCACCTGAAGTGATTTAACTAGTGTTAGGTGCAACAATAAAACGAAAGGAAAGCAGGTAGAAGAATACAGACGAGCACATTTTTTATGTTTCGATGTGAAAGAAACATTAGCAATGACCTTGAAATGCACTGAACTACAACATACTAGGATCAGATACAATGTCAGTCACCATCTTGCACCAAATGGTGCAAATTAAGACTGGGGCGACAAAAACTGTCATAATATCCTATCCGAGCTCAATTGAGTCCTCCTCTACGCAGAATCACAATTGTAAAGAATGTAACTGGGTCATTAAGTTAAAGGTTCAAGGAGTGTTGGAATTGCATTCGAAGTTAGGCTCGTTATAATGCACTCTAGCCAAAAAGAAACAACCAATTTGCAATAACTGGCAAGGCGCAATGAAACAGCAGACCCCAAAGTAATCCATTAGTTCACATTGAACCGGTATTAAACCCGCAGGTTTGAATTGAGAACAGAATAAAACACCAACACCTAGCTCAATAGATCGTCAAATCAGACAGCAAATCAGGACATTAAAAAAATTACATATTTATACAAATGTCGTTCGGTTAGATACCTTCACAGAGATCTTGCGGTCGCTCTGCGGCCTCTTGAACTTCTTGACCCGCTTCTTCACGATCTTCTTTGAAAGCAATGGCACGGCCATTTTTGCTTCCCTGGTTCTTCAAAAAGGCACTAAAACAAAAAAAAAAAAAAAGAATGCTTTAGAACTTGCACTAGTCGACATAAACAACTGGAAATTTTCTAACGCAAACCCATTACTCTGAAACTTTGAAAAATTCACAATCAAAGTTAATATCCAAAAAGTTCAACAATTGAGACAGGGTGAGCAGGTGTCAGAGAGTAGAGAGACTTACAGCGAATTCCCCTTGCCGCCCAGTTCGTACTTTGAGCCTTGTATAAGTTTAAAACTTTATAGGAGCCCTGTGTTCTAGGGTTTTTCTGTTTTTTTTTGTTTTTTATTGGCACTGTCTTCTCAAAGGTTTTTCTGGGTCCGCTTGAGATGTGTTTCAAGAGGAGCAAAACTAGGCCCAATTAATTTGGGCCAGAAGATTAAGCCCAATGTAAGTTAAGAGGGGAGGGGTGAGCGGGTACTATTTTGTTTTGAGATGTGTTTTAAACTTTTAGATACAGATATCTGGTGAAAAATATTTTTCTTATTTGTTTTTGAAATATAATTTCATACATATAGGAATCTATATAGATAAATAATATTCACAAATCATAAAATATGCAACTCACTATTTAAATTTCGTGCAGTACGCATAAAAACATGTCTAGCATAAAATAAATGTATAATAAATAGCATTATTTTCATGTCATCGATAAAGCAACTCCATCATTATGTGTTTAATATATTTTTCATTTGTCTCTTTTCATTGTTACGTATGCACTCGTTTAAAATTGCAAGGTTTTTTGGTAGCATTTCAATTTGTAGATTTAGATTTAAATTTAAAATTTAAAATATCATATTTAAAAGGGTAAAAGGGCAAAATGAAATTTTTTTTTTAAAAAGTGTTTAGTATCTTAAACTTTTTTTTTTAAAAAAATGTTGCTTGAAACTTTTAAAAAAGGAAGAAATTTTTCCATATCATTAAATATTGGGTAAATGGGTTTTGACTAGAAGAAAAAATGACGTGACATGCTAATTGGATTTCTTCTCTCACCCTCTTCTCCCTCTCTCTTTCCCTGTGTTTCTTATCTACAGATCAACACCAGCCTCTACCATTGAACAATTTCCACATCATAGACGTCAGTGTTGTTATTTAGTTCCAAATGATAGTCATAGGGGTAGTGATGCTCACTTATCAGGAATTCCTTTAGACTAATTTTCATAAACATGAATGAGATTTGGAGTGAACAAAAAAGTAAAAGCAAACATTATGCTTGAAGTTATGCATATCATTGTACCAACATAAACAAGAAAGCATTCCCTTCCCAAATGAAGAATATTCAACTCAACAAGAACTAAAATTTTAATCCATATACATGCTTAGTACTAACATTTCCATTCCCATGAAGACTCACAACCTTTATGGCTTAAGAGTCTTCAACTTAAGTCTAGTGGGACCTTCTTCTCTGAAGAACTTATTGAACAAAGTTAAAACTTTCAAAACCCGCTTCTCAAATTCTCCAACAACACTTTCTCCACCTAAAGAGTGAGCCACAAACATCCACATAAGCTAAATCAAGAGCACAAAACAATGCAACCTACCAAGATTAAATAGAGCAAGTAACAAGCAACGATCATAGCCAAAGTAAACTCAGACAAGCATAAGTGAAATGCCATAGCTGTTGCCAAAAAGAAAGAAAGAAAGAAAGAAACACCATGGCTTGGTGATTTATGATTTGCACTGAGGCACCCATCTTCTTATCACAAAGCCCTGCTTGAAAACCCACTATCCTCAAACTCATATAAACATTTGTATCCCTCCTCCACCTATTGTGGCTTTCTTGATTTGAACATATTGGAGCATCCTTCTAAGTACTGGTTAGCTTGATCTCCTTATAATTGCAAACTATAGAAGGAAAAACTCATGAATTGAACCCCCACAACCCCTCGCAAACTCAAAGGTGATGTATGGTAAGAATGGAGAAGGAAGAAGAGGATTTTGGCATATCGAACAGAGATTGTTCATAATACTACGATAAGCTTCTCCAAACACACTCATCAACAAAAGCAAAGGAAGAATGGTGGGGAAGGTGGTTGAAAGAAGGAGAGAGACAAAGGCAGGAGGAGAAGGCAGCATGTGGACTGTGAATTATAGAGGGAGGAGAGAGTGGAGTACCACGTGGCCAATAAAGTCAAAAATAATGAACAATAAATGTGAAAATTGATGGTAGGATAAAATTGCTCTCTCTATTTTTTTTAAAGTTACAAGATGACATTGCTTCACAAAAAAATTTATTATATAAGGTTTCCTTGAAGGAAAAGTTCTAAGACTTTTTTGCCTTTATTTATAATTTGTAATTTATCATTCATCTTGGTTATTTGAAATATCAATACATCTCATTCTCACAATATTTTCCTATTTAGTCTTTCAAGTTTGGTTCATTTAAAAATTTCATGCCATGAGTGAATAAGACTAGACCTGCTTATATGTCACATGCTTACATGGCATTCTTATTAGCCACGCATCATGTTTACCTATCAATACATTAAAAAATAAAATCACAAAAAGTAGAAAAAAATTTGAAATTAAGAAGGGATTTCAGGATGGCAGCTGAAGAGAGTTTCTATCTAGTTCCTAGCTGTCCTTTTTTTTTTATACATAAGGAAACCCACAGGCTAACTTATAGTAAAACCATTAGTGTTCTCTCTCCAGACCATTCGTTATGAAGAACACGAGCTAATTCATGTGATGCATGGTGAAAGCCATGACACCCAGACATTGTTGAAAGACACTCTTTGCTAGAAAATCCACTGCTTTGTTCCATTCCCACATAACATGCTTTACTTGCACCTCCCAATCACAATTCAATAGTTGCCTAGCCATATTAATATTATTAACATCATTATGACTAGGCTACACCGCTGTATGAAGGAGATTAATAAACTCAGATGCATTTGACTCTAAAATATAATGACTTGCTCTCTTGCCTATGTCCCAAGCTAAGCCCAAACCATGCACAAATGCCCAAAGTTTAGTAGACAAACTACAACCATCATCCACCATAGCCATAAACCCACCAACAAACTTCCCCTTGGGGTCTTAAATTACACCCTCACAAGCAACAATACTTGTTATTAAAGAGCAACCACCATCAATGTTAACGAAAAGATCATAATAGTAGTGGAAAAAAGTAGTGTTTCTTAAATAGAGAGATGTAATATCCTTATTCTCTAACTCAAGTTTAACTCCAAATCTCAATTAATTAAGAGATTAGATTAAGATAAAAATAAGTTTATCGAGTTCATAAATAGATAGTAAAGTTAGGATCCCAAGTTTTCAAAACTAAAAATCATTTCTAAAGACTTTAAAATAGATAAATCAGAGTTCACAATTATATGGAATCATGAGATCATTTCAAGAATTAGTGCATCTGCTAAGGAATTAAAAAATAAGAGATTTTGTAAAATTTTAGGGTGTGCATCACAGCTCGTAGAACACATGTCATGGCGTGTTCACCTTTGTGCCATGCGTCGCGACTCATTGCACCATGCGCCACGATACATTGCACATTCCATGATAGTAAACTTTTGCTGTCAATTTAATAGCTTTTGGGATAACTTTGACACGCCCCATTCCTTTGTCCGACATTCAATTGATGCAAATTAGGTCTCTATGGAAAGCTCTTTCCGAACTCTAACTAATGGCTTTAATTTCATGATTAAATTATTACACATTTAAAATTTGGACACTCTTTTTTAAAACTTGCACTTTTTCAATAATTTTTCACAAAATTAAGTGTCCAACTCATTCATTAAAAGCTAAGAGTTATTAACACTACTTAGACCACATGTAATACACCAAAATCAACTTATACAATTCACTATATCATATCAAACACTTATAATTCACAATGTCAGTACTCAACTCCTTAATTTAAAAACATAGAAGGGGGAGTTCAAATCATCTATTTCATTAAATATATCATAAACATCACATAGTATGCCCAATTGTTACTTGCATTAGTATTTTGGCCCTAT
This sequence comes from Prosopis cineraria, assembly GCF_029017545.1. Taxonomy (NCBI): domain Eukaryota; kingdom Viridiplantae; phylum Streptophyta; class Magnoliopsida; order Fabales; family Fabaceae; genus Prosopis; species Prosopis cineraria. Next base: position 26,603,466 of record NW_026555334.1, read on the forward strand.
CACAGATATCACAATTCATAAACCTACTCCCTATGGCCCAAAATACACTTACAACTCATAAAACACGTAATGCAAGTAAGAACCAAAATGGACTATTCCTAGTTGGCAATCTCAATTGTCATATACACATAAAGACTCAAAAATAAAGAGGCCTACTAAATAGGATTGCAGTCCTAAGCCTCTGGTTGCTTTCCTTTATCTGGTCCTTTTAAGCTATTTCTTGTAATATTAAAGATAGTAGGGTGAGTACAACCACTTAGTAACTAAGGTTCAACTAATTTATATTAATGCATGATAATTAATTAAAATACAGGTGGCTAATTACAGTAAGATTTCAAATCATAAATTATTCTCTAGAACATAAAGATCTACATTTTCAAGCATAAATGCACATGCTTAAAGGATTATGAATTGTGAGCACCATTTCATGCAAGAGAATAACTAATCACATCGTCTATCAACATAATTTCTCATGGAACTAAGTTATACTCACATTTATGTACAATACATAAAACTATGTGCCCTTTTTTACTATATGCATTATCACACCTCCCTTATGTCCTTCTTAATCCTCTGACATGAAACCATGGGCTGTGGTATATTGAGATAGTCTATAATCCAAAACTTTCCTAGCCTAAACACTTGTGAGGGCATTACCCAGCCAACTCACTTGTGAAACATGGTTTTTCCTATTTTCTCATATTATAGGATGTCATTCTCCTTAAACCAACTTCCTTGTTGAACCAGTGGATAGCTAGCTAGGTTTGAGTCTTTCATTGAACCAGTGGGATAGTCTCTCATTAAACAAGTGGGATAATATGTATATAAACAATACGAGCAAGCCATTGACTTAAATGGAAACCTTACCATATGGATTTAATTCTCTACCCCTCTTCTTAGGCAAACTCTTGCCTCTCATGATCATGCGATACATATATATGCACTATTACAAGCAAACATTTACTCATCATTGTACTCAATCATAAATGGAACAATCACATAATACACACCCAATCAATTCATTGAACTTCACTTATCTATTTCATTAAACTTCTCATTCACAAATTCATTGAACTCCCAACCTCACATTTTCGTTAAACTTTACAAATTTTGATTTCATTATACCTATACATATTAGTCATTGAACTCACATTTCTCAACTTCATTAAACTTCAATTTAATCATTAAGCTCACAATTCACATAATTGAACTCTTAATTAAACAAATCATTGAACTCCATAATTTTAAAATCATTGAACTACATTAAATCACTACTTCATAGTGGGCTTTTCAAACAAAACAAGACACATTTGCATTTTAATCAATTTCACACAATTCAATTATCAATATCAATCAATAAACTAATTAACAAATAAAAGTATAAGATAGAATTCTCCCGGTTATCTCAAACCTTCATGAGGTCAAAGGTTTCACCCCTCAATTACTCACTCTTAAAGCTTTTAAGAAGCTTGAAAGGTGCTAATAAGGTTTCTCTACAAGCATTTGCAATATAATTCATCAATATTCATAGTTGAGCTAATTTTCAATATTAACTTAACACTTCTTCATGCTCAAGATTCATTCTATACTCATATAAAAATACCCATAAAGTTTCTTACCTTCCTTTAACCCTCGTTAACATCATTGAGCTCTTTAATAACCATTAATGGGACTATATTGTTCCTAACCAACTTATTTATGGAAATTTTACGTATTAAATGTTTCTCAACGACCAATCATCATAACTCCATAAATATCAAGTTTTATTAGCTCAATCTAGTCCCATTAACTCTATTTAAGTCAATAGGTTCGAACCTATAGCCTATATGAACTTAAAATCATCATTATCAACCAAACCCTAACTTCTACTACTAAGAAAATGTAAGAAGAGAGAAGGATTTAAGTGTAAGAAGCTTACCTTTGATGTTTATGGGCTCTAAAACACTCCTAATACTTAGATTCTCTAAGCTTTAGCACAGCATTTCCGTTCCTCCTTTATATATTTTTGTTTTCTCCTTCTTTTGTTGCATCAATTCACGATCTTATTTTGTAGAAAATTGTCTATGCATCACGGTGGACACACAATACGTCATGGCATACGGCACAGAGAGGACTTCCCCAGGCATGTCAGCATGCATGCATTATGGCGGCTTGATCCACAAGCCATTACACGTGGCACAGAACCTTACCCTTCAAATTTCTTCCTCTTCTCATTCTCGAGTAATCCGATTCTCCTTTAGACCCATGTTTAAGGCTAAAAATCACAATCAAATAAGCCTATTAGGCCTTTTTGGCCACAGACCTTGCTAATACATTAAATTAATCTAATCCAGGCTTAATTAATTTGGTTTAAAATCAAGGATGTTACAAGAGAACAAAAATAAGAGCACAGCAAAACCTAATTTCTTAATGTTCAATACTCTTTACTGCTTCTTCACTTCAGTTAAATAAGTAGAGAGAATGGAGTAATAGGGAAAGTAAATTTCAAGGTAAGATGAAGATTAATTAGGAAGGAGTGTGAGAATCTGGGAAAGTAAAAGAGGAAAAACAATGTAAATTCCAAGCTAATACAAATGAGCAAGCTCTACATCTCTTCCTTCCACTCCGTCTACTGTAGCTTTCCTGCTTTGTCCTTCATGGTCTGCCATTTTTGTTTACTTATCCAAAATGCTCCAAAGGCTAAACATGTCTTTGTTCCATTTTAATTTCATTTTTTGTGATTTTATTTTTAAATATGTTGGCAGGAAAATATGATGTGTGGCTTATAATTAAATATTATTTGTGACACATAAGCATGTCTAGTTTGATCCACTCATGATAAGAATAAAATTTTTAAACTAATCAAACTTGAAGGACTTTGGGATAATTCAAACTTGGGGAATTGAATTGTAATTGAGTTAAAAGTTAAAGAAGTAAATAATTAATTTCTCCAAAAGAAAAATATCATTAGATGTAGTCTAGCTAAAGGGACTAGTTCTATGTAACATAGCAAATCAAAATTCAAATTTTTACTTGAAAAGGTACATACATTTAAAGCATAATTTTGCCTTGAATAAGATTGTTTCCAATAAAATAACATTAATGAAAAATAAAAAGGAAAAAGTCAATAATCAATAAATATAAGGTATTAAAAATCGGTTAAAAACATGTGTAAAATGTCAAAAAATCTGAAAAATATTTTTTTAACCATCCCCAAAACTACTTATATTTTTATTACATCTGTAGTGTTTGAAATTTTGTTGGAGTAATATATTTTGAAGATAGATGAAATCTCTAAAAGATTCACCAAAGATAGAAAATCTTATATTATGAATGAAAATTTTTAAAAAACTTTTTATTATTACAACTTGAGCTCTGATACTGGTAATAAAATTCTAATACCACCAATCTTGTTTTGGTACCACTAATTAATCTTTGATACTATTTTTAAAATAAATCAAGTCTTAAAAAAATTTATATACTAATTTTGATTCCCCATTAAATAGGTAAAATTAGAATTCCATAGATTACATAATGGAGAGAAAGAGTGGAAAGGAGAAGATAATTTAAATCAATGAATAAGTTACATAAAATTTAATCAAAATACTAAGTAAAAATAAAAATTTTTTATATTCACAAATTCAAAGATATAGTGAAGAAGTTTTTAGAGGTTCTTGTTTAAGTAAACAATAAGCACAATAAGTGTGTTCAAGTTAGACCCATCCTAATCGGCCCGAACTGACCCCGATCATACCTGATCATAGGGACAAGTCTATCCTGACTAGAAAAAGATCTAGACGAGACATTAATAACCATGAGACGGGACAAGACTTGAGTCTACTTTTGGGACGTCTCGACCTATCCCAATTATAATAGGTATTGGTATATTATTATTTTTTTAAATTCTACACTCTACTACAACTCATTATTTTACATTTTTACTCACAAGTTGCAGCCTCCCCTCAAACCTCAATTTAAATTTCACTTTCCCACTTTCCCAACCTTATCGCACTTCCACTTCCTTATCGGGATCGCACTCTAGAAAACTAAAATCCAAATCCAGCCTTTACTCTTCATAGTTATGTAAGAGCCAAGCAAGAGTGCAAGACCATGCAAGAGGACAAACAACACGAGCCTTGCAATTCATGACCACCATAGCATCAAGCATTAGCCATTCTCCTTTAGTTTATTTGTATCTCATCTCTATCCCAGCTCCTCCTCATCCTTACTCATGTAATTTTTTGCCTTATCCTTGCTCATGTAGTTTTATGTTATGAGTTATGACCTTCTTTATTTGAGTTTATTATTTGAGTTTAATTTGAGTCTATCAGTGGTACACTTTAATAATAGAAAATTAGAGACTATGAACTGTGAAGCAAAGGGTTGAATTGAATGAACTTGTCTTGTTGATCTTTAAAGCATTTTTTATTTTAGTTTTAGAGAGGAAATGATGACTCATTTTGATTTTGAAGAAGCAGTGGTGGTGGCACGGAATGAAGTAAGATGTAACTGAGTTCATTTCTAGGTGTTTGACATGTCAGAAAGTCAAGATAGAACATCAGAAGCCACCTAAATTGTTACAACGTTTATAAATCTCAATGTGAAAATGGGATAGCATATCGATGGAATTTATAATGGAATTGCCACGTACTTAGGCAAGTCATGATGCTATATAGGTGATCATGGATAGATTGACTAAGTCAGCTCACCTCCTAGCTATTAGAGTAGATTATACCTTAGAGAGATTTGCTGAGATTTATGTTCAAGAGATAGTAACAATTGTATGGGGTACCAAAAGAGATTGTGTTAGATCATGATTCGAGGTTCACATTGAACTTCTAGATAGCTTTACACCAGGCTATGGGTACTAAGTTAAAGTTTAGTATAACCTGTCACCCCCAGACCGATGGTTAGATAGAGAGGATGATTCAAACTCTCAAAGATATGTTGCGAGCATGTGCTATTGAGTTTAGTAGATGTTAGGATAAACATTTACTACTCGCTGAGTTTGCCTATAATAATAGCTTTCATGCAAGTATTCAAATAGCTCCGTATAAAGCTTTGTATGGTCGGAAGTGTCAATCACCTCTTTATTAGACTGAGTTAAGTGAGAGGAGTGTTTTAGGTCTGAATTTGGCAGATTAGACCACAGAGAAGATAGAGGTAATCTAATAGAAGTTGTTGACTGCCCAAAGTCAGCGAAAGAGTTATGTAGATAAAAGAAGGAGATCGTTAGAGTTTATGGTTGGAGACCATGTATTTTTGAAGATATTACCTATGATTGGTATTGGGAGGTCTATTTGAGCCAAGAAGTTGACTCCTAGATATATTGGTCCATTTGAGATTCTAGAAAGAATTGGGCTTTTGGCGCATCGGATTGCATTACCCCCACATTTATCAGGTGTACATGATATGTTTAATGTCTCACAACTCAAGAAATACCAACTTGATCTATCACACATTATTGAACCAAAAGAAGTAAAACTACAGGAGAATTTGACATATTAGACTAAGCTAGAAAGGATAGTTGATGGGAAAGATAAGTAGCTTAGAAACAAAACTATCTGTTTAGTGAAAGTGATATGTAAGGGAATGACTCTTAGTGATGCCACTTGGGAAACGGAGGAGAAAATAAGGTAATAATATCCCCATCTTTTCCAGTGAGGTAAGATTTACATGATTTACTGAATTTTAGGGACAAAATTCTTAAAAGGAGGGGAGAGTTATAACATCTGAAAAAAATTTAAACTTGGTTTATTAACCTAATGAGGATAATTTGTGAGTTAATGAGGTGTGTGGCCAGAGGGGCTTAACTTGACATAAATTATTGTGATTTTAGCCCTAGAAGTGGGTCCAGATCAATGGTGGGCCACCCGGGTAAGGAAAAAGGAAGAAAAGTAAAGAATTGTTCTCTGTGCCACACGCTATGATGTGTGGTTCATCCACCATGGCACATGGAGATAAATTTAAATGCAACCGGCTCCTTTGTGCCATGCGTCGCGGCACATAGCCAAAATTTTTGATAAATCAATTCATGTGCTACACAAAAATAGAAGAGAAAAAGAAGAAAATGAAGAGCTCAACTTTAGCTTCGCTAAGGCATGGCATTGGGTTCTATTATTGATAGATTGAAGCTCCCAAACACCTAAGGTAAGTTTATGGTGCTTTCTTTCTCTTTTCTCTCCCTCATTTATGATGATTTATAGTAGGGTTTGACCTTGGGAGAGGGATTTTTGATCCATAGGAGTATGGGTCTAATTTCATTGGTTAAAATAAGTATAATGTGAGTTGTTAATGTATTGGAACACCACATTGATGATTTTGGAAGTGGTTGGTCTATAGAAGCATTTAATATCCAAAAATTACCATAAATATGGTAGTTGGGAGTGGTTAATGTGCATTAATAATGGTTTGAGATGTTGTTAATGATAATGTGCATTTATGAAATTTAATAAGCCCATTGGGTATAAATAGGTAGTGATTATGAGTTGATAAAAACAGAGTGTGTGGAGTTTTATGTTGATTTAGCTTCAAGAGTTAGACAATGATGATATTCTTGTGGTATAGATGTAGAGAGGTTCATTTTTGGCATCATTCGAGCTTGTTGAAACTTTAAGAAGTTGGTATAGTGAGGGGTAAACTTTTGACCTCTCAAAAATTTGAGGTAACTAGGAAAAACTTAACTATTATGGTAAATATTAATTGTGTTTTGTGAAATATGATGAATGATTTAAATGTATGATGCTTGTTGGTAATGTTTGACTTGTGAAATGATTTTGAGAAAGAAAATGTTGATTATGCCACTTACTTATGATTTAAAAGTTTACTTGTGGCATGTTATTACAAAAGTGGAGATTTGTGGTATATAATACGTTGAATGTGTGGAGTGATTTAAATGAGTATGTGAGATTGTTTGCCATGAAATTATTATTGAAATGCATAATATGTGAGAATTGTGTATATCATAATCATTGGCGAGAGTTCGCTTAAGGAGAGGAGTAGATTGGTTGAAATCCACATAGTATTAGCAGTGACCGTTAGGATCGAAAACTAGCCTTAGTACTGATCGTTGAAATTGGGAGGTAGCCTTTGTCCCATGGTTGATTCGGGACCGTCCTACTTGTTCTATGAGGGACTCGAACTTAATTAGTTTTCACCAGTTCATGAAGGGGCTAAATTAAGGGTATAATGCCCCATGGTTATTAGTATTGGGAGAAACTAGATTACATAAGTGAGTGAGTTTACCCTAGCCTGGTAGCTCCTCACAAGTGGAAGCCCAGGTTAGTTCGAGAAGGATGTAGCCACATGATAGCCACCGATTTCGTGTCGGAGGTAATAGGAGGATATAAGGTTGGCATATGATTATGCATTTAAGTCCGGCCACATAGTTGTTAGTTTTGTGGTCTGGCATGTGTTGAAGGTACATGGTTGTTATTTTTATGACCTTGTGTTATATTTACACTATTTTTAGGACCTAGCTCATTGAATTCGAGTCAGGGAGAACATACAAAGGCCTAGGATTTATGGAGTAATCCTCTATATGCCTCTTTTTTATTACTTTCACGTGTATTTGTTAATATAATTGCCAACTAGGATTATTTAACATGATTTATATACTACTTGCATGATTTTATGTATAACTAGTGTATTTTATGCCCCGGGTTAATGAGTTTTAGTTGTGAATCCATAAATATGGCCAAAATACTTGTGCAAGTAGAAACATATGTATTGAGAAATTTGGAATGAAATTATTAATTTTGTCAACATTTCCTCCCCCTTTATGTTTTGTGAAAATTGGGGTTGAGTAGTGATTTTATGATATAAGTGTTTTTGATTATGTGTAGTGCATTGCATGAGTCTGCAAGAGTCTATTGAGTGTGGTTGGATGGTTAGTAAGAGTTATTGGCACTTATGGTTAAGTTGGAACACCCTATTTGTGAAATTTTGTGAAAAAGGTGGCAAAATGGATTTTGGTATCTAACTTTTTATAGAAAATGGGTTTGAATGTAAAATCAGTGCCTTTAGCTAAAGCTAAGAGAAAGCTTCGTGTAAACACCGAAACCACCTCAATCAAACATCAAATAGAGATTTGAGATGAGTCAAAAGTTTGTGCCTTGTGCTGTCATATGACAGCACTGATGCTATTAAATTTTGCGTAATGCGCCGCGGTGCATGACACAGAGAAGACATGCCACGACGTACGTGACGCTTTCTGCACAAAATCTATTTTTGAGTTTGAAAACTCATTATTTGGGTCCTAATTGAAGCTTTTGCCTTGCTTTTAAAACTCTAATTTGGACTTATTAAATCATATTTGAGATTTGAATTGTTGAAATTGGGATTCCTTTAAAATAATTTTGAAAAATTCTTTTTGTAAACTTTACAATTGGTAATCCTTTGAAGGTTAAACCCTGGATTATCATGATTTGAAGTAAATTGCGGTTTAACCTCATGGAGGTTACATTAGCCTTCTCATTGAACTAACGGATAGCTAGCTAGGTTCAAGTCTCTTGTTCAACTAGTGGACAATCCCTCATTGAACAAGTAAGACAATATGGATAGAATCAATCCAGGCAAACCATCATAGGAAGGTTGAGTTGGGACACCCTATTTGTGAAATTTTGTGAAAAAGGTGGCAAAATGGGTTTTGGTATCTAACTTTTTATAGAAAATGAGTTTAAGTGTGAAATTGGTGCCTTTAGCTAAAGTTAGGAGAAAGCTTTGTGTAAATACTAAAACCACCTTAATAGAACCTTAGACAGAGATTTAGGACGTGTCGAAAGTTCGTGCCTTGTGCTGTCATATGACAGCATTGATGCTATCAAATTTTGCACAATGCGCTGCGGCACATGGCACAGAGAAGACACGCCACGCCGCATGTGACACTTTCTGCACAAAATCTGTTTTTGAGTTTGAAAACTCATTATTTGGGTCCCAATTGAAGCTTTCACCTTGTTTTTAAAACTTTGATTTGGACTTATTAAATCATATTTGAGATTTGAATTGTTGAAATTGGGATTCCTTTAAAAGAATTTTGAGAAATTCTTTTTGTAAACTTTACAATTGGTAATCCTTTGAGGGTTAAACCCTAGATTATCATGATTTGGAGTAAATTGCAGTTTAACCTCAGGAAGGTTACACTAGCCTTCTCATTGAACTGACAATAGCTAGCTAGGTTCAAGTCTCTCATTCAACTAGTGGATAGTCCCTCGTTGAATAAGTAGGACAATATGGATAGAATTAATCTAGGCAAACCATCACACGGATGAGCCTTACTATATGTATTTTATTATCTACTCTGCTTCCTAGGCGAACTCCCATAACTTAAGATCATGCAATGTACATTCATGCCATAACTCACATATATACAGTTTATAGAACTTCACCTTATCAATTTTCATTTAACTTTATCATTACACAATCATTGGACTTCTCAATTATATTTCATGGAACTTCAAACTAAACAAGTCATTGAACTTCAACTTCACAATCATTGTACTTCACACTTTCAAAATAATTGAACTCCACTATTTAAAAACATCATTGAACTTCTCTTAAACAAAGATTCATGTTACTTCTCAATTTGCAAAATTGTTAAACTCCTAATAAACATTAACACAAAAATCTACTATTATTGTTCTCAAGGAAATTTTACATCACAAGACATAAAACTCACAAATTTAATCTAGTAAATTTCATAACAAATTAAGCCACACTTGCATTTCTTTTTATTTTACACATTTCAATGGTAAATCATAAATCAATAAACTAATAAACACATACAAGCATAAGATAGAATTTTCCTGGTTACCTCAAACCTTTGAGAGGTCAAAGGTTTCACCCCTCAACTACTCACTCCCGAAGCTTTCAAGAAGTTTGAATGGTGCCAATGATAGTTACACTACAAGCATTTACCATTGAAAACATCAATATCCATTTTGAGCTATTTTCCACTAACATTTCACCATTTCTTAATACTCAAGATTTATTCTTGACTCATGTAAAAGTACCCATAAGGCTTCTTAGCTTCCTTTAACTCTCATTAATAACATTGAGCTTTTAAATGGACATTAATGAAATCACATTATTCCCAACCAATAAATTTATGAGAATTTCGGACATTTAATATCTTCCAACCACCAATCATCATAAAACCATAAATACCAAGTTTACTTAGCTCAATCTACTCCCATTAATTTATTTAAGTCAATAGGTTTGGACTCATAACTTCTATGAACTGAAAATCACCATTAACAATCAAACCCTAACCTCTACCATCAAGAAAATGGAAGAAGAGAGGAAGATTTAAGCAAGGAAGCTTACCTTCGATGTTTATGAGCTTCAAAACACTCCCATAAGTTGGTTTCTTTAAGATCTAATTCAACTCTTTCATCACTCTCTCAGTTCCTTTTATTTTTCTCTTCTCTTTTACTTCAGGTTCACAACTTAATACTATAAAATTCTGACCATGCGCCACGATGGATGCACAATGCGTCGCGGCAGATGGCATAAAGAGCATCTTCCAGGCGTGATGTCATGCATACACTGCGGCGGACCAACCATAAGCCGCAATGCGTAGCACAGGATCACTTCCTTTAGAAATTTTTCCATTCTCAAGTGACCCGATTCTCCTTTCAGACCCGTGTTTAGAACTAAAATCAAGACCAAACATGCCTGTTAGGCCTCTCTGGCTACACACTTCACAAATATACTTAATTAGTCTATTTAAACTTATTTAACCTTGATTTAAAGTTGGGGATGTTACATTTGGCCTATTAAGCATTCATAAAACAATAGGGACTCCTACAAACCTAGGCAAAGGCTACACAAAACATGATAGTTAAATTAAAGAGAGAATTTCAATTAAAGATCATGAATGAGACTTAATTACTAGTTGGTCCCAAAAAAATTTAAAATTTTAGTTCAGTCTAAAGGAATTAAAGTGAAAATAATTTTAACGTTGAAAAGACCAAGCTACTTTTCACTTGTTATGTAGAATTATTAGTTATTAATTTTCTTACTTTATTTGCTAATTTACAAATATGAGTTGTAAATTACGTCCATTTGTCAGACAAGCAGTAAGATCATTTGTTAATTTGCTAACTTTACTTATTAATTTACTAACATCAGTTGTAAATTGTAATACCTGTTAATAATTTAGAACTGATATTAATAAATTCACATATAAAGCTAGCAATTTAACAACTGATATTACTGTTTATGATTGAGCAATTGATGTCAAGTCTTGTACAATTATTAATATGTAAATTCATGTAATTTATAACTCATATTAGTAAATTAACAATTGAAGTAAGAAAATTAACAACTAATAATTCTATATAACAAGTAAAAGATAGTTTAATCTTTTGACCATTGACATTATTTCAACTTTAATTTTCCTAGACTGAACCGAAGTTTCAGATTTTTTTTAATTCACTCATAATTATAAATTCTTCCTAAATTAAATTAGCTTTTTGTGCAGCCAAAATAACTTGCATATAGATACATCCCCTCCAAAAAAGCACCGGAATGAGCTAAAGGGGCTGTACTCGCCATCGCTATATTCTGTAGTAGGAAGAAGCTTAGTCATTATTTTGGGTTAGTGGAGGAGCTACATTGGTTAAGGGGGCACAAATGCACCCATTTACTTTGAAGCAAATTACAAGTAGCATATATAAAATTTACAACTCTGAACCCCATATTCTTAATATTTTACACCCTCTTAATTAAATGAAAAATATTTAAGCTCACAAACTTTTTATATATATAATATTTTAATAATTTAGATAAGATATGAAGAGTATATTTACAATATAAGATCATATTAATCTATTCAGTATAATTTTTTAAAATAAAAAATAATGATAAAACTATTTATATTATTACAATTTTAGTCCTTGCATAATTATTATTTTTTTTAATTACACTTAACTTAGAATCCTGACTTCGTCATTTTGTTTAGGTGAGGGATAGTGGTCTCACAGTTTAAAAGTGTGGAGACTGGAGAGTGAGTGAAAGCACTTTTCAAGACATGGAGTTTGAATTTTTTATCATTTCTAATTTATTTAACTTAGAAATGGGAAAATGAACAAATTTTAAAAGTACAACTGTCCTCCTACCAGAGTATAGCGTACTATATTATATTGGTTTAAACGTTTTAATATAATCCATTGCTAAGTCAATATTAATATAATTCTCCAATTTATATTGTTGAAACCATGAAAACATTATTAAGTAGACTTTATGACAATATACTCTCTTTATTAAAAAAATATAAGATATTTTTAACTAAATCTAACCCCTTAATAGAGTAATAACTTGTTTTTAAACTAATATCATTTTTTATATTTATTTTTATTTAATAGTGTGTTTCACTTTAAAATAAATATAAAGTTATTTATTTATAGAGGAATTTTTGAAAAAATATAATAATTATATCTAAAAAATACTAAAAATATCATATATTTTTTAAATTCAAGTTTTGAAAAATGTCTTATATTTTCAAACAAATAGAGTATTATATATCTAAAAAATAGCATAAAATCAATTTTTAAATTTGGTAGAATAGCGAAATAAACATGTGTAATCAGTCACTCAATATTTTTATTCATTAATTATTTTAATCTTTGCTAGAAAACAAATTAAGTTTGATAGATTCTTCAACTATTAATCAATATTTTAATAGCAAACATGATGACGTTTCTCTTCCAGTATTCTTGTAATAAAAGTATAAGTATAATTTGCAATGCACAAAATATAAGAGTACACATTTGATCATCTCACTTTAGAAAACTTTATTTTGATTTCTTAATTTCTTAAAAAATAACTTTTTTGGTGGTCTTTGACAATTACAAAATTAGCTTCATCATCAAAAATATTGATACTAAACTTTTAAATATTGACAATAATAATGATCTAAAGTACCGCTTGATTTAACTTTCTGTTTGATTGACGCAACCCCTCTAATTCAATGCTATACCATCATGCGTTAATTACTGTTTTGAAAAAATATAATAAAATTTTTATAAATTACATAAATAACATTTTGATCTTTCAAAATAATATCATTTTTTTAAAATTTTTAAAAACTTTTTTATCATTAAAAAATTAATATAAATAATTAAATTATTTTTAATTCAAATATCAATTGCATTTCATAAGTTTTGTTTTAAAATTCATAATTTTTTTTAAATTACAAGAGTTCAACATCAATTCGTAAGTTTACATTTAAAATTCTGATATTCTTTAAGTGTTACAAATGTCAATTATCATTCACAAATTTTATTTTAAAATTCATAATTTTTTTTAAAATTGCAAGAATGCAATAGTAATTCGCAAGTTCACATTTAAAATCCTGAACTAAAGATAATTTCATCATTTATATTAATTTCTTAATGATAAAAATTTTTTTAGAGATTTTAAGAGAATTATAATATTTTAAAAGACTAAGATATCGTTTATATAATTCATAAGGATTTTGTTGTCACCTTTCTTAGAGTTTTAATGTTGCCAATGTATTTTTGTTTTTTGACCAACGTTACCGTTGCACTTGGACCTATAAATTTTGAATAGGGACAATTTAAAAATGCTATTTTTTTAGTTCACGTACTTCCTCTATTTATATTTATATGAGAAAAAAATTATATCACATAGTTTAAGTAAACTGATTAAATATATTAATTGTGTTTGAAAATAAAAGAATTAGACTACAATACCCTTAATTAATTGTGTTATTCAAGCCTTCATTAATTATTTGTTATGACTATGAATAATAAAATTATGAGGGATAATTTAAAAAGTTTATAATAAATACTTATTAAAATATATAATTTTACTTATATAAAAAAAAGTTAACAGTGTTAGTTTCTCCCGTAAATGAAAACAGAGGGAGTATTGCAATGTCCCCAAAATACTATTTCTTTTTTCTTTTTTTTTTCTTTTTGTTTTGGCAATCAAGGAAGTATATATCATTAAATAACCATGAAGCCTCCTTAATACCGTGGAAGAGTTTTTTATAAAATCAAAATCAGAATTGAAATTAAAATTAAAATAAAATAAAATTTTAAAATTGTATTGGTAGAAAAATGGAATTCTAATATAACTAGATTGTATACCAGTGATGCGCGGGAAAATTTAAACAGAATTGTCTAAATATATTAAAAATATGAACAATAATTTATTTTATCCTTGTACAAATTGTTCTAGAATTTATTTTTTAACGCATTAAAAATATGAAAATAATTTGATAATATTCCAAATACATTACATAGAATCTTCAAGGCATCGTTGAATCAAAATACATAACGATACAAATATATTAATTTGTTATTATAAAAATGTATTATTAGAAAATATTTTGTTAAAATTTCAATACTAAATAGTCACATTAGAACATGTTTTAATTTTAATTTAAATTATAAGTCTATAAAATTTTCTATATATATATATATACTAAAAATAAAAATGATGGATAACAAAAAAATTATATGATTACAAAAATAAGAAAAGAAAATCAAGAGATTTGGAATAAGTAAGATGTATAAAGGATGAAGAGGAAAATATTTTGATCACAAATAGTGATATTAAAGATATATGGGAAACATACTTTTCTAAACTTTTCAATGAGGGCAGGGGTTTGTCAATTAACGTGGAAGATTTAATAACTTTTGAAAGAGAGCAAATTTTGTCATTTTATCAAAGAATACGAGCTTGGAAAGTAAAGAAAACTCCTAAGAAAATGACAAATGATAAAGTTAATGGATCTAATTGTATCCCTATTGAAATGTGAGAATGTTTAGGTGAAGAAGGGGTGCGATAATTAATTAAGTTATTTAATGAGATCTTATAATCCAAGAGAATGCTTGATGATTGAAGGAGAAGCACTTTAGTTCCTATTTACAAAAATAAAGAAGATATTCAAAATTATACTAACTATAGAGGGATTAAACTTATGAGTCATACTATAAAATTATGAGAAAGAGTGATTGAGCATAGCTTGAGATTGAAAATTGATATTTTTGAGAATCAGTTCGACTTTATGCTAGGTAAGGCGACTACAGAAGTGATTTATCTATTAAGGAGATTAATAGAAAAGTATCGATAAGACATGTATGAGAGAAGTGATTGTGTATTGAGAGAAGTCTTTGGAAAAAAACTTATGATTGTGTATTGAGAGAAGTCTTTGGAAGGCATTACAAAAGAAGGGTGTTCGGATTGCCTATATTTGAGCTATATAAGACATGTATGAGGGGGTAATAACTAGTATGAAAATGTCTGGTGGTGAAACAAAAGACTTTCCTAAAAAAATTGGACTGTATCAGGGATCATTTTTGAGTCCTTATTTATTTGATCTAGTCTCAGATATTTTGACTGAGTATATTTAAGAGAAAATCCCTAAATGCATGCTTTTCACAGATGATATAGTTCTTATTGTGGAGACAAGAGAAGAGATTAATTGTATACTTGAGTTATTGAGGAGGACATTGGAGTTAAAAGGTTTCTATCTGAGTAAGAGTAAAAAGTAATATCTACATTGTAATTTTGACAAGAAATCAGTGGGTAGTAATTCAGAAGTGAAATTGGGTGATTAGATCATACCTTAAGTAGAAAAGTTTAGATATTTAGAAGCAATTATTCAACATAATGGAAAAATTGATGGAGATATTGCACATGGGATGCAAGTTAGATGGTTTAATTTGAGAAAGGCTAAAGGAGTTATCTGTAATCATAAGGTACCTAATAAATTTAAAGAAAAATTTTATTGAACTGTTATAAGACTAGCAATATTATATGGTAGTGAATGTTAGGCTTTAATAGGACAGTAAGAGCATAAAGTTGGAGTAGCAGAGATGAGAATGTTGAAATAGATGTGCAGATATACACATAAAGATAAAATTCAAAATGAGCAAATACAGGAAAAAGTGGGCATCGTACTTATTGAAGGACAAACGTTAAGAAATTATTTGAGGTGGTTTAGACATGTACAAAGAAGACCACTAGAGGCATATCTGAGGAAAGTGGAATAGATGACTTTAAGCTCTGTCAAGATAGAGGAAGGCCAAAGAAAACACTTTTGAAAGTTGATGAGTAAGACCTTTTAATTAACAATATTTCTCAGCTTAATAAATAATAGAGCACAATGACATCATATAATCCATGTAGCCAACTCTATCTAGTAGGATAAGGCTTGTTGTTGTTGTATACTAAAAATAAAAAATAAAAAAGAAAGGCATCTTTTACAATAGATGATGATTTTAATATGTATATGTATTTAACATAGAAAAAGATTAAAAAATCCTAATAAATAAAATCAACAACACACCCTTGCAACCAAGATACCATTGCACAGCCTTCATATATGTTTTAGCAAACACTGCACAAATCAAGAGCACGATGAAAATGCAGTAATTCTCATGAGGCAAGTGTCAAAGAATGATAAAATCCTGAAAATGAATAATAAATAAAAGCAATCCCCCATTTGATTAGTAGTGAAACAACGCAAGACAAGACATGGGAATATTACTAGAATTAGGTAACCATTAGACATGACTTGATTTTGATCTTCTTATATGATTTTACTGTGACCATGTATTCCAAAAAAAAAATCTACAATGATCAAGTATTAGGAGCTGAAGTCCCTAATTCATCATCTTTGTGATCTGTTACCAAGCAATTTTGCTGCGATGGTTCTTAGACAGCCAAAAGAAACATGGTCATGATCCAGGATCCATGGAGGAGGTTAGAAATAGCAAGCACCTATTGAGTGGTAGAGCTGGTAATTTGGATTGAGCTTACAAGTCTCAACCTGCTAACTTGTAATGGGTTGGGTTGAAGATAATGGGTTCAATTAGATGTGGGGCGATTTTGGACCACACCGCATAACTTGAACCAACTTATATTTTTAAAAAAATATACAAAAAAAAATAAATAAATGAGATTGGGTTTAAAGTAAAGTATTTAGAACAAACATGCATAGAATTACAGTCTAATTACTTGACACTTTTACATTCATTTAATTCAAGTTTAAATTATAGCAGAAAACAATAAAAACACACCGATCTCATATTTAAGTAGTGATATAATATAATGTGAATGTGATCAAGAAGAGATTGAATAAAATATTTTATTATACTCTGCTTTATTTATATAATAGCTTATTTAGATTATCTTGTTCGTAAAATATTGCAACCTAAGCTAGCAAATGAAAAAAGTTTCGTTATCATTTGAATTTAAAAAATAAACATATTTATGAAGTGCTAAATATATATTATATTATCATCTTAATTTGAACATAAAAGGAAAAAAATAGATATAGAGATCAAAATATTTAGGTGGTATGAATTGAAAGTATTATTAGTAGTAACCTAATGTATATGTATGTATATTACATTCGTTTAAAAATGTAAGATATTTTTAACTTAATTTATCCATCAATAAAGTAGTTACTTATCTTCAAACTAACTATATCTTTTTATATTTATCTCTATTTAATAGAGTGTATCACCCTAAAATAAATATAAAATAATTTATTTAACACAGGCGCATTTGGAAAAAAATAATAACTACACCTTGAAAGACTAAAAATTTCTTACATTTTTTAACATTCAACTCTTCAAAAAATGCTTTATATTTTTTAATAGAGGGAGTATATATTTCTTCTTTTTGGTATAAGTTTTTTTTAATAATAATAAACCCTTTCTTAATATTAGTCATTCTCAATGTCTCATTCTCTAAGCATGTATCAAGAGAAATCTAGGCAATCCAACTTCATCTGCTAATCAATGATGTTTCGTGCTAGTACTCTAACTTGGTCTTGCTAAATCAATCAATTGTTAGTTTAAAATGTATAAACAATTCAATCCATTGATTATCACAAGCTATATCTTGTTTAAATATACATAAGAAGTGGATAAGATATGTACAAATCTTTGTTCGTGGAGGAGCGACAATGGCTGGCTAGCTTAATTCTAGATGAAAGGCACTGTCTTCTCTCCCTTCTTGCAATCTTTGGTAATGCCACTCCCACAACCTCTCAACAACTAAGACTATATATAGATTAAGATTTTAAGGAGGAAAGCATACCTGTTATGAGTTGGCTGAGTGATATACTGTATGCAGGAATGAAGTTACAGACAAAACTCGAATGTCACTTACAGCAAATGCAGTTGGAAGGTTGAGAGAAAGAACAAGCCAAGATAAATTCTTAATCATACGTTCATAGAGTTGGAAGTTATTTGGCTATCAAAAACCACCCACATTGGTTGGTTTTTCAGTCATCCATGTGCGAAATGAAACCTTTTCCTCCTCTGAAGTTTTAAATCATTAAGGGAAAATTGCACACTTGACCCAGAGTATATTATATGTCACGCCCAAAAAATGGAGGGTAACCGGCACGGGATGTAAACCATATAACACATCTCCACAAGCCTCTAACCTTAAATTCTTTCCATTTCTAAAATGTAATCAAATTTATATTGAAATTTTAACATTTTGATATTGGTCATTATAATAAAGTTTAAATTTTTTTTTTTGTAAAAATTCCAACAAAACCTCTAATAACATGAGAGAAACAGGCACTTCTTGTAATTTTTTTTAAAATTTTAAACTAATAAAATTTAACCTCTTGCTCAAAAGAATTTAAACTCCGGACCTTTAAATAAATTATTAGCATAAGTTTCACTAAATCACCACTTTTCATTTGTCATAAAACTAATTTAAATAAAATATAAATTGAGAGAATATATATATATATATATATATATGTATGTATGTATTTGAAATTTTATGGTCATTACATTACATTTTCAAGCCCAAATCTTCTTTATATTCGATAAAGATCCTATAGGCTCATAATGGGCCCGATCTACCAAGAGTGGATTACCCAACATCTCCCACTCATAATTGGTAGAGAATATATATATAAATCATGTTCCTTTCTCTTTCTTCTTTCATACTATGTGCTTTGCCGTGACCGCATAGGCTTGACGTCTTCATTTTGAGTATTCATACTAGAAATTCTATTAAGGACCAGTATAAATAACCCTTTAATTTAATTTATTCTTAATTGAATTTGTGCCTTAACATCCTAGATTTATCAATATACACTTTTCTCATTATGACTAATGTGATCCCTCTTGAGTCAGTCTAAGATTCAGATAGTCTCTTTTATATGCAAAGTGTCCACACTTCTGAATCAACAAATTGTTTCATAAGGGACATGTCTTGAATACGAGCATAGATGTGTATATTTAAGATAATCTTCCTTTCGCCCATATACCCCTTTGATAAGAGACAGTTACTTTCCTAACATGATACCTTTAGGTCGCATCAATCATGACCATAGGATGTATGTTAAAGTAGCAGACACTATCACATATGTCTATGATAATGTCAACATTAAAGGACATCTTGAAAGGATTTGTCCTTTCTAGGACTCACACATTAATGAAGGAGGGATTTATTCACTATCTTCCCATTGCAATTCTTAAACACATGTGGTATGACATAGACATTATGATGTTACTCTTGCTTGTGAGAGCGTACGTCATTTTCATTTATTATTAACACTATATAAACTTAAATTTAGATACTCACTGTACCTAAACCTAAATTCTTCTTTTCTATTAATCTTGTGTGATGTCAATTTAAAAGAATTTATTGTTTAGCTATAGGTATCATCGATATGGGTATCCATAACTCTATCCAAGTATACTTATGGATCTCTTCTCGACTTGCTCTTTAATCAAGGTGACATATGATTTGTGTTTCTTCTCTACCATATCAACATTTCTGTTGCCTTGTTGGTGAACACAAATGTCTCATCTTTGATTTGAATGTCAAAGGTAGTTGCTCGTATGAGAGAGTCAGCCTTATCAACCTGTAAGACATACTAAACATTGTATATTCTTGAGTGTTCACATATAGAAGTAATGAAAATTCTTATTAACATAACCAAAATATTACATCAAGTTTGTCTTTTTACAATCTAGCCATGTCAAGGGCCCTTACATGTTTCTCAAATATCTCTTTGGCTATGGATTTTGTTGCGGGATCTGCTATCATACACTTTGTGAAAATGTATTGAACAATGATAACTTTTTGTGCTATACAATCCCTTACAAAATTGTACTTGATTCTATGTGTTTGATTTTACTGTGATACTTAGGATCTTTGATATAGGCTATAGCTATAATGTTGTCACAATGAATTAATACTGGATTTGTACTTTTATTTCCAAACCCAAGGTGTTCTAAAAATATCTTCAGCTATATAGCCTCTTATATTACTACAGTATATGCTACAAACTCAGCTTCTATAGAGTGTAGGACAATGCATTTTTGCTTCTTGCTGCTCTAACAAATGGCTCCATTGTTTAGTAAGAAAGTATATCCTAAAGTTAATCTTCATTCATCTTTATCTCCGCCTAAATTCGCATTGAAGTATCTTGTCAGGCATAGATCACTCCCTTAATAATTAGTGCATAATCAATAGTACCTTTTAAGTATCTTAAGATCCTCTTTACAGCCTTCTAATATCCTTCACCAAGGTTGGATTGGTAGTGGCTCACACATCTTATAGCATAGTAGATGTCTGGTCTTGTACACAATATTGCGTACATCAAACTTTTGACTGCACTGGCATATATAACTCTTTCCACTTTTTTTTTTGGCTATCTCAGTTTAGGACCCATATCAGGACTAAGCTTCATAACTAAAGCTACTGGGGTATCCATGGGTTATAGTCTTTCATATTAAAACACTCAAGAATTTTCTTAATATAATTCCCTTGTGAAAGAGAAAGGAGCTTCTTAGAGCAATTTCTTTATATTTTAACTCCAAGAATGTATTCTACTTCACCCATGTCTTTCATTTCAAAATTTGATGAAAGCCATTCTTTAATAGTGATTATCAAATCCAGACTATTTTCGGCTAGTAGAATATTATTTACATAAAGCGATAATATTGCAAAGTTCTCGTTGAACCTCTTGATGTAAACACAGTGGTCTTCCTCAATCATTTAGAAGTCATGTGAGGTCATTGCTCTGTGAAACCTCAAATACCAGTATTTGGATGATTGCTTTAGTCCATAAATTGATCTATTTAATTTACATATTATATCTTCTTTTCCTTTTTCAATGAAACCTAATGGCTAATGCATATACATTTTTTCATCTAGATCACCATCTAAAAAAGCAATTTTTACATCCATTTGGTATAACTCTAAGTCTAGACTATTGACTATTACCAGAATCAGTCTAATAGAATTGAAGTGTACAACAAGAGAAAATGTATCCTCATAATCTATTCTATCTTGTTGTGTATACCCTTTCGCTACGAAACAAGCCTTGTATTTATAATTAATCCATCCACTTTTCTTTTGATTTTGAGAACCCAGTTGTTCCCAATAGCCTTTCGACTACATGGTAAATCAACTAATTTTCATACTTGGTTAGTCTTCATGGAATCGATTTCTTTATCCATTACTTTCTTCCATTTACCCTTAGCAGGTCTTGATAAAGCTTCATTTATAGAACATGGCTCATCATCATCTTAAGGAGTTGCTATCAATGCTTCACCCTCAATTTGGAAGAATCTTTTTGAACACACTCTCTTTATTACTTTTTTGAAGTAGGGTCTTGTGGATTTTGATCCTTTTTGGGTCTTTTAGAAGACCTTTTAGAGCTCCCACTTAGATTAGAATTTTGTGAGGATTCAGGCCTATCTATTTATTCTATATTATGTTTCTCTCGTGTCTCACAAAGAGATACAGTTTAATCAACTTCTCCCCTGCTAGGAAATTCATTTTCTAAAAATATGTTATTCCTAGATTCAATTTCAGTTATAGTTTTCATCATTTTCACCAATGAAAACATAACCCTTTGATTGCTCAGAGTATCTTATAAAGATACATTTCTTCCCTCTTGGACCTAATTTTCCATATTTATAGGAATCATTATGTACATATGTAGCTAACCCCCATGATCTTAAGATATTTAAATTCAATTTGTGTTTTGTCCATAACTCATAGGGTATGGAAGTAACTGATTTTGAGGGCACACGATTCAGTATAAAGGCTGTAGTCAACAAAGCATCCCCCTAATATGAGATTGGAAGATTTTCTTATGCCATCATTGATCTAACCATGTCTAGAAGAGTCCTATTTCTTCTCTTAGCAACTTCATTTTGTTATGGAGTGTCAGGAATAGTTAGTTGTCTAATTATTCCTTTTCTTCATAGAGTTCTTTAAATTGATCAGACAAGCATTCACGTCCTTAGTCAGTTCGTAATGCTTTAATTTTACTGTCCATTTGATTTTCAACTTCATTAATGTATTGCTAAAGCACTAAAGAGCTTTAGACTTTTATGATATCAAATAGACATGACCAAAATGTAAAAAATCATCGATAAAGGTAATACAATACCAAGCTCTTTGTTTTACCCTTATATTCATAGGACCATATATATTAGAATGGATTAATTGCAAGGGATTTTCAGCCTTAACACCTTTACTAAAAGGTTTTCTCGTTATTTTACCAGCTAGACAATTTTCACACAAGGACATTTCCATGTTTGGAATTAGACCTAACATTCCTTCTTTAGCTAGCTTAATCATTCTATTTTGATTAATATGCCCTAGTCTAGCATGCTATTCATATCAATGTTATTAGAAGAGGTGGTAAAGTAATTATGAAAATAAACTTTGTGAACAATATCCATAATAAAGAAATTTTTTGAAAGAAAAGCACAATAATAAAAGGTTGAATTATACATAATGTCGGCAACCTTGTCATGAAAATTAATTACAAACCCAAATTTTAAAAGGCAAGCAATTGAAATTAACTTCTGTCGGATGTCTGATACATGTAAAACATTATGGGGAATTAAGGTTTTGCCACCTTGTGAGATCAACTTGCAAGTTCCTATGCCTTTTACCTTAATCCTTGCGTTGTTGCTAATGTGAAGCCACTTACTTTGATTCGACAACATACAGTACTTTACAAAGGATCCACGATCCTTGCTTATATGGCTTGTGGAGCATGAATCTACAATCTAAGAAGAGGAAACAGTTTTTGTTAGAAAAACATTACTAGAAATATAAGAAATATGTGAGTTCACATAATTCACAAGTACCTAGTCACATCTACTTTTCTTAGGACAGTCCTTTACAAAATAGCCCATCTTTTGACAGGCGAAACATTTGACCTTTTTAAGGTTAATCTTCTTTTTGCCACTCTTCTTTCCTTTATTCTTGAAAGGTTGTTTGTTCTTCTTTACCTTAAGGCCACTCTTGTTACACTTTTTTTATTGCTTCTTGCCCCTCTTGAGCTTAACATTTGAAGGACCACTTTCCTTGACAAGGTAAGCTTGTCCAGATAACTTGTAAACCTTTAGACATTCAACCTTTAGCTCTAGTACTTAGCCACATCATTAAAGTTAACAATGTTTTTATTATGGGTTAATTAGGTTAACTTTCATATACTCCTAGCTAATTGGGAGCGATTTGATTACATCTTATACTTAATGTTCATTAGATAGATCATGCCTAGCTTTTTTTAAATTCATGGATCATATTAGCCATCTCCCTAAGGTGTTGTTGTATAGGAGTATTTAGCTTTAGCTTATAAGTGTCAAACTTAATTGCAAGCCTTCTGAGTTTGGTGGTTGAGGTACCACCAAACTTTTCTTTTAAGGTAGCCCACATAGCCTAAGCAATGGAGTGCTTCTCAAATTCACACATCAGATCATCCCTCATAGCACTTGTAAGTGTTATTCGTGTGATGCTATTTTTTTTTTCATGCCGCAAATGCCTTTTGGTCTTTCCTATACTGAGTTAAGTTTCTTATCTCAAGCTCAGCCATGACCATAGTCAGTGGCTCAACAGCATCTTGTTCTTTCAAAAATATATGACACTTTACAGTGCCAGATATCCTAGTTATCCCCATTTAACTTGTTGCCTTTATTCAATTCAACAATAATGCTTTTGTTGCCATTCTTAGTTCTGAGATGAAATATCCCATATTAATAGTTTTCTATATTAAACCAAGAATGAAATACTTATAAGAAAGATACAATGTCTTATATTTGTATTATTCTTTATTAAAGTGATAACAATACCGTTAGGTCAATGATCAGGGGGTTACATTTGTATCTCCCATCACATGATTTTAACAAAATCATTATCATCTATAAAGAATTTTATAAATATTTTTTATATTGATATATATATAGCTCTTAAGAGCTCCCACTCAAACAAAGTATATCTAAAGCAATAACAAAAATTAAAATAACATACTTCATATATCATAAATCATCAAGGTCTTAATACAACACAACTTAATGAAAAATGAATTCTTGAAACAATAGAAAAGTACTTAAGGCACAAACCTAAAAAGACAACTCTTAATTATGTCTTAATATTTTTCTTGTACTTTCATCCCCTTGATGGCTCTATTCCATAGAGAATTTCTGAAGTACGACTTGTTTCACTTGTTATGTTGCATAAGTTCTTTCCTACATTGTTTGAAAACTTCTCTTCAAACCACGGCTTGTTTTTCTTTTGTTATGAAGCTTGAATATGCTCTTACTATTGGAGAAATTTGATTCGGCTTTTTAATTTTTAGCTTATCTTTTTACTATATTTATGATCACTGAGGGTGTGAAAGGTTGTTCCACATCTTCATCTTTATCTTGAAGATTCTTCTCACCCTCTGATTCATATTTTGTCTTTGTAGCATGTGCATCTCCTTAGGTCCTTTTGGCACATTTTTGAGATCAATATTGGGATCCTCTTTAGGATTAGAATCAAAATCCTTACTTTGAAGTTCATACTTCTCCTCCCCTCTTCAAAAGGTTCTAGGTTGGAATCCTCACTAAGAGGCTTATAATCTAGTTTATCTATATTACTCAATGCTAACAAAATAATTTTATGAGTTATCAGTGCTGTTAGAAGCCTCTTGCTTTATGTTTTCCTAAAAAATAAAATAAAAAATTTTAGAATTTTTTATTAAACTCAAAAAATAAATTCTATTTTGTCTCTAAAATAGATGAATTATATATCAACATGAAGATCTCAAATTTTGGAATTTTTTAAGATAAAATTGTGCCTCAATCTAACTTGCGTGTGCCCATACATGCCCTGAGACATCTCTAGATCAATAAATTTTGAAAAAATTAAAAAAATATTTAACTCTCGAAGGTCGTGCATGCACCTCATGTGCCATCTTTTCATGCTTTGGTGATGACCCACACACCTGTCCATTGTGCTCCACACGCTAACTTCTTTCGGGTACGGTCAATCACGCATTGACAGAGCCTCCTGATATGTCCCACGCAATATGTGTAGAAAATTATTATTATTAAATTTGAATTATACATTATTTTAATTTTTTTATTTAACATTTTTAACTTGGGTTAGGTTTTTATACTGACTTGTGGACCCATAACCCAAATGTCACTAAAAAAAATTTTGTTTTTTAGGTTGGGCTTTAGAGAGTGGGATAAAGGCTTGTTGTTGTGTTGGGCTTTAGAGCCCAAAACAAGTTTTTTTTTTGGTTCAAGGCTTCACAGCTTGCTAGCCCAGAAGAATTTTTTTTAATACTAAACAACATGTCAAAATGACGTGTTGTTTGGCAATGACAGAAATAACTTTTTGTTGTCATCTACCTCCAATCGAGTCAACTTGATCCAATATCCAATTCTTCCAACTGGTTAGGTCCGTCAACCTAAAATCTTTTGGAGGCCATATCTCCTCTGTTCAATCTCCATTTTACACTTTCTTCATGTCATTTCTTTGTTTTTTCAAGCTCTACATGTTTATGCAATCCTTTTGTTCAAAAAAAAAATTTAGTTTTTAAATCACCCATTGTTTGTTTGTTTTCAGTTGTAACCTTCAGCATTCAAATCGCATGCAAAACGTTTATAGCCTTATATGAAACACTTAATCAACAAGAAGCATATAAACATGTCATTTTGGTAAGAATAATCATAAAGACAGATAAAGGTAGATTATGTGAAACATAGGAAAAAAATGATGCTGGAAGATTTTCATGTATGTGGTTAAGAAAATCATCATATGTTCTTCAAACACAGGAAATGCAGCCTAGAAAAACCAATTGCTCTATAACCATATAAGATTCTGAGGAGGAAAGCTACTTGTTATGCATTGGCTGAGTGATATACTATATGTGAGAATGAGTTACAGACGGAACTCAGTTGTGACTCATAACAAATGCACTTGGAAGATTGAAAGAGAAAGAAAGAACAAGCCGAGAGAAATTCTTAATCATATGTACATAGACTTGGAGAGTTATCTAGCTGTCTAAAACTACCTATACTAGTTAGTTTTTCAGTCATGCATGTGTGAATCGAAACCATTCCTTCCTCTGAAGTTTTAAATCATTAAGGAAAAATTGTACACTTAACCTAGAGTATATTACATTTTCGAGATCAAATCTTTATATTTGATAAAGATCTTATGGCCTCATATTGGGCCTGATCTACCAAGAGTAGACTACTTATCATGAAATATTTCCAGATATATGTGATCTACTAGTTAACAAAAAGCCAAAAACTTTATTGTCAAGTTAATTTTTTCACATATATATGCATAACTTTAACATTTGTCCAGATGCTTTAAAACTCCACCTGGCCCTTCTAAAATAGAACCTTTCAATTCTAATTTTAATTTTGTTTTGCTTTTCTTTTACAGGATAGCAAATGTTACAGTCATAGAACAAGTTAACTAAAAAATATTACTAAGCTTAAAGGATTATTTATTATACAAAGACAAGATATTGTTTAAAGAATCAAATAGTGGGGGGCCCAGTTTCTGGATGTTACTAGGCAGATGAGTTGAGGTTGCTTATCTGATTGAAACGTAACATTTAATATGATGATAAAAAATTTAGATCCTCAACATTTTGATCGTCGATGAGCATTGCACATAACCTATCGTTTGAGTGGAATGCGTGTTGTCTTCTGTGTACTACATAACTTGTTATGATATTTAAAAAAGGAAATTAACCATGCATAATAATATCATTATTGTTATTATTTTTTAATTTTATCTATTATATATAGATGATCTACTCTATGAGCTCATTTCTTAGATGAATTAGACAATTAGGTTGCTTCCTATACTCCTAATTCCTGGTTTTTCTACCCCATAGGGCTTCCAAGTTCCAATACCTCCTTTTCCTGCTCTTCATTGCACCTTCTTTTGCTCAAAACTCTTTTAAACCTAAAGCCCTCATAATTCCTATCCTTAAAGATACCACCACTCTCCAATACATTACTTAAATTCACCAGAGAATCCCATTCGTTCTTGTTAACCACCTCGGGGTTAATCTCGGTGGCCAATTCCTCTAGGTTGACTGTGACCAACACTACAACTCCTCCACCTACTGACCTACATACTACAACTTTACCCAATGCTTCCTTGTCGATGCCTCTAGATACGTGAATGCTTTTCGCTCCTTAGGCTGAGTACAACAACACTTCCTATGACATGATGTCAAACAATATTATTACTTGCACTGCTACTGATGGTGACATCATCTAAGATGTCATGTTAGTCCAGTCCACTAATAGCTTCAACCTAGGTCAAAATTTCATCATTTCCCACTTCATATTCTCATGTGTGCCTACTTTCTTATTGAATGGTGTCGCCAATGGAGTATCAGGCATACCAGTCTCGATAGAACTAAAATTGCTTTTCCTTCTCAATTCACTTCTACTTTTAGCTTTCATAGGAAATTCACTGTTTGCCTTACCTCTAGTTCAAAAGGTGTTGTTTGCTTCAGAGATGGTCCTTGTGTTTTTCTTCCCGATGTGAATATCACTCAATCACTCACTTACACACGCCACTCATTATTAACCTTGCAAGCATGGCTTTCACTTTCACATATAGACAGCCCTCATCTGAGTATTTAATCAAAGTTAAATCATCAAGTGGACTAAAAAAGTTATTTGTAGTATCAACAAAAATCGTTCTACCCATAAATAAGAAAGGATTTGGTGGGACCAAAATAAGTACAGTGAACTCGTACATGATTTTAGAGTCCCTGATCTTCAAGGTAATGAGGAGGCATTTATCAGTGCTTTAATTGCTAGGAACATCATTAAGGTGGGTGGCGTGGCTCCCTTCAAAGTGTGTTTCAATAAGGACAATGTGAGGAGTACATGGTTGGTTGCAGCGGTGCCCACTGTTGAGCTCGTGCTTCAAAATAATGTGAGTTGGTTCATTTTTAGAGCAAACTCGATAGTGGAGGTGAAGGATGGTGTGCTCTATCTTGGGGTAGTGAATGGAGGTGATAATCAAAGGACTTTAATAGTGATAGTTGGGTATCAGTTGGAGAAAAATCTTCTATAGTTCAATTTAGCTTCTTCTAGATTAGGATTAGCTTTTTCCTCCTCTTGGAAGGATGATTACATGTGCAAACTTTAACTTTACCTTCGCCCCAATAATTGCCCTTCTCTACCCCACAATTAGGATTTGACTTTAAATAATACATATACATATTTATCATTCCTTTTTTTGATATTAAACTAAATAAATTCATGTCTGTTAATAAGTGTCTAGATTCTGTAATCCTTATGCTTATATACTTCTCTAATATAAGGAGTTGTTCTCTGTGCATTCAAATGTAGGGTTCAAGTATGAAGGGAAAAAGAGTAAGATGTCCTCTTCTATGATTGATTAGTTGTTGAAACTCTTGCGTTTAGACTAAAATATAAAATGTCACTCAAATAAATTAAAAGGCTATTTGGCCTGAGTAACCAAGGAATTAGGCCCAATCTGAACAAAAGGTTGGCCCTTAACTCAATAGAAGGCCATAATAGAATAAATATGCCAAAATCTTGCCTGTTATGAACATTAAACCATTGGTACATCAAGACACAATCACGAGTGATTTTGAAATGTATGGACATCATGCCCAGTATCTTGGTGAGACAGGCTAATTACCAAAAGTGGAGAACCCTGAGTAAAAATAGTGCCATAAGTCTATAGGATCCCTAATTCTTTGGCAAACATTTTAAGTCTTAAGGGACCACTCTGACATTATAAATAGAAGACAAAGACACAAAATAAGATAGTCAATACTCAATTAAAGACTCACATTCTACACCTTTAGCTTTTTAGTTAGTTTTTTACTTTCAATCTAAACTTGTAACCCTTTACATTTCAATAAAAATCAAACATTTGTTCTACTAAAGCCTTATATATCTTTTACATTCGAGTAAATTATGGTAAGGGAGCTCAAGACCCTATTGTTATTAATTGAGACTTAACGTCTTTAGCATACCTGGTATTTGTTGTCCACATCACGAATAATTTTTTGTACTCCCAGTAGGACTTGTGTAACAAAGATAGCAAAGATGAGAAAAGACAAATAGAATAATGAAACAAGTGTTAGTTCTCATAAACTAGAAGGGACTTTTGCACACATAGGGTCAGAACACTCAACTCTTGATGATAAAGCAGTTGAACATCATGAGCATGTAGTATGATATCAACAGGTAGTAGTAGCACAAGCCCTGGTTTAAAGCTAGGAAGTGGCCATGAAAACCCACTAATCATATCCAATGGCCTTGTGGTAGAAGTGCTCTGAGAAATTTAAGACCGAATGGATAAGTAGCTAGAAGAGAACTAAAAGTTCTTTGCATTATTCCTAGAAACATTAGAACATAGGGAGAAAAGAATGATAGCAGATCATGATGCAGGCTTTGCATGATAGCATAAAGAACATAGCCACATTATTGAGAAGCACTCCTCTAAAAGTAGGCTCAACCTAGGGTTGCATGAAGGAAAACATCTGGAGGTGTACATAGATGATATAATGATTAAATCAAAGAAAGCATATAATCATATTGAGTATTTGAGGATGAGTTTCCTTTAAATGATGGAAGTAGGCCTTAAGTTAAATCCACTTAAGTGTTCTTTTAATGTAACTGTAGGCAATTTCCTTAGATTCCTAGTCTATAAAAAAGGGATTGACATAGACTGAAATAAGCATGAGCTATTTTGGAAGTAAAGGTGCTAAGAAATAAGAAAGAACTTCAAAGTTGTTGGGTCAGGTCAATTATCTCAAGCATTTCATTCCAAATTTGGTAAGGAAGATGAAGGAGTTTTTTGAGCTTCTAAAACTTAAAGATATCGAAGAATTCACCTGGACTAGACACCATCAGGTGGCCTTTGATAAAATCAAAGAGCACTTAACGAGGCCTTCGGTCTTAGCAGCCTTAAGGGAGCACACCTTATTTTATTGTATTTAGCTTCCATCGCCACATCCATAGGATGTATGTTAGCCCAGAATGTTAATGGGGGATGTGAGCAGGTGATCTATTATTTAAGTAGGTTCTTAACTTCCACAGAGACTAAATACTCAACTGGAGAATAGCATGTTTAGCACTATATTATGTTTATACTAAATTAAGGCATTATATATAAACATAGTTGTATATTGGTTTCATATTTTGATTTAATTAAATACATGCTTAGTTGGCAAATCATAAAGGCCGTATAGGAAAATGAAGCTTGGCCTTGGCAAATTTTCTCATAACTTCTTGACTGGGGTAAAAACTATTTTGCTCTTCATTAGATATTGAATATATTGACAACTAGGTTGAGTACAAAGCATTATGATAGAACACATTTGTTACCCACTTTTATTTGTCAATTAGGACCATTTTATTAATGATTTATCACCTTCAAGTGCACACATTGCATTAGATTTGGAACTTTGCCTAAGTTTCTAATATCAGTGCACTAGGGGCATTTTGGTCCAAAAAAATGAACTTTTGAGAAAATGTACAAGAAAAATTGACAAAGTGCATTTTATGTCCAGTTGATGAATGGTGAAATTATATTTTTAAAATTCATTTTAGTTTGGGAGTAATTAAATAAAAAAGTCAACACTTTCTTAAGTGTCTTAGTTTGTCCTAGTTTTTGGTTTGCCTTTGTGTGAAAATTTTTATATAATT
The DNA here is from genome assembly GCF_029017545.1 of Prosopis cineraria. Classification (NCBI taxonomy): domain Eukaryota; kingdom Viridiplantae; phylum Streptophyta; class Magnoliopsida; order Fabales; family Fabaceae; genus Prosopis; species Prosopis cineraria. The sequence continues at coordinate 26,634,425 of NW_026555334.1, forward strand.
TTGTGTAGCCTAAAACTTGGTTAATTTAATAAATTCTCCCTTCTAATTATGAATTTAATTCTGGACATGAATTAGATTTTATTATATCATATGCTATTTAATTGAATTATGTGATTTATGTGACATAGGTGGCATGTGACTTGTGCATCAATTGGGCAATTGAGATCAACACTCCTTGAGGACAATGGCTGATGGTTTGCACGTGAATTATGATTATTTTGAGGGATTAGATCAGCTAAAATGATGTGGATGACACATGGGAAATTAGGCACACATTGGAATCATCTACAAACCAATAGGAAGTTGCTACCTTGCAAGTGTGACAAGGCTCCCATTTACATTTTAATTTCTTTTTCCTTATTTTAATTAAGCTTCAGCTGATGGGAGACACCAAGGAGCACGCCATTTTAAGTCTCAAATGGGATCCAACACATATCTCATTCATCTTCCACATTCTCTCTCTCTTGTTCATAGTGTTCTTCATTTTCTCTCTTTTGTTCTTCATTTTCCAGCACCCTAACCTCCATTTTCAGCCACCAAACCTCCACAAAACTCATACCATTCTTCTCCTTTCTTCATTTTCGTTCCATCCCTTCCATTTTCACAAGGATTGAAGCTCATTTCATCATTCAAGAGCTATGGAGTTTGGCCTTCACAAGCAATCACTAGGGTTCTTGAAGATGAAGATTGGCTAAGTTTCTTAGTGGAATCCTAGAGAGATGAAGATGGAGGATGAGTCTTGAGCTTCAAATTGGCTAAGTTCTTTTGTTTCCTATCCTCTTCTCTTTTTACTAGATGGTTAGATTCCTTAATCTAGGGTTTAATCATCTTAGCTTATAAATTCTAATTTGAATTTGATGTTGATGTAAAGAGAGAGGATTGTTTCATTTAATTTCTTCCTTGGACAGCCATGACTGAATTTTGCCACTCTTTGTTTGGCACATAATCTTGTGTTTTTCAATTAGTGAATTTCTTGTGTTAATATTGCATAATCTTGTGGTGTTAATGCTTGTGTTGTTGAGTAGCTTGACATAATCTTGTGGTTGCTCAATTTATGTGTTTGACCATGGCTGTTGAGAGAGGATTTTGAGTGAATCACTTGACTAATGTCTTCACCAATTGGTTAATTAAACTAGGAACTTTAATCTAAGACCTAGGGAGGTTAGCTAATTAGGTTAATTGGCTTAGGATAATTTTCTTAAGTCATGACAGCTTTAGTCAAGAGGAAAGGGAAGCTAAACTTAGCCTAATCATGAGAAGATAATGAGTCCAAAATCAACTAATCTCTAGGGTTCCATTATTGTAAAAAGGGAAGTTCATTTCACTCACTTTCACTAGCATTTTAATTACTTGCATATTAGGTAATTAGTTTAGATAATTAGCTAGATAACTAAATTCCTACAAACTTTGGTTGATTTATTTCACTAGATAACTTTCAATTAGACTTAAAACCATTCCTTGGGAGATGACCTAGGGTTGGCCCTATATTGCATTAGGGTTAGCTTTAGTATAATTTTGAGGATAAGCGACTAATTTCCTATCACATTACTCATAAGGCTCAAATCCTTCATGAAATGAAAACCCATGATGTGATCATAGAAGGGAATTCTTAGTTGGTCATCAAACAATTAATGGTGAGTATAAGTGTACAAGTTTGGCTCTAGTAATGTATTATGCCAAGGCTTCTCAGATCTTGAAAGAGTTCGATACTATAATGTTAACTCACGTTCCCTGAGCTTAGAATTAGGAGGCTAATGAATTAGCTTGAATAGCATCAAGGCTAAGGTTGTCACCCGAACTCAGCAGGTAGATAATTATGGTAGAACAAAAAGAACACCCTTCAATTTCTCAACGTGGTTTGACAGTATAATGTGGTGTGGTCTTATAAGAGTAAGCCCAGGATCGGCAAGATGATTTCAAAAGTTATCTACAATATCACAGCCAACAACATTCTTACAGAATAAGGATATGCGCCCAACCGTTCATTCTAATTGAAGATGAATTATATAGAAAAGGCTGTAATAGGTTTTTCTTAAGTGTTTGACCTTCACTGAATATATAGAGGTATTAAGACAGGTGCATGAGGGGGTATATAGGGCCTATTAGTAGGGCCAAAGATACAATGGCTGGTGTGAAGGCATGGATATTATTGGCTATTAATAATAAAAGATTACATTAAATATGCTAAAAGATGAAAAAATGTTAGACTCATGGGCCACCACAATAGGTACTTGCATCAGACATGCATCCTATTGTTAAGTTATGGCCTTTCCAAGGATGGGCTATGAATGTGATAGGGAAGATCTATCTGGCCTCATCCAAGGGCCACTCATTCATCTTAGTGGCTATAGACTACTTTACCAAACGGGTAGAGGTCATCCCTTTGAAGAAAGTGGAACAGAATGACATTATTAACTTTGTATGTGATCAAATTGTGTTTTGATTTAGGATTTTCTCAAATGATTATAGTAGATTGAGGCATAATGTTCACTAAAAGTGAATTCAAAGTCTTTGTTGAGAAAAGTAGGATTAAATTATTGACACCCTTGCCATATTACCCTCAAGCAAAGGCAGGCTAAAGCTTCTAACAAAATAATCCTCGGAATTTTAAAGAAGACAATCGAGGAAAACCCTAGGGAATGGCATGTGCAACTTTTTGAGACACTACGGGCATGCCAGATGTCAAAGAGACAAGCCACGTGCATGATCCTATTGGAAATTATGCTCTAGGGCCAATCATTGTACTATGCACATTGTTATTTAATGAATTTCTCTTTTGTTATCATAACAATTGCATGTTCAATATGATAACTGTATTTTTGGACAAACTATAGTAATTGTCCTAAATATTTATGGTCGGTCATCTATGAGGGAACATAGATGAAATAAGACTAGGATGACTTTAATTAATTACAGAGATATAAATCAAAGTCATAGACACTTGAAAAAGTACAAGGTGCTAGATCAACCCGTTGTGAGAAAGCTGCATGGTACAAGTCATAAGCTTATCTCATATGTAACTATATCACTAAGCACTTTGACTTGAGATCATTATGGATTCCTACATGATGACCATTGAACTTTGACCTAGTCAAAAGTCACCTTTGATTGGGTGATTATAAAGGCTATGATTGAGTTTAGTGATATTCATGCAGAGGAATATGAGTGGTCAAGATGGAATTTGTCCCTCGCATTAAGTGAGAGATATTACCGGGCCCCTTGATGAGTAAGATTGAGAAAAAGTATAGCCATACTACAATAGAAAGGGTTTTCCATTGCTACTGTTAGTTTACTTAGAGATCGATAAAGTAACAGTCAGGTAAAGCAGAATGACAATTCTATATCTCATACTTAACTGAAATATCGCGTGACAAAAGGGATGTGATATGGTTGCATGATATGTTACATTGAATCATTAATCTTCATGTGAATTGGGTAGTTGCAATGTCTTGCTAGAGGCCACTTGTGACTTATGGGTTAATAGTGTAATTAGCCTATTGCCAATTTTATATAGGCCAACAGGGTCACACACAAGAATAGCCCAACTCGAGCTATAATGTACAGGTTCATTAAATCTAGAATATGTCTAGATTCAATAAATGTAATATAGGGTGAATGAAGTTTATATATATATATATATTTAAATATTTCTTTGATAAATATTTATATATATATATTTATATGAAATATAAAATTCAAAATACAATTATATATATGTCGGTGTGTGTATATATATGGTATATATAAAATTAAATATAGATAATATAATATATATATATATATATATTCGAAATATATTTGTATATATATAATATGTATATGTGATATATTATATTATATTATATTATGTTAGTTTTAAATTTAATTTTATATGATAGATTAAATTTAATAACCAACATGATAAGAGAGAATATCATGTCAATTTTATAATTTAAATTTATGAGATAAATTCAAATTAGATATGATATTATGAATTAAATTAATGAGATAAATTTAAATAAAATTTTGTGGGCTTTTAAGTGGAAGACGAAAACCCTTATCTATATACTATATATAGATAGGGACGTCCTTTATGAAGGATGGGAGAGTTAGAAATGTTCTAATGGTAAACACTCTGAGAGCCATGAAACACTCTATAGAAAGGAAAATTAACGTTCAAAGAAGAACAGATGTTGAGAGTACTAGCACGCTGTTCAAGTTAGAGAGCAGTTCATGTGGATACCGATAGAGGGAGCAGATCTATGTTATCAACTCCTGAGATCCAAACTCTTGAAGAGAACATATGCTAACTTTAAAGAATTAAAAGGTAACTCTTCTATCAATTTTGACTTAAACTAGTTCGTTTAGTCTATATCAGGATAAGGACTTTAAAATTGTAATCTTCTATTGCGCCTCCCTATTCAACAGAGCCCGTATGTGTTAACATATGGGCATGAAGTCATATTACCTATAGAAATAGCAGTCCCTTATTTACATGTTGCGAAGAGTTTAGAAAGACCTTTTGTGGATTACAATGAAACTATGATGAATAAGTTAATTCAGTTAAATGAAATACATGTACTAGTGCTAGATCATATGATCACCTAGAAGAAAGAAGTTTCAAGAATATATAACAAAAGAATAAAAAAGAAACAGCTTTGGATGGGCGACCTCATATGGAAACTTGTGTTGCTACCTGGTTCTAAGGACCAAACGCTTGATAAATTCTCACCTATAGGAAGGACCATACAAAGTTAGCGAAATATTTAAAGGAAATGCATATTGGTTATGAAGCCTCAATGGGATTCCACATAGACGAGCTATAAATGGAAAATATTTAAAAAGATACTAGCCATCATAATAACAAAGTCTGGAAAGCAAAGAAATAAAAACCCGAAGCCTAGAATGGCCTTAGGATGAAACAAGACATACAATAAAAGAAAAAGAATTTTATTGAGAAAAATAATTTTGTTCTTTTATTCATAAGCATCATGTTACAGGGAACAAATGATAAAATCAAAGAATAAAGGATAAAAAAAATACATATGTTCGCTATTTACAATAAGCTTAGAGGATTTCCCATGTATCTAAAGTTGTGTCCAGCTTAGCAGATAGGGACTGATGTCAACTAAGGGCCATCTCAAATTCAAGCATTGTATAAAGCTTTTCATTCGAGATGGCTTATGCATCGTCCAGGGCTTTATTCGCAATTTCCAGTCCTAACTTTATGGGACCCTCTTCAGCTTTAGCCTAAGCCAGCTTTTCTTTGGCAACTGCTAGTTGACACCTCAAGTTAGCCACTGTATCCCGTAGCCTGGAGATAATCCATGCAAGGAGCAATCTCTTAGACCCGATCATTAGCAGCAATCATCCAGACCTTAGCAGTGAGGTACTCATCCCTTACAGACTAGTTATTTATTAGGTAGTTTGAAAGGAGTGAGAGCTCCTTACAATAGCAGTTGATGATGCCATAGCATGCTAGGACTTAGGTATGGAGGAACACCAGCTCAGGCATAGAGATCGCTTTCTCTACAGCCTCGAGGGCTTAAATCATCTCCTCATAATTCTGATCAGGAATGAGGAGTGGGTCTCGACTAAGTTGAAATTGAATGACCCTTTAAATGTTAAACACTACATCTATTTTAGGGACACAGATACGGACTAGAAGGATGTTAGTAGGGACCACCTTTATTGAAGCAAGCTAAAGAAAGAAAAAGTAGATTAGTGATAAGAGAAAAAGGAAAATGGACAAGAGAAAAGAACATTATAGGTTAATACCTGACTCGGATCCACGAGTGCTTTGTCTTTGCCTATAAATTGGGACTATGTGCAAACCATGTAGCAAGTTATAAGTCCTTCTCCACACGGCCTACAGGTATGAAGGAGTTTGTTTGGCCCTGCATTGAGATATCTTAGGTAGAGGCCAAAGCAACTTTCGTATTCTCCAGAGTGAGAATGCTAGTAGTTATGGGACCGACGAAAACCTTTGCTTGAGATCCCTCTAAGGGCCTTTTAAAACCCTCAACCTCAAGGGTGCTTGCTGAGTTATTGGGTGACACCGAGCTGATAGGAGGAGCCACTAATTGGGCCTTAATAGAGGTAGTCTTTTGAACTTTATTAGCCCTAAACCCCAACTCACCACCCAGGGCTGTAGTGGAAACATCCTCCTGACTAATAGTAGCCCCGAGGTCTTCTTGGCTACCAGAACCATCCAAGGCTGTGGTAGATGTGGCTCCTTAAACCTCCGTAGTGGCCCCTAAGTCTTTTGTACTCTCCATTACCTCTTGGGCCACATCTTGAGAAACCTCTAATGGGTCCTTGAGGATTGCCTTAGAAATTATATAAGAGGTGACCACTTAGGGGTTCGATGTAGGCTCAAGTATGGCAGCAGAAGTAACCACTAAGGGTTTTAAGATTTAAGCTTCCACCTCTCCATGGTAAAGGAGACTCACCTTGTTGTTATTAGATTTTATCGACAAGATTATGGTCTGCTGGCTCTTATACATGTGCTTCTTCTTCTGGGGAGTAGGTCCAGTTGAGAAAAGAATGGAAGAAGGTTGATCGATGAGAGGAGGTATTGTCTTCCTCCTTGTCTTAGAGTTAGGTGAAGGAGACAGAGCTTGCTTTCTCTTATCGAGTCTATCTCCTTTGTCCGAGTGGCTCAAGGAGTGACTCTTCTTAGCCTTGGGCTTTTTTGGGACTAAGGAGTGAGAGGATGCGTCATCCTTCTCCATCACTTAAATAATGATCCTCAATGAGGGGGCTGTCTAAGTCTCTGAAGCGGTGGAGGCATCAATGTTTCCCCTCAAGAAGTTCATCAGCATATGTGATTACATCTAATCATGACCTATAAAGGAGTCAAAAATAGGTTAGACTATGTTTAAAGGTGAAAAGCAATAAACACAGGAGATAACGTGAACATCATATTTTGTCCAGGCATTTTTTAAATTTAATAATAAATAATCAAAAAATATAAAAAATATAAAAATGAAATTTAGTCCTTTTTTAGGATTATATTTTCAAAAAAAAATCTTGCTTATTTTTTTTTAAGAATCTCTCAAATAATCCCAACTATTCAGAGATATTAGGAATCAATTTTTTGAGACTTAACTATTTTTAAATTTCTCTCCTTAAATATTTTGTTTTCCATTTAAAAATATATGTTTTAAAATTAGACTTTTCTTTTGCTCCCTTAATCTAATGTTTTACGATGATTGTTTACATTAACATTATTAAATAAAAATTAGTGCCAATTTCACTTATTGACTATACAAGCAGTGATGATAAAGATAGACAAGATGAAGCATCCATGTCCAACAAGCCTTTCATAGGGGCAAACGAGTTGCCTTGAAAATTCTCAATATGAGAGGAATAAATAGTTTTAAATATCTAAAAGTGTGACCCCTTAGTGTCCAATTCTTGTGGCAAAAGTTGTTAAGTCATTGACTTAGAATTTCATTGGGGAGACCAACAACTTTCCTATTGCAAATGCCCAAGAGAACCCTAGCATTTTGCTAATTTCAAAGCTTTGTTTCCCTCTTGCATCAAAATCCTGCAAACAAAAAGAAGTACATTTTACAATTTCAAATGTATTAAGCATCCTATATCTTTATATGAATTGAAAAAATTACACATCAAAGTAAGCCTCAATTTAGATTGGGGCAAAATAAGGAGTTGAACTTTTTTTTTAAAAAAAAAGAGGTCAATCATGCATCACGCATTATCCACCTAGATTGGAGCAAATCATTCACTCTTCCATATCACTCATGGCATGCATTGCATGAAAATTGCCACAATTTAAATTGGGGGCAAAAAAGAATTGAACTTTTGAGGAAAAAAACAAAAGAAAAAAATCACGCATTATCCATTCATTACATGCTTAACTTGAAAATTTGCCTTCATTTAAATTGGGGCAAATAAAAAAAATCATGTATTACACATTATCCATCTATTACATACTTAACATGAAAATTTGCCTCCACTTAGATTACGGCAAGTAAAAAAAAAAGTCATGCATTGCACATCACCCCATTGCATACATTGCCACAGAAAGTATGCCTCATTTAGATTGAGGCAAAACAAAATTTACAGAACCCAAGGAAGCAAGAGAAGAAACAATAAGAAACCTTACATGTGAATTTCTTATGAATTATTTATAATTTGCCATATGGGATGAAACATATTCTCACACTCACTAAAAGCCCTGTAATGGCAAGCACCCCAAAGCCCAGTACTGATTGGCATGATTCTTTAAAACCCTATAATAGCAGGCACCCTCAAAGCCCAGTATGACTGGCACGATTCTTTAAAGCCCTATAACGGCAAGCACCCTCAAAGCCCAGTACTGACTGGCATGATTCTTTAAAGCCCTGTAACGACAAGCACCTCAAAGCCCAATACCGACTGGCACGATTTTTTAAAAGCCTTATAACAGCAGGCACCCTGAAGCCCTGTAATAGCAGGAACCCCAAAGCCCTGTCACGGCAGGTACCCTAAAGCCCAATACTGACTGGCACAATTCTTTAAAAGCCCTACCACTGTAGGCACTCTAAAGCCCAGTACTAGCTGGCATGATTTTTTAAAGCCCTATAACGGCAGGCACCCTTAAAGCCCTGTAACACTAGGCAACCCAAAGCCCAGTACCGGCTGGCACAATTCTGGCACAATTCTTTAAAGTCCTGTAACGGTAGGTACCCCAAAGTTCTGTAATGGTAGGCACCCTCAAAGCCCTATAACGGCAGGCACCCCAAAGCCTAGTACCGGCTAGTAGGATTTTTTAAAAGCCTTGTAACGGCAGGCACCCCAAAGCCCAGTACCGGCTGGCATGATTCTTTAAAAGCCCTGTAACGGCAGGTACCCCAAAGCCCTATAACGGCTAGCATGATTCTTTAAAAGCCCTGTAACGGCAGGCACCCCAAAGCCCTGTAACGACTGGCATGATTCTTTAAAGCCCTATAATGGCAGGCACCCTAATCTATAATGGCAGGCACCCTCAAAGCCCTATCATGGCAGGTACCCCAAAGCCCAGTACTAGCTAGCACAATTTTTTAAAAGCCTTATCACGGCAGGCACCCCAAAGCCCAATACCGACTGATATAATTCTTTAAAAGCCCTGTCACAGTAGGAAACCCAAAGCCTAATACTAGCTGGCACAATTCTTTAAAGCTCTATCACGGCAGGCGCCCTTCAAGCCTTATAAAGGCAAGCATCCACCAGGTCCTTTGGAACATAAGCAATTAATCTCCATTAAGGTTTTGTTTTGTTTAGTTCCTAAATCACATTTCATTTTAAATCCTTTGTTCTATTTTGTTTTGTTTTTTTTTTGTTTAGTTGTAGGTACCTAACAGTCTTGCCCTTTCAAACAAAATACATGTTTCCCTCTTCATTCATTTCTAAGATAAAAATATCATCTTATGAAATTTTCACTTAGAAATCAAATAAAGAGAGGACAACTAGTCAACATATATTTTATTTGGATCATTGTCATTTGGTTATTTTCATTTGCATCACATTGCTAAAACAAAAAAAAAAGTTAAAAATTCAAAAAAAATCATTTTACTATGTTTGTTATCTAATAGTCTTGCATTGTGTTTGGATATTTGTCAATTGATCATTTTTATTTGCATCACATCATCTCATCACATTACTAAAACAAAAAACAAAAAAAAAAAAAATCATGTCATTGTGTTTGTTAAGAAATACTCTTACATTTAATCATATGTTGTTGTGTTAGGGGCAATTAGGTCTTTTCATAGGTATTGCATGGCCGACCAAAATATATGTTCTATCTTTACTTGTTACTTATGTAAGAATTCAAAAGCATACTTTTTCATATACTTACATAAGAAACAAGTAAAAAGGGGCAACTGTGAACACCATATTTTGTTCGGACATTTTTTAAATTTAATAATAAATAATCAAAAAATATAAAAAATGCAAAAATAAAATTTAATCCTTTTTTAGGATTAAATTTTCAAAAAAAAAATCTTGCTTAAATTTTTTTAAAAAATTTCTCTCAAATTATCCCAACCATTCAAAGATATTGGGAATCGATTTTTTGAGACTCAACTAGTTTTAAATTTCTCTCCTTAAATCTTTTTTTTCATTTAAAAATATATGTTTTAAAATTAGATTTTTCTTTCTCTCCCTCAATCTAATTAATAAAAAAGGTATTAAAGAATGGCTAAAAAAAAAACAAACAGATACATGCAGCATTAGAACACACGAAACATACATACAAACACACATACTTTCGGCCATGTAGCAGAAAAAGAAGAAAATAGCAGAAATAGAGATACAAAACAAAGAAACATCACCCACACGCCAGGTGAAAATGAGCACAGAACAACAGAAAAATAGGCAAAACAAACAGCCACATGAAAACAAAAAAGTAGAGTATAAAAAAGGGAAGAAAATCTGGAAGAAGGGGGCTGATTCTAGGCAAAGAGATTTTTTTTCTAAAGAGAGGGAGAGACAAAAAAAACTGAGAAAAAATAGAGCATAAGAGATTGAGGAAGAGAAGCAGAAAAAAAGGCACTAAAACAGATGAAAAAAAGAGAGAAGAATTAGAGGAAGGAAAGAAGAGGAAAACTAGAGAACTGTGAGCAAGAGAAAGCCTTTCTGAGAAAAGAAAAGAGGTTGAGAGAAGACAAAAAACTCAAGAAAAATAGAGACAGAGGAGAGAAAAATAGACGAAGAGAGAGACTGAGAGTGAGGGAGTAAAACAGAGCATAAGAGACGCAAGAGAGAGAGGGAGAAAGAGACTAAGAAACAGAGAGCACGAGACCGAGAGAGGAGGTGCAGAACATAGCTACACAAAAAAATGAAGAAAGAAAATAAAGCACGTCCTTCAAACTCTCACTCTCTACCGCCACATGCTTCACTCTGATATACTCGAGTTCTTTTATCGAATGAGGAAGGATAAGTTGAAGCTTGTAGCAGGAGCCGAGAGATGGAGAGGCACTGAAATAAAAAAAAGAAGAGGAGCATAGGCACAAACGCAGTAGTGGGAGGAAAGAGGAGACTGAAATCAAAAAAATAGAAATAGAGCACCAAGGGGACTGAATAGAGCCGAGAGAGCTAGAAGAAGAAAATGCATAAACATGCATGCACACGTGGGTTTATACACTGATTGAGATCATCACTTTCTTCTTCCCTCAGTCACACAAGTTCGGGATGTTTTACAAACAACAAAGAACCAGAAACACATTCAAAACTTGACGTTGAGGTGGTGAAAGCGTTGAAGAATGCATATCTAGAATCACAGGTTGCTCAGGTAATATTTAAATTATATCACCTCCCTTAATCTGGATTTATTGATGAACACATATATATTGATAAATATTATGAGAGTGGACTGATCCAGATATATGTTTAGACATTAAAATTTTTTTTTAAGAATTAAATATTTGTTTATGTAGAATTTAGAACATACCTGAGAGGTGTTTAAAAAAACAGAGAGAGCCTGTTAAAATATTATTGATAATTTGTGAGGTTGATTGTGGTTTGGAGCCATGTCTATCATGGTTATTGCTAAAAGTTTATGCCAAATATGGATTTTTTTAGAATATATTCCCAGGTCAAAAGAATAGTAAACTGTCAAAATAATTTATTTCTCTATTTTTTCTATTGCCTTCATCGTATGAATCATTTAGCCAACCATAATATTATGCACCGACTGCAAATACAAATGTTTCGATTATCTATTTGTCATGTGAGATTTTAAGAATCTTTATAGGCATTAGAATGATTTCATATCGTGTAAATTAATAAGATTTCAAAAGTATGAGGATCAATCTTATAATAAATATTTAAGCCACATGTGAGATTTTAAGAATTTTTGTAGAGACTTAAATTAATCACATCATTGTGTGGGATAATATATCCCCACAGATATCGTGATTCTCAATTTGTATATATTACATAAATGATTTTTTGTGAATAAAATAAGAAATGTTTTTTATGATTTTAATTAATTAAATTAATAAATTTGAATTATAATCACATTTTCTAATTAGATCTTTTGGTCATGTGAGGTTTTTGAAACTTCATAGACCTTTAGGATAATCGTACTACCATGTAAGTCAATAAGGCTTCACAGGCATAACGATTAAGATTTTTATATTCAAAAATATGCGTCGTATAATTACGCATTAAAATATATTTAAAGTGAATATAATTCAATCCTTCTATTGTGTGAGACTTTAAATCTCTACAGATATTCAAGATAATCTTATATTGTGTAAATCAATAAGGGTTCACAAATATGAGAGTAAAACTTATATGTTAATATAAGTTTCAAAGGCCCATCATTAATATTAACTCTCTTTTATAATCAAAATCAATAATTTATTTAAGTCCCATGTAAGATTTAAGAATTTTCATAGAGACTTAAATTAATCACATCATCGTATGAGATAATAAGTCCTCACAGATATAGTGATTCTCAATTTTTATAATAAATAACTGATATTTTATAAATAATCATATAATACACAATTTAGAAAATTAGTTAACCAAATTAATGTATTTAAATGGTAATCATATTTACTGATTATATCTTTTAGTCATGTGAGATTTTTGAATCTCGTAGACTTTTTAAGATAATCATATTATCGTATGAGTCAATAAGACTCTGCAGATATAACGATTAAGTTTTTAATATATATATATATATATATTAAATTAATTAAATTAAGGATGTATTTAAATAAATTAAATTCCTTGATCGTGTGAGATTCTGAATCTCCACAGATATTTAGGATAATCATATTACTGTATAAGTCAATAAGACTTTGCAGGTATGATGATTAAAAACCTATAAATCATATATATACATACTTAAACAAAAATTACTAACACTTAAAAATATAAATAAATTAAATTGCTAAATTCTTTGATCATGTGAGATTTTAGAATCTCTGCAGATATTTAGAACAACTGCATTACGTATGAACTAATAAGGCTCTGTAGGTATAGCAGTTACATTCCCAATCATAAAATATAAAAGAAAAATAATTTTAAACTCTTTTCATTCTTTATTTCAAAAATTCAAAAATTAAGAAAATAATTAAAATTAAATTACTTTTTGCAATTTAAAAACACACATATCAAAATTTCAGAAATCATTTTATTTGTAAAATGGTGAATTATTTTTAGTTAATTTCTCTTCAAAAAAATATTTTCACCAACAATTTTCAAGCCCGAACTACTTGAACTTTGATCCCCATCACAAGGTACATAGGTCTAGAGTCAGATTTTGAGTCAAGTCCTCCCTTGTAAATAAATAAACATTTCTCACTTAATTCTTATTATTTTTATATCAAACACATGAATATAAAAGGAATAATTAAAATAATTTTAAAACCATATTAATATAGCACAACAAACTTCAGGTAACTATTCTCATGAACGAGTGTTGTGGGGTGCTTAACACTTGCCCATACTTAATGACTCCTGAACCTATTCTCTAATTTTGCAAACCAACCTTATCCTCCATTAAATGGTCTTCTGAGATTTACCTCAAAATCTTGGTGGTGACTTCTCTTCCGTCCAGTTCCCACCATGAAGGCGGGACCTCTCTCGTGCATCGTCAGCATTGCATTTTTTTGGGTATGATAGATAAGGCTTACTGGTATGGCTCTTTATTATACACCTAAAGCGTTAGGGCTATCATTTATTAAAGTAGAGGCAAGCATCCTTATCTATAAGTTCTACCTTGTACTGCCTTTAGGCTGCATGTGGAATAGCTATCTAGTTGATGGACTCCCGATCTAATAGCTCCATACTAATTTGGGGGGACAGCCCCTGAAGGATGCATTGGCTCAACCCAAACTGGCCCGCCACTAGTTGAGGGTAATAAGACTCCAAGTAGACTTTTAGAGACTTAGAGGAGGAGCTATTGTATGGCAGTCACATCTTTTTAGGAGTGGTGGTTGAGGGGAATACCTCATCCCTTAACAGCAAGGCAAGCTTATTCTTCCTATCTACTAAATGTTTGTACTAGATGGGAAGGCATCGGTCTAAAATATTGAAGGGCTTAAGGTCTTTTATAGGGACTACCTCTATTGATTGAAGAACTTGAAGAAGTTCTTTGATTTGATCAGAGGATGACCACCCAAAAAGCAAGTGAAGTAGTGGTTGGCATGAGAATCCTCAAGGAAAGATTCCCAGTAGAGTAAAGGGAAGTAGGCTATCATCTACAACTTTAAGAACCAGACGAGCCCATAGAAGTTGTTGAACGGCTTCTTCATGAAAAACTCCCTCATGCTATCATACAGATGGCACAAAAACATAATCCCTAAGGCTATCTGGTTGCACAGAAGAGGGATTAGGCATTTCGTAGGTGTAGTTGCATGGGCTTCCCTCCTTCGAGGCTAAGATCCAGATAAAAACCAGGTGCTCCATAAGAGTGATGAGCTCATTAGCTGGCTCCTTAGAGAATAGCTCCATGATCTTTATATAAGAGCCAATGCCATTAATCTTGCCCTCTAGATTGATGGGGAGGGTGGTATAGGAGTCATATTTCTTGAGAATTGTGTAAAAATTCTCCTTTCTAGTAATCAATAGCCCCAAGTACATGAAGGTGTCCCATAATGTTATTGACATGGGAATCAGTTTGAAGATAAAAGCATTAAAACTTGGTGCCCAAAAGCTAAGAAGGGCTATCAAAAGGTTAACCGAAATATCTATATTAGATAAGGAAAGCTAGATAAGGTCATAAAGACCCATCTCCTTCTATTAATGCTAATGGAAACACTTCAAATGTTTCACCCAATTGACCCAAGTGCAAGGAGGCTAGGGCTAATTTAAAGCTTCTAGCAAGATGACTTAAGAAAAGGTGAGGTCATTCAAGCCAGAATCAAGTTTCAGACTAAGGTCAATGGCCATGGATTTGGCTAGATGGGGGCAATTACTTTAAATAAGTAGGGAGAAATGGTTAGATATCTAACATCACTTTTGTTGGAGATTTAGAAACTCTAGGGAGAAGTACTAAAAAAATAATGAATAGTCAGTATTTTTATCCCTAATAAAATGGAAGGGCTAAAGAAAAAGTGAATAGCTTACTAAAAAGTGATGAAATCATGGAATGAGGAATCCTCTTGTAGTAAAAATAAAGAAATATTAGAATGAGGACCTGATTCATAGGAGATAAGGGTTTTTAATAATCAGATACATACCATTATTAGTCCTCTTAATGAAGTGATATGATTCTAAATAGTGATAAGGAAATCAAGCAGATTCTCGATAGACATGGTAGACAAAGCAGTAGTAGAGGCAATGGTAGTAGTGGAGGAAGCCATTTGCGAGTAAAAGGGAGATAGAGATTGGAGCAAGGGATGCAAAAGCTTAAAAGTCAATAAATGGCAAAAAGGGTAAGAGAAGTGACCAAAAAAAGAAATAAGCTTATATTAACAAAGCGCGCTCAAAGACGAAGTGACATTTTAGTTTTTTCAAATGTACCACATGGCTTATGTTATCAACCACTGGCATGCGAGGGGCATTGTTTGGGCTAAAATATAAAATATTACTCAAACAGGTCACAAGATTATTTAGGCTAAGTAACTGAGGAGTGAGGCCTAATCTAAACAAAAGGGTCGGCCTTGAGCTCAATAGAAGGCCGCGATAGAATAAACATGCTAAAATCCCACTAGTTATGAACATTAGATCATTGGTATATAAAGACATAATTTTGAGTGATTTCAGAATCTATAGATATCGTGCCCAAGTATCTCAGTGAGATAGGTTAATTACCAAAAGTGGAGAACACTAAGTAAAGACTATGCCATGAGTTTTATAGGATCCTCAATTCTTTGGCAAATGTTCTAGGTCTTAAGGGACCACTCTGACACTATAAATAAAAGATGATGACACAAAAGAATGACAGTCAACACTCAATCAAAGACACACATTCTATACCTTTAGCTTTTAGTTAGTTTTTACTTGCAATCTAGACTTATAACCCTTTCACATTTCAATAACAATCAAAAACTTTATTCTATTAAAGCCTTGTATATCTTTTACATCTGAATGAACTATGGTAAGAGAGCTTGAGACCCTTTTGTTATCAATTGAGACTCAACATCTCTGGCATACTAGGTATTTGTTGTTCACATGACGAACAACTTGTATTTTATTTTACTAATTACTCCTCTCTAAGTAATTCACTAGTTAGTTAAATCATTAGTATTATTTGAGAAAAAATATAACTTCTTAATTTATTTTTTAATTGCTTCATTTTTAAAAATATACATCTCTTTCACATGTAATCTTACTTTATCCATTGAAAATTATAAAAGAGTAAAATAAAAATAAAATAATTAATAGTAAATTATTTTATGTGAAATATACATCAATTTTTAAAGAAAGAATTATATTTATATACTATATAGGATGATAAGAGTACTTGCTTAGATAGCCCTAATTTTATGAGATTCTGATCCATAACTGCCATTTTTTATACCATCTTCATCATTGTGGGTACATATTATTTTCAATGGATCAAATACGTTTTTGTACAGAAAGATAAATTTCCATTAAAGAAAATTTAATTAATGGGATTGTATCTAGTAAAAAGAGCTAGTCTCTTATAACATGATAAACTAAGGTATGAATAATTGCTAGGAGAGGTATACATATTTAATGTTCAACAGTGTCTCAAACAACACTAGCTCTAATAAGAGGATATAAATTTCCATTAAGCATCACCGTTGCTAGTATGGTATAGATTCGTGGGTGTTAAGGAGAGAGGCCTCTCATTTTTTCCCCTCCTTTTATCTCCATTTCCCTAATACTCACACTTCATTAATTCTATAATTAAAAAAATCATTTAATAAAATGATATATCCTTCATTTTTATCTTGGGTATTGAGAAGGTTTCAACTTGAGTTTAATTTTGTATTCATCACTTGAGTTTGCCAAAGCTTCTATGTGATTCAAAGTTCTTTATATCGGTACAATGCACTTATACCAATGTAGTAGCCTTATACCCAAAGAAAGAATTATACTTGTATAGTCTTTCTTGCTCATTGATATCTTTATACTGGTACAGAAAACTTACATTGGTATAGTCCTCACAGTTTCACATTTATCCTTATACTGATAAAATTCTTTCTTGGGGTATAAGCCCACTGTTAGGGTATAAACCCAATTCTTCATTATAATGTTCTTGCTTACATTGGTAAAGTAGCCTATAATGGTATAGCAATGAAGTTTTGCTCTATTTTTCAATCCCATTGTCTATACAATTCAAAGCTCACTCATAATTCCATTCTTTCATAATCTAAGTATTGGGCTTTCTTTTTCATCTATCTAGAAGTTCTCTAAATACTTTCTCAAGTCACATTAAATACTTATTCATTCTTTTATTATTATTTATACTAGTATAGCATCTGGCTCTTCTAGGACAATCTTAATTATCTTTTGTCAAACCTATTAAATTGATATTGCCGTTACTTCACTTAAATTGTCAAAGACACACACAACTATAAAGCATTATTTTATCACCTCTTGCTCAAAGAAACACAAAAGGAAACAAGAAGTTGTTCTAAACATTAATTAAATAAATCTAACAGATCTATTCTCAGTATCAACTATAAATATAACTTATTCATGAAGCGGATGAAGAGGAGTTATTGCTCAACCATATGCAGTGATTTCTAACTACCTATTGCAATATTCATTGTTTGTGAACTTTACTGATTGTAAATTTACTCCTTGAGAGAGATTTTAATAGTAGTAGTCCATTCTTGAACTTACTTTGTTCATCCCTAATGTTCATATCTAAAACAGAGGAACTTAAGTTTGAAGAGCTTAAGGAGATTTGTGACATTCTAATTTTCTAATCTTATGATTAGTTGTTAATCAGGGGTAAAGTGGTAATTAGCAAATGATTAGAGATTTGGGTGATTAGTTGATGATTTTTGTCCTTTGGATGTTGAATGGGTAGATAGGGTGGAAGGATAGTATTTTAGGTCGAAGTAGTAGTGATGATTCTCCTACTATGCCACAGTTGTGGCTTACATTGCATGCACCACGTCACATGGACTAGAAAATAACCTTAAAAGTCATGGATTAGTTAGTGATCTTAAAGAAGAGAGAAGAGGAAAACATGAAAGAAGAAGAGCAAAAGCTAGGGTTAGCTAGGGAAAGCCTTTGCAAAGCATTAGAAGGCACTTTTGATCAGTAACTTATAGGGTAAGCTTCATATAAACCTTACCTACCATTCTACCTACATTTCTCTTGGTATAAGTTAAAGAGAAATTGAATTGAGAGAATTTAAGGGGTTTGATCCTTACCCAATAGTAATGAAAAGGTTCTTGAGAGTTAAATTAGAGTTTTGTTGTTGGTTTAAAGTTGAATGATAGGGCTTTGAACCCATAGGTTCAATTTGGCCATAATTTAATGAAAATTTAAGGTGGAAATCGTGTGTTTAGCCAAAATGAGATCCTTAGGAGTGATGTAAAGTAGTAATTAAGTGGTAATAAACCTAGATTAGATAAGTGAAAAGTAATAAATGGCTAATTATAGCTATAAGTAGTAATTAAATGTTTTTAGTCAAATGGACTAATGGACTAAAATTGCGCCAATTATGTGTAGATTGGCATATCGTGTCTGTGAGTTAAGAAAGGAAGCTTGTAAGAGCTATAGTGGTAATTAAAATTCATGTGTAACCTTTCTAGTGATAAAAGGGTTGAGGTAACTGAATAACTTTCTCTGTTTGACTACTTAATATAATTATGTAAGAGTATGCTATTTAGTGCATGAAATGGTCTTAAATTAAGCATGATTTATGGTATTTTATAAATATTACATGAAATAGCTTTTGATAAATAGGAAGGTTAAAACATGTTATTTCATATGTTGTGTATGTATGTGCACACGCTATGTATTGGAAAACATGTATGGTAGTGATTGGGAACCTATGATTAGTTTAGAAAGTATGATCATAGGGTAGGAGTTCACCTGTGTTGAGATGTAGT
This sequence comes from Prosopis cineraria, assembly GCF_029017545.1. NCBI lineage: Eukaryota > Viridiplantae > Streptophyta > Magnoliopsida > Fabales > Fabaceae > Prosopis > Prosopis cineraria. The sequence continues at coordinate 26,653,384 of NW_026555334.1, forward strand.
GATAAGACCATATGGCATCATTCTCTTTAGTGCCTGATGGGGTGCAGTGTTAGAGAATTATATCTCCTTAGTGCCTATTGATGTGTGGTGTTAGAGATTATCTCCTTAGTACCTATTGAGGTATGGTGTTGGAGATTTAAATCCTTAGTATCAATGTGGTGCAGAGTTGGAATCAACGACACCCCTGTTGTGTGTATTGGGGGAAACTATAGTCTAAAAGTGAGATAGAACACCTTTAGACGGGTAATTCTACCTTTAAAAGTAGCTCAAGACTAATGAGAGTGTATATTAGTCTAAGGTGAGCCTATGGTTTCAAGTCAGGGTGATTTAGAGGTTCGATCAATAATGATCATGTTGTATGTTAGAAAAGCGGTGAATTGTGGCGAATATGGTTTCAAAAGTGGTGAAATGATTTATTTATGTGATTTAAGGTGAAACATTATTATATACTATATTTAATGGTATATATTTGTTGTACTTTCATATAGTTGCATGTAATAGTTGTCAATAGTAAGTTATTCTGTTGTTGAGATTTTCATCTCACCTTTATGATTACATTTTTACAGGAAAGAGCAGTGATTAGGGCAAGAAAAAGAGTTTGGACTGGTTTAGAGTTGTTGAAGCTGTGTGAACTTAGAGTATTGTGTAATGAACTGAATGTTTTGTGGTTAAGATGTAAATGACTTGTCATAGGGATTGCATGCATGGTTAAGTGGTGACTTATAGAGAATTATAGTGATTTTTATGAATCTTAGCCTGTATATATGAAAATGTGATGAATTGAGTAACTAGGGCTAAGATTGGTGAATGTGTAAAGTGGAGATTTGTTATGATAATGTGGTGAAAAAGGCCAAACAAGCCATTTTATACCAAATTATGAAAATTTATGTTTTGTGAAAATTGATAGTTGAACAGCTAAATTTTGATATATGTGTATATATGTGATGAAATGTGGTTAATCAAGTGTTTTAAGTCCTTTTGGACTTGGTTCAAGGCCTAAAATAGTCTAATGAGAGTAAGGGATCGATTTGAGTGGTTGGGTGCATGAAATTCTTAAAAAAGTGACTTTTTACGCCTGGGTGTCTAAATTTTAATTGGATTGTTAGACCGTGTCCAAACCTATCTCTTTAGTTAGCTTATGAGTTAAGCTACATGTGGGTACTTGAATTACTTTGATTGGATATTGTATGTAAAAATGGCACACGCCAGAAGTTCGTAATTTGAGTTATCAAATGACAGCTGCAGAATAGGCATATGCACCGCGGCACATGGTATGTCACGCTGTGACTCATGACATAAAGAAGATCAGGCGTGTGGCTTTGTGCCACATGCCACATCGCATGTGCTATTTGTTGTGGTGCATGGCCCTTAATCTGACTTGTTTTCTTTGTTTATGATGCATGCAATAGTTTATATGAATGCATATGGGTTATTTCTATTGCGCATGGTTCAAATGTGATTCATTTCCATTGTGTAATACTCTAATGTATTATAATTTTGATGATATTGCAAAATAAGTCTTGGGCCTAAGCATTTCAAACAAAGCATTTGATTATTGTTTAGTGTGAGGAGTATGGTGATTAAGTTAACCCTTCTTAATCTCGGCACAACCACTAATAAGAACTTAGGTAGCTTTGAAGAATCCATTGTAGTCAACACTGGTAGTGAAATCACCTTTCTGGCATAATCAAGCATAGCATTATTTACTGCTAGCCAATCTATGCCAATAATCACATCTATTCCTTTCATAGGAATATAAATCAGATCGATCTTAGAAATTCTATCCTTAAATCAGATCTCCACTCCTTAGCAAGCTTTACTTGTAATACTAGATGATCTAAAAGGCATTGTCACTCTAATAAACACTGGCAATTCTTGTAAAGATAGTTGAAATCAATCCACACATTCCTCAGACACAAAGGAGTGAGTGGCGTTAGAATTAAATAACACCTTTACTTGGTGACCACCAACAGAAATCATACCTTTGATCAAGTTCGGAGATGCTTTAGCCTCTTCTAGCATGACTGCAAATACTCGACCAGGAGTAGTGGATCATTGCTCAGTCCCCTTAACTTTGTCCTTCGGGCACTACCTTGCTATATGTTCTGACTTGCTACACTTAAAGCAAGCCCAACATCTTCTTAGATGGGATTAGCCATAAATATTACACTAAGGTGAACTTCCAATACTTAAGGTTAGCACTGGAACATTAGATGCTTTCTTTGAAGATTGTAGAGGTCCAATCCTCACACCTCTACTTCTCTCCATTAATCCTCCCTAAAACAGTTGAGACTGAGTTCCTCTAACAAATCCCTTCCTTCTCGAAGAATTGGAACTGCTAGCACTAAATCTAAGCCTCTTTAAAACTCTGCTTGTCAGACCCAAATAGGATGAAAATCTCCCCATACTATCTCCTCTCCTCTCGACATCTATCTTTCTGCCTCTCCTGGTAGCTACTCTCAACTTGTGACACATCTCCTCATATGTTGTCACATCTAAAAACATGATCTGCTGCTGGTACTTGGGCTTCATCTTTTCTAATAAGCTCTCAACTTTCCACTTAGTATCACTACTATGCTAGAGGTATATGGACTAAGCTGATAGGTCATTAAATCTACTTATGATTCTTCTTCATCAAGGTCTCCTTACTTGAAAGCATGAAACTCTTCCTCCTTTTTAGTTTTGAAGGAAACTGGAAAGTATTGGTTAAAAAAGACCTTAAATTCATCCCAACTTAGGAGAATACTACTAGTTGGCCTCATCAACTCTTACCACCTTTTAACAGCACTAACTAGTTGCATTATGGCAAGAATAACTTTTTGTTCAGGGCAAGAATAAGTAGTTGCATCAACTCTCAAAGATAGTTTCAACAATTTTGCTTCCCCCTCTTTCAACTCCTATTAAAAGTTAGTGAGTTGAACTGAACGAAAGTTTTCGAAGCACGATCAATTGATGGATCAGTGCCAGGAACTTCTTGCCTACTATTTAAACCCTGAGATGGTCCAAGTCTTCTTTGTGCTTTCTCTACCTCTTAGGATCGTGTCATGATCCCTAACTATTTGCCTTATATCTACCACCATATCTCTAAGCCCTTTAAGTAGATCATCCCTTCTATCTCTTTGCGGTTGAACCAGTTCAACTTCCAACTCCTGTTCCTTCTTAACTACTTGTCTAGACACATCACTTTTAGTACGAGTGCCTCTCCTCATAACGTATACTATTTTCTCCCCTTCTAAGGATAAGAATGAGAAACACAAAGGGCATCAGAGAAATAGTCATGTAATGAATAATTTTAATTTGCTATATCTCTACAATAAATGTATTAGAGAATCACCACAATCAAGTCTCAAAACTCGAGAGATTGATATCAAAATTGTATCCTCCTCCTATATCCCCTTGATACAAGAAAAGATTAACCAAATCAACACACACACTCAAAGAAAAACAATCAAATATTTTATTTGAAAAGCTTGGGCACAAGACCTATTTTGCAAAATTATCAAAATCATAACACAATTGAATAATGTGTAGTGGACACAACTCATAAGCATTCATAGCACAAATTGCATGTGTTTAAAACAAAGAAATAAGGTTTGACTTTAGGCCATGTGCCACGGTATGTGGCACAGAACCATAAGCCTAGACCTTCACTGTGTATGCTCTGTGGCACACTACTCTGAATTTTTTGCTACCATTTGATAGTAAAAATGATGAACTTTTGGCATATGTTGTTTACACATACAATGTCCGATTAGAGTCATTCAAGTACCCATATGAAGCTTATGTCATAAGCTAGCTAATGAGATAGGTTTGGGCATGATCTAACTGTCCAATCAAAATTTGGACACTTGATTGCAAAAAGTCACTTTTCCTCAAAATTTTTTGCACTCAAGCGCTCAAATCAATCCCTTAATCTCATTAGATCATATAAGGCCTTGAACTAAGTCTAAAAGGACCTAACACACATGATTAACCATATTTCATCACATATATACACATATATCAAAATTTGGCCATTCAACAGCCTATTTTCGTGTTTCACAAAATTTCACTACTTAACATAAACTGGCCTACTTGGCCCTTTTTACTATAAATTTACACATATTCACATTCATAACATAATCACAACTCAATCTTAGCCCCAATTACTCATTTCATCATAATTTCATACATGGGCTATGATTCACTACTAGCATATAAATTTCTACAATTCCAATCAAACATAACTCAAACATTCATGCAGTCTCCTGTGGCAATTATTTACATAAAATTTACATTAAATTAGTTCATTACATAAACTAAGGAGTCTAAATCTCCAATACTGCACCTGAATAGACACTAAGGAGATCATCTTCAACACCACACCTCAAAAGATATTAAGGAGGTATAATTCTCTAACACTGCACACTGTTGAGCACTAGGGAGAATATACCATATGGTCTTATCACCACTCCACATGGGTGAACTCCTACCCCTATGATCATGCTTTCTGAACCAATCATAGGTTTTCAATCACCACTTTACTCATATATATACATATACATATACATATTTCTATGTCAAATTACACAAATTTCATTACTTGTTTAACCAAAATCCCTCTATATGTAATAAACATTCAAAGTTACAAAACATGCTTAATTCAAAATAATTTCATGCATTATGTAGCAAACTCACACACATTTATAATAAGCAATCAAATAGAGGAAGTTATTTAATTACCTTAACCCTTTTGTCACTAGAAAGTTACCCATAGATTTCAAATACTGTTATAACTTGTCACAAGCTTTCTTTCTCAACTCACATGTATGATATGCCAATCTAAACACAAGTGGCACAATTTAGTCATTTAGTCCAATTTGACTAAAAGAACATAATTACTACCTATGGCTATATTTAGTTGTATATTCTTTTTCATTTATCTATTCCAAGTCTATTACTACTCAATTATTACTTTACATCACCTCACTGGTCTCGCTTTATCCAAACATGATTTTCACCCCAAAATCTCAATTAATTAAGGCCAAATTGGGCCTACATATTCAAAGCTCTATTGTTCAACTCTAAATCAGTCATAAAGCTCTAATTTAACTTTTAATAACCTTTTTATAAATTTCACCAATTTAATTTCTCTATAACTCATATTTAGAGAAATTTAGGTACAATGGAAGGTAAAAGTTATACATAGCTTACCTAATAAGTTACTTATTAGAAGTGCCTTCTAATGATTTGAAATGGCTTGCCCTAGCACACCAACCCTTCTCCTCTTCTCCCTTTCATGTTTTTTAATTTTTCTCTTTTGAAAATCATGAAATTTCATGACTTAGGAAGTCACTTTTTGGTCTATACACTGCAATGCATGCAGCATTAGCCGTGGTGTGTGGCACAGTGAGAAGAATTCTCACTACATACACTTGCTTTGACTTGAAATGCAATCCGTCCACATATACCTATTCATTTAACATCTCAATGAGTCAAGTCATTAGTTAATCATCTAAATTTCTAATTCTTTACTAATTACCACTTTATCCCTAGTTAACAACTAATCATAGGATTAAGAAAATCAAGATGTTATAGTCGATGGTATTCGTCTGAGTTAGGATGAGTTTAAGAAGATGTTCTTCAGCCAATACTTCCTAGTCTCATTCAGAATTGAAAAGGAGGAAGAATTTCATGCACTCAGGTAAGGAGATTTGGACAAGGAGGAGTTTATCAAAAGGTTTAATGACTTATCGATCAACTCTACATACCTCCAATATAGCAATAACACTAAGTAGAAGTCTGAGACATTGTTAGAGAAGATGAGACCTAAATACCAGTAATAGATTACGTTGTTTAATGTGATAACATATGAAGACATATGGCACAAGTTGAGAGTAGCAACTAGATGAGTAGTGAGGTAGAGGCAGAAAGGAGGCGAGACATTACAGGGAGATTCTCATCTGATAGGTACAGTCTCAAGGAGGCCTGGATACTATAGTGGTAATTCTAGTTCTTCTAGCATGAAGGGATTTATCAGAGGATCCCAATCTTAATTTGTGTAGAAGGGATCAATGTAGAGAAATAGGAGTATGATAATTGTGTCTCTACAGTCTTTGAGGCAAGCATCGAATGTTCCAGTATCAACCTTAAGTACTGAAAGGTCACCTCAGTGTAACATTTATAGCTAATCTCATCCAAGAATATGTTAGGCTTACTTTAAGTTTGGTAAGTTAGGTCATTTAGCAAGCAGTACTTGGAAGGAAGAGTTGAGGGGATTGAGAAGAGATCCATGATTCTTGGCTGAATGTTTGTAGTCACACAAGAAGAGGCCAGAATGTCTCCTAATCTTATTCAAGGTATGATTTATGTTTATGGTCACTAAATAGAGGTACCATTTAATTCTAGTGCCATGTATTCCTTTATGTCTAAGGACTATGTAGATAGATTAAATTTGTCATTACAAGAGTTACCTGTGTTTATTAGAGTAACGACGCCTTCTGAATCATCTAATATCACTAGTAGAGCTTGTCAGGGTGTGGAGATTTGATTTAAGGATAGAGTTTCTAAGATTGATCTAATTTGTATTCCTATGAAAGGAATAGATGTAATTATTGGCATGAATTGGCTAGCAACAAATAATGCTACCCTTGATTGTGCTAGAAAGGTAATTTTTCTACCAGTGTTGTTTACAATAGTGGATTCTTCATAGTAGCCTAAGTTCATATTAGTAGTTAATGCTAAAAAGTTAATACAGCAATGCTATAATGCGTATATGGTATTCTTTGCCTCTAGTACTGTATATGATGGTGGGATTGAGAAGATCGGTGTAGTGAGTGAGTTCCTTAAAGTATTTTCAAAGGAAATGATTGGATTACCTCCTAAAAGAAAAGTAGATTTTTTAATTGATTTGGTCCCTGAATTTGACCCAATATCAAAGGCCTTATATCGAATGTTGCTAATAGAATTAGTAGAGTTAAAGAAGCAGATGTTGACTTATTGGACAAAGGATTTATTAGACCAAATGTATCACCTTAGGGGTCACCAGTGTTGTTTATGAAGAAGAAAAATAGTAGTCTAAGTCTTTACATTGATTACCAGTAGTTGAGCAAGGTAATTGTGAAGAACAAATATCCTTTGCAGAGGATGGATGATCTTTTAGATCAATTGATTAGTGCCTTAGTCTTTTTCAAGATAGATTTGAAGTCAAGGTACTATCAGTTGAGAGTTAGTAAAGCAGATATACCCAAGATAGCTTTCAGAACTCGTTGTGGCAATTATGAGTATTTAGTTGTGCCATTTTGTTTGACTAATGCTCCTACAGTGTTTATGGACTATATGAATCACATCTTCAGGCTGTATTTAGATCAGTTTATGGTAGTCTTTATTAATGACATTCTAATCTACTCAAAGAACGAGGAGCAACATGTGAGACATTTGCAGATAGTGCTTCAAATTTTGAGAGATAAGAAGTTGTATGCCAAGCTTAGTAAGTGTGAGTTCTAGTTGAGAGAACTCTAATTTTTAGGGCATGTGGTGTCTGCGGATGAGATTTCTATGGATCCACATAAGGTTGATGCAGTATTGAAGTAAGAGCATCCTAGTTTAGTTATGAAAATAAGTAGTTTTCTAGGGTTAGTTGGATATTATCAATAATTTATCCAAGGGTTTTCCTAAATATCATCTCCTTTGACTAAGCTGACATGAAAAGATTAGCATTATATTTGGGATGATTGGTGTGAAGTAGCATTTCAGTAGCTGAAAGAGAAGTTGACCATAGCTTCAGTGTTAATTTTCCCTAATTTGAGGTTACCTTACAAGGTGTACACAGAGCATTGTTAAGAGGTCTTGGTTGTGTCTTGATGTAAGATAGTAGAATACTCTTGATAGCTAAGGCCACATGAAGAGAACTATCCTATGCATGACTTAAAGCTTGCAGTCATGATATTTACTCTAAAGATCTGGTGCATTACTTGTATGGAGTGGTATTTACTGTGTTTAGCCATAAGAGTTTGAAATACCTAATAGATTAGAAGGAGCTAAACATAAGATAGAAGAGGTGGATGAAGCTTCTTAAAGATTATAACTTTGAATTGAAATATAATCCATGTAAAGCGAATGTGGTTGCTGACGTATTGAGCCAGAAGACTTTACATGTGAAAGGTCTAATAGTTAAGGAGCATGGACTAATAAAGTCCTTTGTTAAATTAAAATAGGATCCATCACTGAAGGTGTTAGTTGGTGCTTACTTTATGGAGATCAGTAATGATTTTTAGAGGGATTTAAAGATGGCTCAGCTAGAAGATGAAAGTCTTCTTGGGATTATAAAGGAAGGTATGGTAAACCATGCCATTAATTTCATTTTCAATGATGATAGGTTTATTGCCTATTGGGACAAGATTTGTGTGCCTAATGATATAGATTTGAGGAAGGTTATCCTGAGTAAAGCTCATTGTAGTAAATATAAAATCCATTCGGGAGCTATGAAGATGTACCAAGATCTGAGACAGTATTAGTAGTGGCTTAGTATGAAGAGAGACATGACTGAGTTTGTGACTTGGTGTTTAACTTATCAAAAGGTTAAGATAGAACACTAGAGACCAGTAGAAATGTTACAATTGCTAGATATCCCTAAGTGGAAGTAGAATAGTATTTCCATAGATTTCATAACTAAGTTATCAAGAACTCAGTTAGGGTACGATGCCATTTAAGTTATAGTCGATAGGCTCATAAAATTGACTCATTTCCTAATTATTTAGATTAGTTGTTCTCTAAAAAAGTTAGTAGAGATCTATATTCTAGAAGTTGTGAGGTTGCATGGTGTTCCTAAGAGTATAATTTCTGATAGAGATTTGAGGTTTACATCCAAGTTCTAGGGAGCTTTACAACGAGCCATAGATATAGTTGAGATTTAGTACAGTATATCATCCATAGACAGATGGTCAGACAGAGTAGTCCATACAGACTCTAAAGGATATGTTAAAAGCTTATGTCCTAGAGTTGAAAGGTAGTTTGAATAAACATCTTCCTTGGGCTGAGTTTGCTTACAATAATAGTTACCACTCCAGTATTCAGATGACACCATATGAGGCATTATATAGGAGCAAGTGTAGATCACCTCTTTGTTAGATAGAATTAAGTGAGAGGAGTATGTTGGCACTAGACATTATAGATCAAATGACTTAAAAGATTGAGTTGATCAGGCAGAAGTTATTAACAGCTTAAAGAAGGCAAAAAAGTTACATAGATAGGCATATAAGATCATTAGAATTTTTTAGCCAAGGAAGAAGAGTTGAGTGAGCTACAATAATTAATTAAAGGCTAGGAATCTTCCATTAACAACACTATAAGGGTTCCTACTTGAATAGGAAAGCCACTTTATTCAAAATTAGGATTAGTTTTCTAGTTTAATTCACTAGATAATTAGGCTAGTAATTAGTTAATCAACTTCAAACTTTAGGTGATTTATTTCACTATATAACTTTTAATTAGACTAAAATAATTCCTTAAGGGATGACTTAGGGTTGGCCCTATATTGCATTAGGTTAGATTTAGTTTAATTTTGAAGGCAAGTGACTATTTCCTATCACATATCTTATGTGAACTTGCTTGATTATGTGTTTTTCTCTATATGATTGCATATTCACGCATGAAACATGCTTGCTCACTTACGTGAAATAGCATTTAGGATACCTTCACTTTAAAGTTGTGTTAAATCACACATGAAAACATTAGTTCTGCTTGCATGAAATAGCACATAGTGAATCATTCTTCCTAAATTAAGCTAAATAATGCGTAATGAAAGAAGGCTCACTTTCATGAAATGTCTTCCTGAGAGCATGGTATTCTGGCTTGGTCATTTCATACGTGAAGACTAATCATGACCATGCATGATTTTACATGTATTGAATGTACAATTTTTGGATGTTATTCTACTTGCCAGATCACATGTAAAATTGCCTTGTCATAGGCGAGAAATAGCACTTGGCCAGTTATAAGTGCTAAATCATGAGTGAAACTAATTTCATCTAACGCATGATCCTAAATTATCTATATAAACCTTCCTCGTCTGCCTTTCATTTTCACTTATGAACCAACGTTCATTTTTCTAGCCGTTACTCAATCTTTCTTTCTTAATTACCTCCTTGATTCTTTTTTGTTCATTTACTCGATTTGATTTAGCATCTTTATAATCTACTTCTTATCCTTTACTTTCCTTTGAGTTCATTTCTTTCTTTGACCTAAATTCATCTCTTCTCTCATATTCTCTATGACGGTAAAAACAAAGGAGACTGGTAAAGAGAACTAATGAGGAGGTAACAAAGAAGAGAAAAGCCACAAATGCTTTGATTGGAGAAGGCAGCAAATCACCGTCTCATCATCTAAGAGGCTTAGAACTCTAAGAAAATCCAAGGAGCCTACTTCAACATCAGAGCCTGCTACAACTAATCAATAAGAAGAAGCTCTGATCAAAATTGGCTAAGAATTAGCTCATGATACTAGCAACGTGCCTTCAAGTGAAGTTTTAGAGGCAACTATCAGAGAAGGAAAGCTTTTAAGCTCTGAGCATTAGTCTAGACTCAATTAGTACTTCTCCTTTACTATGGTGGTCACAAGTCACTACACCAAGTATGATTCTTTTATCAAAGCTCATAAGTTTTATATAGATGAGTATTTGAGTGAGCCCAGAGGCTTGTTAGAGCTTGATCTCTCTTACTCAACCAAAATGGTGAAGGCCTTCTATGCTAGCTTCGAATAGAATAAAAATAGAAGATTTATAAGGCCAATGTCCGAAGGTGTCCAATGTACTTCACTTCAAAGTACTTAAGACATATACTTGGTCTTGAAGCAAGGGGTCTAGAGCTTTAAGTATTTAATCATGCCAATCAAAGAATTCTCCCAAACAATACATGAATGAAGAGAAATACAAAGCAATCATGATGATAGAAGATGTGCTAGAGGAAGCTTTGAAGCTTGGATTCATCTTGAAATATATTTCATTCCTATTAAAGTACCGAATACTAGCATATGTTCTGGTAAGATTCTTTCTTAACAAGAGGAATACCTTCAATACTTACACTGAGTTCATGACAGAGTTCCTGACTAGATTGATCAAGAAGAAAAAGATAAATATGTGTTACTAAATATTGACCAAGATGCTGTATGTCTCTAAAGTTGACACTAAAAGGAAGATAGAATAGAAGAAAGACAGAAATATTTATTTTGCATCAATTGTATCAGCCATTCTAAAAAGATTGAGTCAAATATACTAAAGGAGTAGTGCTAAGCTAAAAGAATTTAATAGTACTACTCTCTACAAAATAAAATTCAAACTAGAAGGGAGCAATTTTGTTACAAAAGAGGAAGAAGAGCTCACTAATCCTAGTACAACAAGGAAGAAAAGGAAATTACCTAAGAAAACTACTAATGGAGCACTTGAAGTTGTTGGAGCTTCTTTATCTCAGCCCTTTCCTTAAATACCCACTCCACCTGACATGTCAAATGATTTTCTTTATAAAATCCTTAATAGAATTGAAGGAAAGCTTGATCAAGCAGTGATGCATCTCAAAAATGATATTAAGGGCCTTGGTAACATGATGTTATATTTAAATGACAAGTTAGATAGAATCATAGATCACCTTGGAATCTCTAAGGCATAAGGAGGGACTGTTAGACAAGAAGATGAGGCTAGTCTATCAAGGCTTAGAGAAGGTTCAGTGCACACAATGGATTCATCCTCAACCTCTAAAATACACTCTGACCACCTCACTCTCCATTTTGGATGCCCTCACCTATTAACCCTTCCTCCTAAAAGCAAGAAAATATTCTTTCTCAAAGAGACTAAGGGTCATCCATCCACTTTCACCTAGAAAACCAACCTTTAGACTCAGCTCAACCCACTAACTCCTAACCTGAATATCAAAGCAATCATGACACTTTAAATTCTATTCATCTTTTTGATGGCATACCACTCCCTCATCTTTCCTCTCCACCAAAATCCTCAGACACAACTAAAACTATTGAAACACATCATTTAAGGAGCTCTTTGAAGACATTACTGATATGATTCTTACTAAACTTATTGATAAACTCACTTAGAATGTTAGAGAGCTAGCTACACCCTTATCTATGCCAATGCCTATGTCTTCACCTACCATCTTCTCTACTCAATATGTAATTAAAACTTTTTAGAGAAAGAAATCCATCCCTAAATACAGACAAACTAAACCTTTCCTTTGCCAAACTATTGAAGAACCCATCATTGAAGAACATGAGGATCAAGATGATTAGCCTTAGCAACATCAAGTTCCTTTATGTCCTGAAAGACAAGTTGAAGATACTAGTCAAGAATCATCTCCATCCTCTTCTCAGGCTATTAATGGCTCAATTGAAGCATTGGATCGCATTCTACTTATGGATCCTAAATGATTCTTCTACTTGGGCAATAGTTCTGTTAACTCCTGCCTTCAATCCAAATTCTCTGTCTGATAGAGAAATCTTAGAAGCCCATTTTAGATATCGAGTTTCCTCTCTCTTAAGAAGGCCTGTATCTTTTTGATGATGCTAAAGGGCGAGAAAAAATGTAGAAGATAGGCTAGGCTTAAGGGAAAGTTGTGTAAATTTAAGCCTTAGGAAGAAATCTTTTCTGTTAGTTCTTTTTCATTAATGACATGTTATGATATAATTGTAAAATATTTGGTATAAATGAAATTTTTAGATTTGTCATTCATGTTTTCAATTTCTTTAATAATTCTATAATTTTATCTTTTTATTCTCCCATATCTGTTTAAGGGGGAGTTTTATATTAAACAAAACTAAGAATCTTGATCTTAAAGTTTTATCATCATAAAAAGGGAGAGATTATTAGATCATATATTTTGATGATTACAAAACATAAAGAAGAGGAATTTGATATATGTGTAGATATAAAGAATCATGGATGAAAACAAAACTTCAAGAGCATGAAAAATCAAGAGAAGATGAAGAAGTTTAGGATAAGTAATTTAAATTCTCTTAGATTTGATGTGAAAACTTAGAGAGCTTAATCACTTTTCTTAATCATAAAATAAATGCATTATATGTTTCTTTAATATGCATTAAGAATTATTTAAGTGTGTTAAAGCTTACAAACAATGTTCTTTTTGTGTGTTGATTTCATAGAAGATGTTTGCATAGTGAGAGGCAGAATCATGCATGATTCTACAGGTTACTCACAAGTTTTTGCATGTTATGAACACTGATAACTAAATCACATAAGTGTGAAGAAGTGCTTCACATGTGATTAAGCACTTATATTGTATAATGCCTTAAGCTTTGTCTCTGCATGCAAAACCACATGTGAAAGGATTTATTGTCCATGTAAGTTTTAGCATCTATGCTTCATTAAGTTGTGTCAAAATATAAAACCACACGTGAGACTGATAGTAGCCACATGTGATTTGTCACTTGTTGCACAATGTCATTTTGCCTTATTGAGCCTTAAGTTTTCTCAAGCCAAGCTAAAATTGTTCACTTGTGTGATTCACAAAGCTATATTTCTTGATCATGCAAAAGCTTCTTGAGTTATGTGATGTTCTATATGTGAAAATGCACTAGACAACATTGTGCTTCAAAACTTGCACTTTCATGTGTGATAGCATTCTGTTCCATGCGAGTCTTGATTACATAGAATAGCTTTGGCATTCTGCTAGCTATTTCACGTATGAGAGAGTAGAGGTTCCATGTGTGATTTATCACATTGAACTGATGATAGTTTCTTATGTGCAAAACTACATGTGATAGCTTATGGTACACTCACAAGTTTTAGCATTTTGATATATTAGTATATTCATAAGTGCTAAATCACTCAAGAGAGAAATGAGATACCATGTGAATTTTAGCATATAGAATTGACTGTATATTTATAAGTGCTAAACCATGTGAGAGAGTAATAAGGTACCACATGAGTTTTAGCATACAAAATTGAATAGTTATTCAGAAGTGCAAAACCATACATGATTTATCACATTTAGTTTATTGAAACTTCTTCAGTGTAAAATCACACATGATTATACTAATCACTCACAAGAAAATGGCCCAACGGATAGAATCACTATCCCAACAATCTGTCAACTTCCAAAAACTATATAAGTGATTTATTTTGAACTAAAACAAGAACTAATGATCCTTGAGTGAATAAATTATCATTTGTACATTTAAAGAGCTTTCAAATTGTGCTTTTACATCTAATATTCATTCATTATTCTTGTAAAAAATTGTGAAAAGATCTCATAAGTTTATAAGCTTTCATTTGTATTCTCATATACTTTTTAAGAGAGTTTTTTTGGAAAAAGCTTATCTCATTTTCTCAAAAATCTTAAGAAGGGATTTTTTTTCAAGTATTTGTAACAACTTATTGGATTGTAACAAGGTTTGTTAAGTGAATCAAGACAAATTTAGTCTTGAAAGTTGTACTATGGTGGCAAGCACCCATTGAAACTTGTGATCTTAGTTGGAAATCTCAAGTATGACCCTGAGGACTGGATATAGGCCAAGTTTGTAGTTGAACCAGTATAACTTTCGAGTGTGTTATCTTCTTCCTTTACTCTTTAGCTCTTCACTCTTTTCAAGTTTTCAAAAGTTTTCAAGTGTTACCTAATTCACCCCTTTCATGGGTGCCATCCTATCCTAACAAATGTTAATTTTGAGATTGTACAATGGCTTCACAAGTGCCCAAATCAAACTTGTGGTTATAGTGAAAAATCTCATGAGCTTCTCTAGGATTGGTCGTACGCCAAGTGGATTGGGTTGAACTAGGATAAATTCCCCATGTATTACTCTTTATCTCTATCATCTTGTTCTACTTTATTTTATCATCATAACATTCATATTCCAAGATTTTGTGCTCAAAAACGTTAGGAAAAAATTTTGAAGACACTCAATTCATCTTCTCTTGTGTGACGAGCATATCTTACAATTAATACTAGGTTGTTATGTTTTATAACCTAGAGGCTTAGTAATGGCATTGTATCTTGCAATTGACTTTGAGTTTTGATTTAAAAGTTAGCACACATGATTTGGTCTCTCTTGTATGTATAATCATAGATGCAAATGAGATTTCTATGAAAATTAAATAGCCAAGAGATTGGATTACAAGACACATTATAAAAACTAGAAGACCCTAGTGTGACACATGCATATATTAGTACAAGAAGCTTCTTACGGCTCTAAACAAGGAAGAACTCGATTAAGAAGTCATTAGATCACCCTCTCATCATCAATTTTAAAAGTGTTAAGGAGTTATGATCAAGAATAGAAGCCTCTATGAAGAGCTGCAAATGCACTTAAATTAATCTAGCTTGATTAGTGTCATATTTATGATCTAACTCCTTAACCAAGTTGGTTAACTAATTTTAAATTTCTCCTTATCTTTGATCACCTAGAAAATAGTCCATTTTACTTATTTACACCTTCACAAGTAATTAATAAGTCTAGGGGTGTGAATTTCAAAGTGACTTACTCAAACCACATAGTTTCTATCACACTTCCATTCTCCCACTTTGCAATTTCTAGATTTAACTCCATTTTGGTTTTCTTCTATTTCCTCTCATGTTCTTTAATTCTAACCATCATTTCCTCACTTTTTAACCAAGGTTTGCAGCTATATAAACCATTCAAGGAGGACTCTTTGCACAGATTGTCAGGAGAATTACCATGAGATGATAGATCTTTTCAAAGCTTTTTAAAGAGATGAAGCCTCTACTTTAATTTTTTTAACTTTGTTCTTTGATTTTAGTTTGTTGTGATTCTTCCCTTCTTCTTCTTTTATTTTTTGAACTGTATTATTGATGATTCATCTTCGCCAAGCTTTATGCTTAGAAAAGAAAATGCTATGTATTTGACTCTTGATTTAGTGATGTACTTAATATGTTTCTGTTTATGCTTTAAGGCTTTATTGTATGAATGCATTTCATTCCATTCTTTTATTATTCTTAACCATGAAACTTAGATTTTTTGTAGGTCTTAAACTCAATTTAATTACATAATATTGATTTGTTTAAAGTGTTTAAACATGATAAAGGTAAGGGTAGGGTTAAATCTAAGAATTAAATCATATATTGGCATTGTCTTCAAGGTGTTTTTGAATTGGTCTAATTAATCATGCCTAGTACTAAAGGTCATTTGGGCATCCTTATATATCAATTGAAGGGCAAGGAACCAAATTCAATCAAAGTTAAGGAGATGAGGATAGTATAGGTGGATTCATTCCTTCGAGAACTACTTTAAATACGTGATTGAACTTTCATCATTTTCCTTTTTCCATTTGCTAAAAAATTTGAATTCCTTCACACTTAAACTCTAAACTTCACTTGAATTTGTTGACCCTTGATTTTGATGATTATAAAATAAAGAGAAGATTGTGTTTTATAGGATATTTAATCATAAACAAGAATCAATTGGTTAAACATTGAGTACTAAAACTGACTTAAGTAGTAGGTTATGTAAATCGTATGGCAGAAATACTTCTCTATGCTTCATTCTATCTTTTTAAAGAAATTCTATCTTAGTTAAGTATTTGACTCAACTATAAGTCTCTTAAATACTTTATAGCATTCCTGTGTTGGATTTCTAGCTATAACCTATATTAAAAATCTCTTTTTGGAACCTTGTTTTTTTTCCTAAGTATCTTTAGCATCAGTACTGTGCCTTCAGCACCAAGATGATCTAGTCTATTCTTTCATCTCTTCTTATCATTCATGACTTTTGCTCACTTAACACTAGTACTAGAAGCCTCTAACACAGGTTTTCCTCTTGGTGTTTTTCTAGAAGGACTTTATCTTATTTGACTTTCTCCTTGATTAGCACTAGTTATATTATGTAACACCAATATTGCTCTTACATTGTGTTATAGTCCTTTTTATTTAAGATAAGATAACACTTGTGCTAACTAAATAGCACCCGTGCTAGACTACTTGTAACTCCTTTTATGCTTATGCTAGAAGCATAGCACTGATATTGCTTTTCAACTTATCTCACAAGGACTATGTGTTGAATGTACAACACCTGTATTATAGTCTCTAAAACCCATGCTACCTTTTTTCTTGAGTAAATTTCCTTATTTCTTCAAAATTGATAAAAATCTTTGTCATTTATGAAGAACCTTAACATCAGTACTACCAAAGCAACACTTGTGTTAATTATCTCTAAAATGTATTTTTCTTTTATATAGCACCAGTGCTATCATTCATAACACCAATACTACTTCGCTTATTTGTGCTCCGTTTTTTATATGTTTGAATCTTAATCTCTTCCAAAATCATTTCTTAGCTATTCTTTTCATTTGAATTCAATTGTTTTCTCACTATAACCTTATGTATTTTCTTGATTCATAACACCTATGCTATTCTACTGCATTGGTATATAAATTTTGTAACCTCCTCTTATATATCTTACTCAATATATGAGAAGATTATGATATTACCACTGCCTCACATCAATAATAATAATCAAATTTTTATTTCAAAAGCTTTGATTAAAGACTTATTTTGTAAAATCAATCAATTCACAATACAATTAGAGAAATATATAGTGAAAGTAGATTATACACTCCTCTAATACGTAATGGACATAACCCACCAGCATTCCTATCCTAATGGCATGCATTTCATCATAAAATAAAGCTGAGATTTGGTCAGTGCTTTGCCGCTTACAGTCCGTGTGCCACAGCGTGTAGCATAGAGCCACATGCTTACCCTTCCTATGTTGTGCACTATGACATGTATCACTATGTGGCCGCAGTATGCCTGTCCAAATTTCTGCTATCATTTTGATAATAAAAATGACAAACTTCTGGCATGCGCAGTTTCCACAAACGACATCCGATTAGAGTGATTCAAGTGCCCATACAAAGCTTTGCTTGTATACTAACTAATAAGAAAAGTTTGGATATGATCTAATAATCCGATCAAAATTAGGACACTCCAGTGTAAAAAGTTACTTTTTCTAAAAATTTTGCAGACCCAAGCATTCAAATCAATCCCTTACTTTCATTAGACCACACTAGGCCTTGAATTAAGTCTGAAAGAATCTAATACACCTGATTGACAAGAATATATCTCAATTATACTCATACATCAAAATTTTACCATTCTATGCCTAATTTTCATAATTCACTAACTCTACACACTTTGCCATTTCATGGCATAGTTTAGCACACATGGCTATTTCTCATCACATTCAAACATATTCATATACCATATGATCTTAGCCCCTGAATTACTCATTTCATCATAATTTATCCCTTGACTAAGAATTCACCAAAACAAATAGCCCATTTTAATATAATATACTCAAATCATAGCCCCTTGATTCATTTCAACACATATACATACAATCGAGCTATATTTTATAAAATCTCAATTCAATTCACATATGCAACCCTATGGCAACTCAAAACACACACACACACACAAACAATCTCAGTTCAATTCATTACACAAACTTAGAGTACATGTCTTCATACTCAAGCCAATCTAGACTCTCTTCCCTTGCCCTAGTCACTTCCCAATCCTGTAAACATATAACCACGAGGGTGAGATAAAAATTTCAGTAACAGAATAATTCATTCCTATTAACTATCACATGCAATAATATGGAAGTATATATAGTATATCATTAAAACCTCATAAAGTAGCATTTATATCACATATCTCATTTCCTTTCTCAACTTTTCCTCAATCACAAAGGATTACGTGTTATCTCAATATATTTCATCATATCACATAACATGCTAGCATGATCTCTACCAACCGAACCTCCAAATCTCCCCAATATGAAACCATAGGCTCATCTTGAGCTCACCTGTAGTGGTAGAATCGCTCGGCCAAAGATGTTCTAACGCACAATATGGACTATGGTTTCCCCCAAATACACACGATGTGGTGTTATTAACTATGATCATGCTACACTCGGGTGAACTCCTACCCCTATGATTATGCTTTCTTGAATCATTTAAGGTTTCTATTTACCATTTTACACTTTCTTACACATAATATATACATTTAATATTTACCTTAGAAAACACACATTTCCATGCTTGTGTCAACCAAAAGCCATTTCACACAACAGTCACTTAATGTTATAAAACATGCTCAATTTAAAATTGTTTCATGCACTACATAGCAAACTAACATACAATTCCAATCAACAGCCAAACAAAGAAAGTTATTCGGTTATCTTAAGCCTTCTGTTACTAGAAAGGTTACTTGTGGATTTCAACTATCACACAAGCTTATCTCAGGCTTTCTTTCTCTACTCGTGTGTCCAATATTTCAATCTGAATACATTTGGCACATCTTAGTCATTTGTTCTATTTTGACACAAAACTCATTTTTTACTACTTAGAGCTATATTCATCTATAAACTCTTTTTTATTTATCCATTCTAAGTCCATGACTACCCATTTACTACTTTACATCACCTCAACCGGTCTTATTTCTCTTAAATTAGATTTTTACCCTGACTTCCTCTCTCTAAAGGCTAAAATTGAGCTTACTGGTTTAAAGCTCTATTGTTCAACTCTAAACTAGTCACAAAGCTTCAATTTAACTTTCAAGAATCTTTTTATTACTATTGGGTAAGAATTAAACCCCTCAAATTCCACCGATTCAATTTTCCTATAACTCATTTTCAGAGAAATTTGTGTAGAATGGAGGGTAAGAGTTATATATAGCTTACCTGACATGTTATCGATCCTAATCACCATTTAGTTCTCCGAAATGGCTTGACTTAACTTCTCAGCCCTTCTCTTCTCTCTATCTTGTGTGTTTCCCAATTTCACTCCTCTGAAATTTTTAAAGTTTCATAACTTATGAAGGTAATTTCTGGTCCATGTGTTATGGTACATGGTATAGTGAGATTTATTCTCACCACATGTACTTGCTTCGACCCAGAATGTACTCTTCTTGCCCATATCTACTCACACAACATATAAACAAGTCAAAATACTAATTAATTATTTAAATCTCTAATCCCACACTAACTTTCACTTCACCCTCGATTAACCTCTAAACTTAAGATTAAGAAATTTAGGATGTTACAGTTCTCCCCTCCTTTTAAGAATTTTGCCTTCAAAATTCATAAAAGATAAATATATACCAATGGAAATAGGTAAGGATACTATTGCCTCATTCTATCCTTTGTCTCCTAGGTAATGTCATCAGGAGTCATGCCTTGCCAAAAAGCTTTAACCAATTGTATAGTTTTGTTCCTTAATTGCATCTCTTTCACATCTATGATTCACTCTGGCTCAGCTTTATAGGTTAAATTCTCATAGAGTTCAATCTCCTCTAGTTCTATCACGTGTGAAGGATTAGGTTTATATTTCTTAAGCTGTGACACGTGAAACACCTCATGCACACCTGATAACTGTGGTGGCAAAGCAATCTTGTAGGAAACTGGTCTAATTCTTTCTAGAATTTTGAATGGACCAATGAATCTAGGAGTCAATTTCTTGGCTCTTATCGATCTCTTGATTCATGTCACTGATGTAACCCTAAAAAACACATGGTCTCCTACCAGGAACTCTAGCAACCTTTTACGCCTATCCAATAACTCTTTTGCCTACTCTAAGTTATTAACAGGTTTTGCCTAACCAACTCAATCTTTTGAGTTGTTTGATCCATAATATCTTGTCCTAACATACTCCTTTCACTCAACTCTGTCCAGCAAAGAGGTTATTTGCATTTTCTCTTATATAATGCCTTATATGATGACATTTGTATACTGTAGTGGTAACTATCATTATAAGTAAAATTAGCCAAAGGAAGATGGCTATCCTAGCTACCTTTCAACTCCAATACACATGCTCTCAAAATATCCTCTAAAGTCTATATGGTCTATTTTGTTTGCCCATTTGTTTGTGGATAATACGTCATATTGAATCTCAACTCAATACCCAACATGCTGCAAAGCTCCCTAAAATTTAGAAGTAAATCTTGGATCACTATCAGAAATTATATTCTTCGGCACACCATGTAACCTTACCACTTGTTGGACATAAATCTTTACTAACTTTTTTAGAGAATTACTAATCCGAATCGCTAAGAAATGAGCTGATTTAGTAAGTCTATCGACTATGGCCCAAATGGCATCATGTCCAGATTAAGTTCTTGGCAACCTAGTTATAAAATCTATAGAAATCCTCTCCCATTTCTACTTAGGAATATCCAACGGTTGCAACATTCCTGCTGGTCTTTAGTGCTCCATCTTAACCTTTTGACAGGTTAAAAACCGAGTCACAAACTCTGTTACATCTTTCTTTATACCAAGCCACCACCAATATCGCTTTACATCTTAATACATCTTTGTAGCTCCCAGATGAATTGTGTACTTTCTATAATGAGCCTTATTCAAGATAACTCTTCTTAGATCTACATTGTCAAGCACACAAATCCTATCTCGGTAAACTATAAAACCATCATCATTGAATCTAAAATCAACAGCTTGATTTGCTTCAATCTCTTCTCTAACCCTCAAGAGACTCTCACATTCTAGTTGTGCCATTTTCAATTCCTTCCAGAAATTGTTGCTAATCTCAATGGAATAGGCACCAACTGATGCCTTCTATGGTGCATCCTACTGCAACTCAATAAACAACTCCACCAATCGGTATTCCTTAATCATAAGACTTGCCATATGCAAATTCTTCCAGCTCAAAGCGTCAGTAACCACTTTAGCTTTACTTGGATAGTATTTCAATTCAAAGTTATAATCCTTAAGAAGCTCCATTCTCTGCCTTATATTTAGTTTCTTTTAATCCACTAGGTATTTCAAACTCTTATGGTCACTAAACACAGTAAACATTACACCATATAGGTAATGGCACTAAATCTTTAAAGAAAATACCACTATTGCAAGCTTAAAATCATACGCAGGATAGTTCTCCTCATGTGGTCTCAATTTTTGTGAAGCATAGGCTACAACTAGACTATCTTGCATCAGACACAACCAAGACCTTTCAAAGATGCATCAGTGTATACCTCGTAAGGTAACCTTAGATTAGGGATAATCAACACTGGTGTCATGGTTAATTTCTCTTTTACCTTCTGAAATGCTACTTCACACTAGGATGATCTTTTCAAGTTAGTTTATTCAAAGAAGAAGCTATCTAGAAAAATCCTTGGATAAATTTTTGATAATACTCAACTAATCCCAAAAAACTATGTATCTCTATGATTGAACAAGGACGTTTCCGTTTTAACACTACATCAGCCTTATGCGAATCCATAAAAATTCCATCTACAGACACCACGTGTCCTAAAAATCTTACTTCTTTTAACTAAAACTCATACTTACTGAGCTTGCCATACAACTTTTTGTCTTTTAAAATCTGCAGTGCTGTTCTCAAATGCCTTGCATGTTGCTCTTCATTCTCAAAATAGATCAAGATGTCTTCTATAAAGACTACTATACACTGATCTAAGTACAGCTTAAAGATTTAGTTCATATAGTCCATGAACATTCCTAGTGCATTAGTCAAACTAAATGGCATAACCAAGAATTCATAATGGCCATGCCGAGTCTTGAATACTATCTTGGGTATATCTATTGCACTAACTCTCAACTGACGATACCCTAACCTCAAATCAATCTTAGAAAAGATTGAGGCTCTAGCTAACTAATCTAAAAGATCATCTATCCTTGGTAGAGGATACTTGTTCTTTACAGTTACCTTATTCAATTGCTGGTAATCGATGCACAGCCGCAAACTACTATCCTTCTTTCTCACAAATAATACCGATGATTCCCAGGGTGATATACTTGGTCTGATAAATCTTTTTTCTAGAAAATGTTCAATTTGCTTCTTTAGTTCAGCCAGGTTTGATGGCAACATTCTATAAGGGGCCTTTGATGTTGGCTAGGTTCTAAGAACTAAATTGATTGAGAACTCAACTTCCCTTTTAGGAGGTAGTCTAGTCATCTCTTCTAAAAATATCTCTGAGAACTAACTTACTACCCCAATCTTCTCGATCTCACCATCATAAACTATGCTAGCTGTCAAGAATACCATATAGGCATTACAACCTTACTGGATCAACTTCTCAGCACTTACTATCGATAGAAACTTATGTCACTTCAAAGATTCCATAACTGCATACAATACTAGTAGTGAAACTACCCTTCTAGCACAATTAAGTGTAACGTTATTCGTTGTTAGCCAATCCATGCCAAATATCATATCTATTCTCTCATAGGAATACAAATCAGATTGATCTTAGAAACTTTATCCTCAAATTAAATCTCCACATTTTGACAAGCTTGACTTGTAATACTAGAGAATCTAGAAGGTGTCATCATTTTAATGAGTATAGGCAATTCTTGTAAAGACAATTTCAATCTATCCACATATTCCTTAGACATAAAAGAATGGGTGGCACCTGAATCAAACAATGCCTCTACTTTGTGACCATTAATAGAAATCATACCTCTGATCAAGTTTGGAGATACTCTGGCCTCTTCTTGTGTAACTATGAATACTCGGTTAGGAACCATTGATCTCTGTTCGGTCCCCCCAACTCTACCTTCTGGGCATTGCCTCACTATATGACTCGTCTTACCACACTTATAGCAAGCCCAACATTTTCTCGGATGAGATCTGCTGTATATAATGCACTGGGGATCCTTCTAGTGCTTAAGTTAGAGCTAAAACATTTGACTCTTGCCTCGAAGACTGTAGAGGCCTAATTCTCATACTTCCACCCCTCTGCATTAACCCTCTATGCACAAGTCAAGATAACGATCCTCAATTGAAACCTCTTCTTCCAGAAGAACTAGACTTGCTCGCAATGAACCTAGCCTCTTTAAGATTCCACCAGTCAAACCTACAGGAGGTGAAAACCTCCCTATACTATCTCACCTCCTCTCAACATCTGTCTCTCTACCATGCCTAGTTGTTACCCTCAGTTTATGGCACATCTAAATGTTGTCACATCAAGCAGTACTATCTGTTGTCGATACTTGAGCCTCATCTTTTCAAGCAATCTTTCAGCCTTTCATTTTAAGTTATTACTATGCTAGAGATATGTGGAATAAGCAAATAAGTCATTGAATCTTCTTATGAATTCTTCCTCATCCAAGTCTCTCTACCTGAAAGCATGAAATTCCTTTTTCTTCTAAGTTCTGAATAGGACTGGAAAATGTTGATTAAAGAACATTCTCTTAAACTCATCCCAACTCAACCAACTACCACTAGTTAGCCTCACAAATTCCCACCACCTCTTAGCAGTACTAACCAGTTGCACCGTGGCCAATATAACTTTTTGCTTCGAAGTACAGATTACCACCTCAAAGATAGTTTCCATTTGCTTTATCCACAATTTTGCTTTACCTTCCCTCATGCTTCCATTAAATGTCAGCGGGTTGAATTGAACAAATATCTTCCAAGCACGATCAATAGATGGTCAATGCTAGAAATCTCTGCTCCACTACCCGAATTACGAGATGGTCCAGGTCTACTATGTGCTTTCTGTACTAGGATATTCTGAGCTTTAACTCTCTTTCTTGCTCTCCACCCCTTAGGATTGTGTCATGATCCCTAACAGTTTGTCTTATATCAACAACTATATCCTTAAGCTCTTCCAGTAGCTCATCACATCCATCCTTTTACGGCTAAACCTATTGAACTTTTGACTCCCACTCCTCCTCTATAACCCGTCTATATATTACAGTTCTCACACGAATGCCTCTCAGACTATACTATTTTCTCCCTTCTAAGGATGAAAATATGAAACACAAAGGACATTAGGGAAAGAGTTGTATAACGAACAAGATAAGTTGCCATATTTCTAAATGAATGCATAAAAAACAATTATGTCTCAAAACATGAGAAATTGATACCAAATTATAACTTCCTCTTATATATCTTGCTCAATATATAAGAAGATTATAATGTTACCATTGCCTCACATCAATCATAATAATCAAATTCTTATCTCAAAAGCTTTGATTGAAGACTTATTTTGTAAAATCAATTAATTCACAATACAATCATAGAAATATACAGTGAAAGTAGATCATACACTCCTCTAATATATAACGGACATAATCCACCAGCATTCCTATCGCAATGGCATGCATTTCATCATAAAATAAAGTTCAGATTTAGTTTATGAGCCGTCACATGGAGTTCATGCACCACGGCATATAGCATAGAGCCATATGCTTACCCTTCTTGTGCCGTGAGCTGTGGCATGTATCACCACATGTCATAGTGTGCTTGCCCAAATTTCTACTGTCATTTTGACAATAAAAGTGATAAACTTCCAATGTGTGCCATTTCTACATACAACACCCGACTGGAGTGATTCAAGTGCCTATATAAAACTTAGCTCGTATACTAACTAATAAGACAAGTTTGGACACAATCTAATGGTCCGATCAAAATTAAAATATCCAGATGTAAAAAGTCACTTTTTTGAAAATTTTGTAGATCCAAGCAATCAAATCGATCCCTTACTCCTATTAGACCACACAAGGCCTTGAATCATGTTTGAAAGGATGTAATACACCTAATTAATAAGAATATATCTTAATCATACTCATACATCAAAATTTTACCCTTCTATGCCTAATTTCCACAATTCACTAACTTTACACACTTTGCCATTTCATGGCACAGCTTAGCACACATGGCTATTTCTCATCACATTCAAACATATTCATATTTACCATATGATCTTAGCCCCCAAATTACTCATTTCACCATAATTTATCCCTTGGCTAAGAATTCACTAAAACAAACAGCCCATTTCAATATAATATACTCAAATCATAGCCCTTGATTCATTTCAACACATATACACACAATCGGGCTAGATTTCATAAAATCTCAATTCAATTCGTGCATGCAACCCCATGAAAACTCTCTCTCTCACACACACACAAAAAATCTCAATTTAATTCATTACACAAACTCAAAGTACACGGCTTCACACTCAAGCTGATCTAGACTCTTTTTCCTTGCCCTGATCACTTCCCAATCTTGTAAACATGTAACCATGAGGTGAAATAAAAATCTCAATAATAGAATAACTCAATCCTATTGACTATCACATGCAACAATATAGAAGTAAATATAATATATCATTAAAACCTCATATGTAGCATTTATATCACATATCTCATTTCCTTTCTCAACTTTTCCTCAATCACAAAGGATTTCATGTTATCTCAACATATTTCATCAAATTACATAACATGCTAGCATGATCTCTACTAATTGAACCTCTATATCTCCCTAACACGAAACCATAGGCTTATCTTAGACCAATTTACACTCTTATTAGTCTTGAGCTCACCTGTAGTGGTTGAATTACCCTAACTAAAGATGTTCTAGCACACAATACGAACTATAGTCTCCCCTAATACACACGATGTGGTGTCATTGACTATGATCATACTACACTAGGGTGAACTCCCATATGATTATGCTTTCCTAAACCATTTAAAATTCCCATTTACTATTTCACACTTTCTTACACATAATATATACAATTAATACTTTACATTACAAAACACACATTTCTATGCTTATGTCAACCAAAAGCCATTTTACATAATAGTCACTCAATGCTATAAAATATGATCAATTTAAAATCATTTTATGCATTAGATAACATACCGACATACAATTACAATCAGCAATCAAACAAAAGAAGTTATTTAGTTACCTCAACCCTTTTTCTCACTAGAAAGGTTACCTATGGATTTCAACTGTCACACAAGCTTATCTCAAGCTTCCTTTCTCTACTCATACATCCAATATGCCAATCTAAACACATTTGGCACATTTTATTCATTTAGTCCATTTTGACTAAAAACTCATTTTTTACTACTTAGGACTATATTCATCTATAAATTCTTTTTCATTTATCCATTCTAAGTCTATGACTACCCAATTACTACTTTACATCACCTTAATCAGTCTTATTTCAGTCAAATTAGATTTTTTACCCTAATTTTCTCTCTCTAAAGGCTAAAATTAAGCCTATAGGTTCAAAGCTCTATCATTCAGCTATAAACTAGTCGCAAAACTCTAATTTAACTTTTGAGAACCTTTTTATTACTATTGGGCAAGAATCAAACCCCTCAAATTCCACCAATTCATTTTTCCTATAACTCATTTTCAGTGAAATTTGAGTATAATGGAGGGTAAGAGTTATATGTAGCTACCTGACATGTTATCGATCCTAATCACCTTCTACTTCTTCAAAATGGCTTGACTTAACTTCTCAGCCTTTCTCCTCTCTCTATCTCATATGTTTCTTAATTACACTCCTTTAAAATTTTTGAAATTTCACTACTTATGAAGGCAATTTTTAATCCATGCATCATGGTGCTTGCAGCACAAGCCGTGGTGCATGGCACAGTGAGATTTATTCTCACCATGCAGACTTGCTTCAACTCAAAACACACTCCTCTTACCCGTATCTACTCACACAACATACAAGTAAGTCAAAGTACCAATTAATCATCCGAATCCTAATCCCACACTAACTTTACTTCACCCTTGATTAACCTCTAAAGTTAGGATTATGAAACTCAGGATTTTACAAATTTCACCTACTTTTTGTCAAAGCATTTAATGTTTATAGTCATTACATTGCATAAAGGGAAGACTCTGCTATAAAAGCATTGCTCCATTGCTTTACCTACTGGAGAAACTCAAACAAGCTTGGTTATCCAAGATATTTTGTCTATGCCATGTGTCATGGTACACAATGATAGATTTTATTGTCATTTGATAGTTTATAAAAGTAAACTTTTAGTATGCACTATTTCCATATATAATGTCTAACCGAAGAGATTCAAGTACCCACATGAATTTTTTAATGAGAGAAGTCTGGACATGATCTAACGGTCTAATCTAAATTTGGACACTTGAGTGCAAAAAGTGACTTTTATTAAAAATTCAAGCACCAAAGTATTCAAATCACACACTTTATCTCATTAGGCCATTTTAGGCCTAGAATCAAGTCTAAAAGGACCTTGTCTTGGAAATTATGCCCTACCAATCATTGTACTATGCACATTGTTATTTAATGAATTTCTCTTTTGTTATTATATTAATTGCATGTTGACTATGATAATTATATCCTTGGAAAAACTATAGTAATTATCCTAAATGTTCTTGGTTGGTCATCTATGAGTGATCGTAGATGAAATAAGACTAATATGACATTAATTAATTATCACTATTGTAGAAATTGATATCTACATCGATTGCGATTGATTATTTACACCGGTTGTAAAACCATGTAGATAAGACTAGTGTACATAACTTGTCATTATCTATAATGGTTATTTATAATCGGTATAGATATTTTATATATGTACACTAGTTTTGCACCCTATGTAGAAAAGATTTAAGAATTTTTTTGATTTTTTTGGTTAAAAATTATTATCTACATGAGTTATATATATAATTGATGTACATATATATATCTCATCTACATTGGTTATGACAAAAATTGGTGTAGATATTTAGCAATCTTTGACATATCTACACTGGTTATGGACATAACTAGTATAGATAACATGAATATCTGCACTGGTTATGGTCATAATGGATGTAGATATATGTGTAAAAATCACATTTATTTCTTTCATTTACCCCTAGTAATGATAGGCTGTAGTTTAAAACCTACAATCCAATCAAATTTAAATCAGCCAAACTGTAACATCCTGAGTTTCAATCTAAGAAAACTAGTTGCTAATCAAGGAAAAATTAGTAATTAGTGGATTGATTATGGTTGGGATGTTGAGTTGATATTTTATATTGATTGGCTATTATATTGATAGAATTGAAGGGTAGAATGGCAATGCAGGGTGAAACATGCAATCACAAGTAAGATTAACCTCATTGTGCTATGTGCTGCAGTGGAAGCTGCATGAACCACGACACATTACACAAAAATTGCTTAAAACTGATGTGATTAGCTCATGAAATTGAAATGGAAAGTGGAGGAAAATCTATTTGGAGAGGAGAAGAAGTTCTTATCTGTTAAGGCTTGTGTTATTCAGTGATTTAGAGTTTGCTTCGATTACTGACTTGTCAGGTAAATATTGTACAACCCTAAGCTTTATTTCTACCTTATTTTCATTGAATTTCATCAATTGAGAAATCGAGTGAGGAAGTTTTGAGGTGGTAGAATCTAAAAGAAAGGTTTAAAAAGGCTATCAAATACAAAACTGAGGTTTTATGAGAGGTTAGAGTTAAATGGTTAAACCTTAAGAATTAAGACTCAATCAGCCTAAGAAGTTAGGTTAAAATGGTGGAAAAGGGGGAAATAAATGAGTTAAGAGGTTTTTATGGTCATTTGAATAACTTATAGGGCCAATGACTATAGATAATGGACTTATAGATTCAAAAGGTGTTAATTAGACTAGTTATGTATTAAAAGATTCAGTTTAGCCAAATCAATGCCTATACTGAGTGTTAAGAATTGACTAAGGAACATTATATTATGTAGATTGAGCATGTGTGAAGTTGCTCATGAGAATTCATACCCTTAGGAGCTTAATGTGATTGTTAACCCTTAGTAGTAAGGGTAAAAGGTAACTGAAGTAACCCCTATTCTTGTTCTTTTGTGAAGTTATTTACAAATATGTTATATAACCATGTGCATTGTGATTTATAAATCGATAGAGTAGCAAAATTGTGAAAATATATGTATGTGGGTGTGTGAGTAATATTTGAGATGTTTACGAGATGAGATATTTGCATAGACATGTGGATTGCATCTATGAGAGTACCTTAGATTAGGGTAGGGGGTTGCGACCCTACTCTGTGTAAGTCTAGGAAGTCTTAAATGTCTTGAGCATAGAGATTGACTCCGTCAAGAAAGACTTAGGAGATCCTGATAGCCTCGAGCGTAGAGCTTGAGTCTACTATAGTAGACCTAAGATAATGAATGATCCACGAGTGTATCTTAGACTAGAGTAGGGGGGTCATGGTCTTACTCTATATAAGGTTAGGATGTCTTAAAGGTCTTAAGCATAGAGCTCGACTTTGCCACGACAGACTTACGAGACTACCCATATGCAAAGATGATACCTGGTCTAAATAGTAGTTTGGTGGGCCTTATTTTATGAAAGACTGAAAGTCTTGGTCTAAGCATAGAGATTGCTCTACTAAGTGAAACTAGGAATGAATTAGCATGAGTATGATGAGATTAATGAGAATGAATTCTAGTATATGATATAGCTTTTATGAAAACACATGTTACCTTATCTCTTTTATGATTTTGCTTACTGACTAGCATTTAGTTTTATCCAAGTTACTAGGATGTACATCTCACTCTGTTACTTTTGTACACAGGTGAAGACTAGCTTTACTTGGTAGTAGTATGACTACTGTTGAGTGAAATGAATGTATAATATGTTCTTAAAGTTTGAGTGACCAACTAGGATGCATAAGTGTATGTAGATATGAAAATATGAATGTGTATATGAATTGTGGTTGAAAATATGCATGTATATATATGATGTTGCATCTCGCCGAGGGTGCCATAGTAATGGGCATGTGGGTAGGCTTAGATGCGATTCAATCAAGTTATGTAACTTGTTCCAATCGTATATATGTGAATTGAATGTGAAATTATATGTGTATGTGAGAACAAGGTGAAGCCCTATATGTAAGAGTCGGATGGTTGAAAGTGGAATAGATCTATGTGTATATATGATTGTTTGTGTATTCCCTATAAAAGTCCACAATTGTGTAATGTGGCATTGAGACATCAAAATGGGCAATTGATATGGTATGTATGATTAGAAGTGTCAATCAGGAGTATATAGTCCTTTTGAACTTAGTTCAAGGCCTAGAGTGATCTAATGGGATAAGGAATGAGAATTGCATACTTAGGGTGAAAGTTTTAAAAGAAAAAGTAACTTTTTGCACTTGAGTATGCAATTTCATATTGGACTATAAGATCGAGTCTAAACCTATCTCATTACATAGAATATGTTGTAAGCTTCGTGTGGGTACTTGAATCACTCCAATCGGATGTTTGACGTGGAAATAGTATAACATCTCAAATTTCAAATCTTGTGTTAATAACTGATTATGGAACAAATTAGCAATTTAATGTGCGATTAGGGTTTTGAATAGTAAAGTATTGTATTGACTCTTTGGGGTGTTATTTGAATAGATATGGCAAAGAATGGATGCGCCGTAACACATAGTACAGAATTCTGATAAGCGCCTTCGTGTCTCGCTCATGAAAGCAAAAAAAGGAACCTAAAAAAAGGGTTTAGCATTTCCATATAGAAACAAGGGCTAAATAATAAGTTTTAAAAAAATTTCAATAAAGTCTCCCCTAAAAGTTTAACTTTCCAATAAATTTACAATTGAAAATACAAGGAAAAATAATATTTTTTAACCAAAACATAGTCGCATGAAATGCCTAATGGCCTTATGCCTCCACCAGTACTCCACTAGCATATAGAAATAAAATAACAATGCAATCATAACTTTTTAATTCATAGGAAATAAGCAATCCTGATAGGATTTATGTAAGAACCATTCATTTCCTTTAACTTCAAAATCAAACAAAAATACTTAGTTCCTTAATCAAAAGCATATTTAAGCATCAAAACAATACCTCATGGAAAGCTAATATTAAAAGATTTTTTTTAATTAAACATGAATCTAATTGATGTCAAAATTCTGTTACAACAAACAGTTATACTTAATAATAAAATTCCATAATCAGGGAACTATAGGAAATTTATTAACAACATAGAATTGGAATTAAACAAATGTTGTATTTTTATATTCTATAATACCTCGTCGTGATTAAAAAAATAACATACAACTTCTCATATTTGTGAAATTCATCTCAGACTTGCCAAAATTGGAGAATGACAACAAAATAAAAATCAATAATTGAGATGAAAGGTATTGTTCATTTATGCATTCATATTTGAGAAAATCAAGGGTAAAAACTATCATTCAATTCTCGATTATATTCAATTATTATTAAGGCATTATAATGAAGTCATAGATCAATCATCATACAAGCCAAGATGAGCATATAACTAACCTAATAGATTAAATTAAATTATATTCTAACTGTGGTAAGAAATTAAAGAAGTAAGGGAATAGTGAAGTAAGATATCTACCAAATTAAATAAACATTGAATACAGGCAAAGACTCAAGAGAGGAGCTATAATTTTTGCAACAGTAAAAACTAATT
The DNA here is from genome assembly GCF_029017545.1 of Prosopis cineraria. Classification (NCBI taxonomy): domain Eukaryota; kingdom Viridiplantae; phylum Streptophyta; class Magnoliopsida; order Fabales; family Fabaceae; genus Prosopis; species Prosopis cineraria. The sequence continues at coordinate 26,685,598 of NW_026555334.1, forward strand.
AATTTAAATAAAAAACCCTTCTCATCACTCTGTCTTATAGACCGACACCCAGAAGGACCTATTCTCCTTCTTCTCAGTCTCACTTCTGTCTTAGTCTTGCATGACACACGCGACAAGCAAGAATGTTACTTAGAAGTAGAGGATATAAAGATGAGAAGGGTGAAGACTAGCGAGAAGAGTGAAGACAAAGAAGGAGACCTCAACGCTAATGAACTCAGAGAAAACTGAACGTAGATAGAGCTGCTACTCTGCAATCCTCATTGAAGAAGATGAAGATCAAAGAAGCTAGGGCTAGGTTGAGTCCAGATCAATGAATAGCGCAATGAGACTAAGAGAGGGAGAGATCAATAGAAGAGAGAATGAGATTAAAGGAATGAAGATGATAGTCTAAGGCTGGCTAGAGAAGGGTTATTAGATTTTTGAAAATCTAAACACATATCTATACCGATTATATGAAATAACTGATGTAGATATGGGATAAAAAATTAAAAAAATTGCAAAATATATGTAAACCAGTTACCACATACAATTGATGTAGATATAGTAAAATTAGAAATAATTTAATAATAATAATAATAATAATAATACATCTATACCGAGTTTACTAATAACTGAGGTAGACGTGAAAAAAAAGAAATTTTATTTTTAAAACATAATACATATCTATATCAGTTATTAATATACCTAGTGAAGATTTTAATATCTACACTGATTAAGATTTGAACTAGTGTAGATATTTCTCAACAACTTTTTTATTTATATAAATACCACTACCTCTTATTTCTACACCCTAAGCACCATAATTGGTGTAGATATGGAGGTTTAAATATTCTATTTTGTACTAGTATATAAAGATATAAATCAATGTCGTAGGCACTTAAAAGAGTACAAAGTGCTAGATCTGTAACATCCTAAATTTGTTAATCTCGAGGTTAGATATTAATCGAGGATAAAGTGGTAATTAGTATGGGATTAGAGATTGGGATGATTACTTGATTGATTGACTCATTGGGATGCTGTATGACTAGTTACAGGTGGAAGGAGTATGTTTTGGGTCGAAGCAAGTGCACATGGTAAGAATAAATCCTACTATGCCATATGTTGTGGTTTGTGCTGTATGTATCGCGATACATGGACCAAAAAATGACTTCTTATGTTGTGAAATTTCAAAAATTTCAAGGAGAGAAGTTGAGCACACATGAGAAGGGGGAGAGAAGATGGGCTGAGGTGCTAGGGCAAGCCATTTTAGGTTATTAGAAGGTACTTATAATTGACAACTTAGGAAGTAAGCTATATATAACTCTTATCTTTCATTTTACCTAAATTTCTTTGAAAATGAGTTATAGAGAAATTGGATCGATGAAATTTTAAGAGTTTGATTCTTTCTTAATAGTAATAAAAAGGCTCTTAGAAGTTAAATTAAGCTTTGTGATTGGTTTAAAGCTAAACAATAAAGTTTAAACCCGTAGGCTTAATTTTAGCCCTAGGTTAGAGAGAGAAAGGGGTAAGAATTTGATTTGAGTAAAATGAGACTGGTTGAGGTGATATGAAGTAGTAATCAAGTATTAATGTTCTTAGAATGGATAAATGAAAAAGAGTTTACGGATGACTATAGCCATAAGTAGTAAAAATTTATTTTTGGTCAAAATAGACCGAATGACTAAAATATGCCAAATGTGTTCAGATTAGCATATTGGATGTGTGAATTGAGAAAGGAAGCTTGTGATAAGTTGTTGTGATATTTGAAATCTACGGGTAACCTTTCTAGTGACAAAAGGGTTAAGGTAATCAAATAACTTCCTTTGTTTGACTGTATATTGTAATTGTGTGTGAGTACATTATATAGTGTATGAACTTATTTTGAATTAAGCACGTTTTATAGCATTCTATGAATGTTGCATGAAATAGCTTATGATTGAATAAAAGCATTGAAGTGGGTAATTTCAAATGATATATTAATACATATGTTATGAATGAGAAAACATGTAAAGTGGTAATGACGAACCTTGAATGCTTCGAAAAGCATGATCATAGGGGTGGAGTTTACTTAAGTGGAGAAGTAGTAATAAGACCATATGGTTTATTCTTCTTGGTGCCTAGGGTGCAGTGTTAGAGAATTATACATCCTTAGTGCTTGTTAAAGTATGGTGTTAGATATATCGAACTCCTTAGTGTCTGTATGATATAGTGTTGGAATCAATGACACCCCATTGTATGTATTATCGGGTGATTCTACCACTAAAAATGAGCTAAGGGTCAATGAAGAGTACACATTGGTTTAAGGTGACCTATGTTTCAAGTCATGTGATTTAAAGGTTCGATCAATAGTGATCATGCTATGCGATGCAATATGTTGCTATATGTGGTATAAGTGGAGAAAAGTGGAGAAATGACTGTGAAAGTGATGAAATGTTTGATAAGAGTATTATTTGAAATGAAATATATGATATATAAAATAATATATTATACTTGACTTTCATATAGTTGCATGTGATAGTCAATAGGAGTTATTTTGTTATTGAGATTTTTATCTCACCTCATGGTTATGTTTGTTTTTACAGGACCAGACAGTGATCAGGGTAAGGGGAGAGAAACAGGACCGGCATAATAATGCCATTGTTGTGGAGTTTTCTGAGATTATGTAATGAACTATGAACTTGGGCATATATGTGTATATGAGTTGCCATAGAGTTGCATGCATGATTTGGGTAGTGATTTTGTGAAATCTTAGTCCAATTATGTGTATATATGGTGAAATGAATCAAAGGCTAAAGATTTAGGTGATATGTGTTGGTTTGTTGTGAATATTGGCAAGTCTTAAGCCCAAGTGTAAAATTATGATAAAATGAGTAATTTGGGATTAAGATTTAGTGATATATGTGTTATGAATGTGAATATATGTGATTATGTTGAGAAAAAGCCCAAGTGTGCTATGTTATGCCAAGTATTGGCAAATTGTGAAAGTTTATGAGATGTGAAATTGACTGTTAAGGGATTAAATTTTGATGTACATGTATGTTTATAATATATTGTGGTCAATCAGGTGTATTACATCCTTTTGGACTTGATTCAAAGGCCTTGTATGATGATTAATAAGAGAAAGGCATTGATTTGAATGCTTGTTTGTAATATAAAAGTGACTTTTTGCCCCTGGGTGTCCAAATTTTGATCATACCATTAGATCGTGTCCAAACCTATCTCATTAGCTAGCTTATACGTTAAGCTTCATGTGAGAGCTTAAATTACTCTGACTAGATCTAGTATGTGAAAATGGTGTACACCAAAAGTTCATCATTTTGCTGTCAAAATGAGAGTAGAAATTTTAGACTAGAGCATTACGGCACATGGTGTCACATGTTACAGTGCATGGCACAGAAAGTTGGGCGTGTGGCTCTGTGCCACATGCTAGTACATAGTATGTATTCTAACCTAATTCCTTAGTTTTTAATGCATTCTATTAATATAGGAATGCTTATGTGTTGTGTCCACTATGCATTATACAAATGTGTGATTTGCTTTCATTGTGTGTATTCACTAATGTATTATGATATTTGATGATTTTGTTAACGAGTCTTTAGCCAAAACTTTTCAAACAAAATATTTGATTACTGATTGGTGTGTGTGATGTGGTGATTCGATTAATCTCTTGTATCAAGCAGATATGTGGGAGGGTTATAAGATCAACTGACAGGGAATGCGGAAGCATAATCGTGCTAGTTTAGGGACAGAACCCTGACACAACAAAAACACAAGAATAAAAAGAAAGAGATGAAATTTATGACAAAAATAAAGAAAGATATGAAATAAATAATGGGATAATGATCAAAGAGAAGATCCTCTAAAGCACTTTCCTCTAGAAACCTCAACCTTTGAAGACACCACAAGAGTTGATCACACTCTTGATCACGTCTATTTCTCACATGGGGATGCCACCATAAAGCACTAAGGCTCACAAGAGTTATAAACTCTAAAATGAATAATTTTATTCAACTTCTATTCTCTTACAAGAGGGAGCATGCCTAATTTATATAAGCTCAAAGAAAAGAATATTTCCTAAAATTAAAACCCTAATTTCCTAATACTAAAAGGAGAAATAATATAAAATAATAATAAAATATTCATCCACATAATTTAGGAGATGTGATCCTAAAATTATGGGATTACAAAATTTAGAAATTGGTACTATAATTAATTATAACCTTTGACTAGACTCAAAATAGAAAATCAAATCAAAGGACTATTAAAATAGAAAATAATTTAGGAGACAATCAAGGGATCATAAAGGATTTAAAATCACACCACCCTTAACTTCTTCACTAGGGTTTCATGCCTCCTTGCTTGCAAGAGGCTCAACTTGTAGTCTTCCTTGTATTGGGATAAGGTCTGCATCTCTTGGGCTTGACTCTTTATAAGTTTGGATCTTAAGTACATTATACACGTATAGATGCTCTCCTTTGGGCTCGAGAGGAGTGCCCTAATGCTCTCCAAGATCTTGAACTTCTTGTATAAGACTGAATAAGGCTTGCTTTTGGCTTTAGTTTGGGCTCTTGTCATTAGACCTCCAATATATTGTAATGGGTCTTTAGGTATGTTGGATTGGAAGTATTGGGCTCCTTCTATGTCACCATGCTTATGATTACCATCCTCAAGCTTTGTTACCATTAATGCTATGTCACCCATGCCATGGGGTCCATCATTCCCTCCCAGTTGGAAAGGATTCGTCTTTGAATCTGCAGAATCATATAATGATAGATCAGAAACATTAAATGTGGCACTAACATTGCCATAAGAGCTAGGAAAATCAATCTTATAAGCATTATCATTAATTCTTTCCAAAACTTAGAAAGGTCCATCTCCTCGAGCTTAAAGTTTAGACTTCCTTTGATTAGAAAATCTCTCTTTCCTTAAATGTAACCAAATCCAATCTCCAGGCTCAAAGATCACACGTCTCCTACCTTTATTAGCTTCTTGGCATATTGCTCATTCTTTCGCTCTATGTTTGCTTTAACCTTAGCATGTAAGTCCTGCACAAACTCAACTTTTTCTTGCCATCAGTGTTAGCATGCTCAAAGAAAGGCAAAGGTAAAATATCAATAGGAGATAATGGATTGAAATCATAAACAATTTCAAATGGAGAATAAGAAGTAGAAGAATGAACAGCCCTTGTTATAAGCAAATTCAATATGAGGTAAACAATTCACCCAATTCTTCAAATTCTTCTAAATTATTGCTCTTAATGGTATAGTCATAGTTCTGTTAACTACCTCAGTTTGACCATCAGTTTGTGGATGGGTAGTAGTGGAAAAAAGTAACTTAGTCCCTAATTTATGCCATAGGGTACACCAGAAGTGACTAAGAAACTTCACATCCCTGTCATTCATAATAGTCTTAGGTAAACCATGTAAACGAACAATCTCTTTAAAGAATAACTCAGCAATGTTACAACATCATTAGTCTTAGCACAAGCAATAAAGTGTGCCATCTTAAAGAACCTATCAAAAATAACAAATATGGAATCTTTGCCTGCAGAAGATTTAGGCAATCCAATTACAAAATCTATAGAGATATGTTCCCAAGGGTGAGAAGGGACGAGTAAAGGAGAGTAAAGTCCATAAAGTTGGACCTTAGATTTTGCCTGTCTACATTTAATGCATTTATCACAAATAGGTATGACATCTTTCCATATGTGAGGCCAAAAGAAATGATCAGACAAAATAGCCAAAGTTTTCTCTACAACAAAGTGTCCCATCAAACCACCACTATGTGCTTCCTTAGTAAGCAACTCACGCATAGAACAAATAAGAATGCATAATTTATTTTCTTAAAAAGAAATCCATCAAATCTAAATAAATCACTAGATCCATGATTTTCACAAGATTTCTAAATATTTTCAAAATCAGAATCAATTTTATAAAGATCTTTTAGAATCTCAAAGCCAAGTAAACGAGCATGCAAATAGGAAAGTAATGTATACCTTTGAGATAAGGCATCAGCAACGATATTTTCTTTACCTTGCTTATGCTTAATCACGTAAGGAAAGGTTTCAATAAATTCCATCCAGCGAGTATGTCTCTTGTTCAACTTACCTTGAGACTTCAAAAACTTTAAACTTTTATGATCAGAATGAATGATGAATTCCTTGGGCCATAAATAATGTTGTCATGTGTCTAAGGCCCTTTTTAGAGCATAAAGCTCTTTATCATAGGTGGAATAATTCAAAACTATGCCATGAAGCTTTTCACTAAAGTAAGCTATGGGCTTAGAATCTTGCATTAAAACAGCACCTATACTAATACCAGAAGCATCACATTGAATTTCAAATGCTTTAGAGAAATTAGGCAAAATAAGTAAAGAGGCATTAGTCAATTTATCCTTTAGGGTTTGGAAAGCTCTTTCTTGTGTCTTACCCCATTTGAAGGTTACATTCTTCTTAACAAGTTCATTAAGGGGCAGTAATGTTAGAGAAATCCCTAACAAATCTCTTATAAAAGCTTGCTAAGCCATAGAAGCTTCTCACTTCACTTGTATTCTTAGAGGTTGGCTATTCACGAATAGCCTTAACTTTCTCCTCATCCACATGAATTCCCTGTGATCCAACAACAAATCCCAAAAAGATAACAGTGTCCATGCAAAAGAAACACTTTTGAAAATTAGCATATAGCTTATATTCCCTTAAGGTGTCAAACACATTTTTAAGATGATTCATATGATCAGTCAAAGATTTACTATAAATCAGAATATCATCAAAGTAAACCACAACAAACTTGCCTATAAACTTTTTAAAAACATGATTCATTAATGCCATAAAAGTACTAGGAGCATTATTCAAACCAAAAGGCATAACTAACCATTCATATAATCCAAATTTAGTTTTAAAGGCAGTTTTCCATTAATCACCCTCTTTCATATGAATTTGATGATAACCATTTCTAAGATCAATTTTAGAGAAGATAGAAGCACCATGCAATTCATCAAGCATATCATCAAGTCTAGGGATAGGGTAACGATACTTTACAGTGATTTTGTTGATTTCTCTACAATCAACACATATCCTTCAAGATCCGTCTTTTTTTGGCACTAAGATAACAGGGACAGCACAAGGGCTAAGGCTCTCATGCACAAAGCTCTTCATCATCAATTCCTCTACTTGGCACTGGATCTCCTTAGTCTCTTCAGGGTTAGCCCTATAAGCAGGCTTGTTTGGAATAGAAGCTCCGGGAAAGAAATCTATCCTATGCTCAATTCCTCTTAAGGGAGGAAGTCCATCAGGAATTTCATCAAGGAATAGATCTCCATAATCCTGCAACAAAGAGACAGCACTAGAAGGCAAAGTGGGGTTAAGAGTGTCAGTAGAAAAATAAATATTTTTGGGAATTACAATAAGAGCTTTGCTCACTTATCAAAGCCTCTTGAATCTCACTTTTTCCCACACAATAATATTTTCTTTTCACTATTTTCCTTCACTTCCACCATTCTATTTTTCTCTTTTCTCACCTTCTCACCACTCTTTTTCCTCTCTTTTGATTGATTTTCAAGTAAAGTAATACTCTCTTTCTTTTCTCTCTCACTCATGCCACAATCAAGGAGATCTCTCCTTTGCTTGTAATCTTGAGTAATCTTTAGTTGATCTTCATAAGCTTGGATGGGCCTAAGAGGATTTAATACAATAGTCTTGCCTTTAAAAGGCACCTTGTAACAATTTCTAAAACCATCATGAGTAGCCTTACTATCAAACTGTAAAGGCTTACCTAATAATAAGTGTCCAGCAAGCATAGGGGCTACATCACATAATACATCACAAGTATAAACCCCAATAAAGAAAGTAATTAACACTTGCTTAGAAACCTTAATTTCAACACAATCATTCAACCATTGCAATTTATAGGGCTTAGGGTGTGGAATTAAAGGTAGAGATAATTTATCTACAAGTAAAGTGCTAGCTATGTTAGTGCAACTACCACCATCAATTACCATGCTACACACTTTTTCTTTGATGAAGCATCTAGTGTGAAAAATATGCTCACGTTGCTGATGTTCATCATCCTCCTTTGGTTGAATATTAAGAGCTCTTCTTGCCACTAAGATAGATTCAACTATATCATTGCATTCAAGCTCATCATTTGATTCATGATAGGTAGAATCATCATCAACATTATTAGCATCATCTTTATCACTTTCATGCATACTATCATAGCCACCATTATCTCTCAAGATCATAACTCTTTTATTACTACAATCTCTCGCCATGTGGCCCACACCATGACATTTGAAACACTTAATAGGAGAAGTGTTAGATGAATAAGAAGAAGGTTTAGGGTTAGAAGTTTTACCCTCATACTTGGTCTTTATTTCTTTCTTAGTTTGGGATGTATCTTTGGCTTTGGAATCCTTCTATTTGGAAGTTGTCTTGGAGTCTTTCTAAGAGGACTTAGAATGTTTGTTTTTATTTCTCTGCTCCAACTTTATAGCCTTATGTATGAGCTCTTCCTTGTCCACAAAAGTGTACAAGTCAAGCTTATCTCTCAACTCTAGCCTCAAGCCATCCATAATTCTTGACATTGCTTCACATTCATTTTCTTGAATGTTTGCACAAAACTTCAAGATATTCAACTCGTGCACATACTCCTCCACTGTCATAGATCCTTGAGAAAACATTCTCAATTTTCTATTCAGCTCTATGTAATAGTAGTTGGGGACATAAGCCTTTCTCAAGTATCTTTTAAGCTTCTCCCATGTTTTAATGGGCGTTTTCCCAAGTTGGCTTCTTTTGTGCTGCAAATCTTGCCACCAATAAATAGCATGGTCAGTGAAATTCAAAGAAGCACTTTTTACCTTCCTTGACTCAGACAAATCAAGAGTCATAAAGATTTGGTCCATCTTCATTTCCCAATCAAGGTATTTTTTTAGATTGTTGCTACCCTTAAATGAAGGATACTTTACATTTTAGTTCGATAAGTCAGCATCATGCTTTGAGGATTTCTTTCCCTTAAAAGAAGGGGGCTTTTCATACTCTCCATCATCACTAGGGGTCTCACGCTTCTTTTCTTTAGAAGAGGAAGTCTCTGGCTCATCGTTATCATCTTTATGGAACTTATGATCAAGTTCCAAGCCAAACTGCTGCAACTGTGTTTTGATAAGTTCTAAAACAGAGTTCATATCAATACTAGGAGATTCATCCTTGTTACTCATGTTCACAGAAGCATTAGAAATCATATAAGATAAAAATGGCTCCTCACACACACAAATTCATGTGTTTACTCTCAAGATCAATAAAGTCACTCGTGTTTCAAACAAAATTAATGGCTTTTTTTTTAATGATGAAAAACACACTTGCCTTTTACCACTCACTAAGCTTATGGATAGAATCAAATGGTGAAACCAAACACAAGTCAAGAAACTAAGAAACAATCAAGTGAATATCTTCTAAATTAAGGAAACTAGAAAACAAGCACAAGATGAAAAGAGGATTCTTTTTTGTTTGTAACTTTGAAACAAATAGGAAAGCAAAATTTTTAAATAAATTAAGCTTGCTAAAGAAAAAAGAGGATTTATTTTGCTTGCTAAATAAAATTAAGCAAGATTTTTTTTCATATAATACTTTACATTTAAAGTCACATCTTTCAATGCTTTATTTCAACCAAAAGCCATTTTCACACAACAATCATGCAATGCTATAAAATATGCTCAGTTTAAAATCATTTCATACACTACATAGTATATTAATATATAGTTACAATAAACAATCAAACAAAGGAAGTTATTCAGTTACTTCAACTCATCTGTCACTAGAAAGGTTACCCGTGGATTTAAACTATCACATAAGCTTATCTTAAGCTTCCTTACTCTACTCACACATCTAATATGCCAATTTGAACACATTTGGCACATTTTAATCATTTGGTCTATTTTTACCAAAAACTCATTTTTACTACTTAGGGCTATATTCATCTGTAAACTCTTTTTCATTTATCCATTCTAAGTTTATGACTATCCAATTACTACTTTACATCACCTTAGTCGGTCTTATTTTACTCAAATCAGATTCTTGTCCTAACTTTCTCTCTCTAAGGGCCAAAATTAAGCCTATGGGTTTAAAGCTCTACCGTTCAACTCTAAACCATTTACAAAGCTCTAATTTAAATTTTGAGAATATTTTTATTACTATTGGGTAAGAATCAAGCCCCAATATTTTTATTACTATTGGGTAAGAATCAAGCCCCTCAAATTTCACCTATCCAATTTCCCTATATAGTCATTTTTAGAGAAATTTGTGTAGAATGGAAGGTAAGATTTATACATAGCTTACCTGGCAAGTTACCAATTCGAATCACCTTTCATAACTTTAAAATAACTTGTCTTAGCTCCTCAGCCCTTCTTCTCTCTCTATCCCATATATTTTTAAATTTTTACTTCTAAAAATCACACAATTCATGACTTAAGAAGTGATTTTCTAGTCCATACACCGTGACACATGCAACACAAGCCGCGATGTGTCGTATAGTAAGATTTATTTTTACCACATGCACTTGCTTCAACCCAAAATACACTTCTATTACTCATATCTGTTCATACAATACACAAACATGTCAAAATACCAATTAATCATCTGAATCTCTAATCCCACACTAACTTCTACTTCACCCTCAATTAACCTCTACACTTCGGATTAAGAAATTCAGGATGTTACAATCTTGATTACGAAGATTTCTATCTCACCTCGTGCTTGCTAGTATTGCATGTTTTATTATCAAATTTGAGCAAGGGAAGGAACGAGGCAAGGGTAAGTTGAGTAGCTATTCGTATTGTAATGCTTGATTTTATTTTGAGTTGTATACATAAGTTTAAAGATATGATATTATATGTTTCTTGTAATGTCTACATTGACATTATCAAAATTCACCATATAATCACAACAAACAATCATAATTAGGAGCAAGGATTGCTTCTAAGCTTACATTATATATGTAAGGGTTAAAACTAATAATCTTTTAAAAATAATTGTGAAATATTTAGGATCCTATAAAAGCCCTTCAAATTGATAGTTTGAGCTCAAACTTAATGATTTATATAGGTATTGGAAGTATGGAAAAGTTTTGGGAAGCAAAACACTTCAAAATAGGGCCAAACATGTCATTTTTAAGTATTTTGGTCCATGTGCCACGACATATGGCACAGAAAGCCAAGTTAGCTTGCTGTATCATGCATCATGGCACATGTGTCCATGATAGCAATGCTGTCATGATAGCTTTTCTGGATGAACTTCGGATGTGCGCCATTTTCACATTTGATGTCCGATTGGAGTGATTCAAATACTCACACGAAGCTTATTCAATAAGCTAACTAATAGTATATTTCGTTATGATCTAATATCGTATGAGAATTTTAAATACTCGAATGCAAAAGTTAGTTTTTAAAGAGATTTTCAAGCATCCAAGTACCCAAAACTCATAACTTATACCATTAACCCACTATGAGGCTTGAACTAAGTCCAATAGACCAAAATACACTTGAGTGAGCATTTAAACACATAAAAACATACCAAACACAAAATCTGGCCACTCAATGGCCATTTTGCTCAATATGGCCAAAATACTAAATCAACGTCATATATGCTATTTGGCCTCTATTGCCACATAATAAATTACATATACATTGTCACCACATAGAAAAATTATCACATATCCACATCATATAAAATATTGGGCTAAAACACAAAATAATATAGTGTGAAACAAGTATAACTAATTAAAATGATATGTATTCCTAGTTGGCAACATATATTCTCATTCATATAAGTTTATGTATATAACTCAAACCAAAATCAAGCATTACTATTCAATGTAGCAAATCTACTAATCCTTACCCGATTCCTTTCCTCACTTAGTCTCAGCAGTAGAACCTATAAAATGATAACCACAGGGTGAGATAAAAATCTCATTAACTAATATAATCTACATTATTGATAAACATGCCAAGTTATAGACAAGCCTTAAATCAAGTAAAATAAGCACAATATATAAAATCACCACAAGTTTCATGCATGATCCCCAACCATCTAGTCCTTCAATACTCTCAATCGAACTGGTAAGCTATTTCATAGAACCAAACCATATGTATAGTCCCTAAGCTCACCATCCATGGTAGGACTACCTGGCCAAGGTGTCCTAAACCACTTCTGGACTATTAGTTCCCCAATTACAAGTAATTGGGGTGTCGTTATTCTAATCACATCTTACGGATGCTAAGGAGCATATTCTCTAACTTCATACCCTTTTGGGTATAAAGGAGAGTAAGTCTCTAATATCGCACCTATTTTTAGGTACTAAAGAGAGTAAATGTTGTTCTTGGCATCCCGAGGTACTAGTTGTAACATCTGAAAACTTCAAATCTGGAAAAATTGATTAATTAAGGGATAAATTAGTTAAAAATATGATTAATTTATTTAATTATATTATTGGGTTGCTGATTGGATTTTTAGGTCATATTTGGCTTTAAATTGAGTTAGGATGAAAGTTGGATCAAGTCGAGAGATATTGAGGGGAGCAAAATTAAGTTGTTGCTTGTTGCATCATGAGCCACGGCTTGTGTGACATATGCTATGGTGCACGGCACAACAGGCAGCTTAAAATTTCACAAATCATCAAAAATTGATAGTTTTTGGAATGGAAAACCTAGAACGCGAAGGGAGAAACTTTGGGCACTGCTAGGGTATCAATTTGGGAGGATTTTAAAGATAATTTAAGCCTTCAAACTCTTGGATAAGTTTCTTACCTTTCTCCTCTACCTTTTTATCTCATTTTCCATGGGATTTGGAAGAGTAAAAATTTGGTCTGATTGGATTAAGCCATGAGTCTATGTTTTGAAGGTTTCTATTAACTCTAAAGGTTTGATTTAGGTTTATTAATCTTGGATATGTAGTAATATGAAGCTATTTTGTTGTCTGGTGAAAGTTGGATCAGGCCCTAACTTGATCATAGGATTTTGAAGTATGATAAGTTGAGATATTGAGTGTTATGATGTGATAGAGTTAGAGGGAGGCTTGAAGGGATTATGTGAATAAATTTTAATCTTAACAAGTTTATTTGTTGAGAATATGAGTGGGAAGTAGGAGAATTAAGAGGTTATTATTAGCTAATAGTGCTTGTGTTAATTGAAAATTAACATATGGTACTTGTTGGTATAGATTGTGGTGTGGGAAGGGTTATCTTGAGACAAGAAGAAATTTAGTACCACGGGTAACCCTTTTAGTAACAAAAAGGTTGAGGTAACTAGATAATTTGTATTATTTATTACCTTGTATAAGTTATTCTCAAGTTGCTTTTCTATGATTTATTGAGTATACATGTATAAATTCTTTAAAGGTTAACTATTTTAGAAAATGAGTGGAGTATTGGTTTGTAAAATTCTATATTTTTGAAGTAAATGGTAAGATTTGTTATATTTGGTTAGAAAGTTGTTTATGCATGGCCAAGTGGAGATATGTAGTGAAATATGACATATTAGAGGGTGGGAGGTCACCCTAATGGACTTAGTGAAAATTAAGTCCATATGGCACTGCTGGCACCTTGGGATGCCAGGTACAACATTTAGTCTCCTTAGTGTCCGAAAATGGGTGCGGTATTGGAGATTTACTCTCCTTAGTACCTAAAAGGGTGCGGAGTTGGAGAATATGCTACTTAGCTCCCGTAGGATGTGATGTTGGAGTAAGAACACCCCAATTACTTGTAATACAGGGAACCAGTAGTCTAGAAGTGGTTTAGGACACCTTGGCAAGGTAGTCCTACTATAGATGGTGAGCTTGGGGACCATACATGTGGTTTGGTTCTGTAAAATAGCCTACCGGTTTGATCGGGAGTATTGAAGGAGTAGATGATTAGGGATCATGCATGTGACTTGTGATGATTTTATATGTTGTGCTTATTTTACATGATTTAAGGCTTGTTTATAACTTGGCATATTAATCAATAATGTAGATTATCTTAGCTACTGAGATTTTTATCTCACCTCGTGGTTATCATTTTACATGTTCTGCCTCTAAGATTGACCAGGGAAAGGAATCGGATAAGGACTAGTAGATTTGCTACATAATGAATAGTAATGCCTGATTTTTGGTTTGAGTGGTATATATAAACTTGTTATATGATATTATATGTTGCCAACTAAAAATGCATGTCATTTTGTTTGGTTGCACTTGTTTCATACTATGTTATTTTGTATTTTAGCCCAATATTATATATGAGATGAATATGTGGCAATTTTTGTGGTGATGGACTAAAATACTAATGCAAGTACAAGGAATGTTTTATGTATGTGGTGACAATGTATATGTAGTGCAATATGCAGCAATAGAGGCCAAATAGCATATATGATGTTAATTTGGTATTTTGGCCATATTGGGTGAAATGGCTATTGAGTGGCTAAATTGTGTGTTTGGTATTTTTTTTGTGTTTGAATGCTCACTCAAGTGTATTTTGGTCCATTGGACTTGGTTCAAGCCTTATAATGGGTTAATGGTATAAGTTATAGGTTTTGGGTACTTGGACGCTTGAAAATCTCTTTAAAATTAACTTTTGTATCTGAGCATCTAAGATTCTCATACAGTATTGGATCATAACGAAACTTGTACTATTAGTTAGCTTATTGAATAAGCTTCACGTGGGGGTTTGAATTACTCCAATCGAATATCGGATGCAAAAATGGCGCACGTTTGAAGTTCGTCTAGAAAAGCTATCATGGACACGTACGCCGCAGTGCATTTCACACAAGCCATGGCACACGGTACAGTGAGAAAACTTGGCTTTCTGTGTGACATGCCGTGGTGCATGGAACACGAGCCACGACGCATGGACCAAAACACTCAAAAATAACATTTTTAGCCCTGTTGTGAAGTGTTTTGCTTCCCAAAACTTTTTCATGCTTCCAATACTTATATAAATCATTAAGGTTGAGTTTAAACATCAATTTAAAAGGTTTTTATGGGATCCTAAATATTTTACAATTATTTTTTAAAAGATTATTTGTTTTAACCCTTATATATATAATGTGAGCTTAGGAGCAATTCTTGCTCCATATTATGATTGTTTGTTGTGATTATGTGGTGAGTTTTGGTGATATCAAGGTGGACATTACACCAGTAGTGCCATATAGACTTAATATTCACTAACGTAATGTCAAGATAGACATTACACCAGTAGTGCCATATGGACTTAATCTTCACTAACTCTACTAGGGTGACTTCCCACCCTCTAATATACCACAATTCACTACATATCTCCACTTGACCATATATAAATAAATTTCCAAACAAATATAACAAATCTTACACTTTACTTCAAAATATAAAATTTCACAAACCAAAACTTTACTCATTTTCTAAAATAGTTAAACTTGAAAGAATTTATACATATATACTCAACAAATTATAAAAAAGCAACTTGAGAATAACTTATACAAGATAATAAATAATGCAAAGTATCTAATTACCTCAACCCTTTTATGACTAAAAAGGTTACTCGTGATACTAAATTTCTTCTTGTGTCAAGGTAAGTCTTCCCACACCACAATCTACATCAACAATTACTATATGTTAATTTTCAATTAACACAAGTACTATTAGCTACCAATAACCTCCCAATTCTCCTACTTCTCACTCATATTCTTAACAAAGAGGCTTGTTAAGATTAGAATTTTTTTATACAATCCCTTTAAGCCTCCCTCTAACTCTCTCACAATATAACACTTAATATCTCAACTTATCATACTTTAAAACCTCATGATTAAGTTAGGGCTTGATCCAACTTTCACCAAACAATAAAGTAGCTTCATATTACCACATATCTAAGATTAATAAACCTAAATCAAACCTTTAGAGTCAATAGAAACCTTCAAAACATAGACTCATAGCTTAATCCAATCAAATCAAATTCTTACTATTCTAAATCCTATGAAAAATGAGATGAAAAGGTAGAGGAGAAGGATAGGAAACTTACTCAAGAGTTTGTAAGCTTAATTTTCCTTTAAAATGCTCCCAAATTGATACCCTTGCAGTGCTCAAAGTTTCCCCCTTCATGTTCTAGGTTTTCCACCCTAAAAACTGTCAATTTCTAATTATTTATGAAATTTTAAGTTTCTTGCTGTGCCACGGCTTACGATGCAGCAAGCAACAAGTGGATTTTTCTCCCCCCAATGCCTCTTAACTTGATCCAACTTCCATCTTAACTCAATTTAGAGCCAAATATGACCCAAAAATCTCATTAGCAACCTAAAAACATAATTAAATAAATTAATCATATTTTTAACTAATTTGTCCCTTAATTAATCAATTTTTTCTATATTTGAAGTTTTTGGATATTATATTTCTAACTAGGAATGCATAACATTTTGTTAGTTTCACTTGTGTTATATCATGTTATATTGCATTTTAGCCTTATGTTATATATGTGGTGATATTTGTGGTCAAGAGCTAAAATATGAGTACAAGTGCAAGGAATGTTATATATAGTGATGATGTAAACTTAGTGGGTTATGTGGCAATAAAAAGGCCAAATGTTGTGTGTTTATGACTTTGGCCATATTAGGTGAAACTTGCATTAAATGGCCGAATTTTATATTTGATGTCTTATCATATATTTAAATAGTGTATCAAATGTGTATTGGTCTATTGGATTTGGTTCAAACCTTAAAATGGGTTGATGGTATAAATTTTGAGTTGTAGGTACTTGGATGCTTGAAAATCATTTTAAAATCTAACTTTTTGCATTTGAGTGTCTAAAATTCTCATATGGTATTGGATTGGGATGATACTTGTACCATTAGTTAGCTTATTAGATAAGCTTCATGTGGGTGATTGAATCACTCCAATCATTTTAAAGTGACACATATGTTGCAGCTTGTTGCACACAAGTTGTGGTGTATGACATGGAGGTTGAATCGACATCCTTGTGCCACATGTCGTGACACATGAACTACGAGCTATGACATAAGTGCCAGAGTGTACTAAAGTGACATTTTTAGCCTTATTTTCATGTGTTTTGCTTCCTAAATCTTCCCATGCCTTGCATATTTTAAATATTCTTTAGTTTGAGCTCAAACTACTTTTTTAAAGGGTTTTGTGGGATCCTAAGTAATTTTCAAATAAAATTTAATTGGTTAATTGATTTATTCATTTTGTATTTATGGTAAGCTTAAGAGTGAACTATATCTCCAAATTCCATTATGATATGATAGAGTGACGATTATTAGTAATATCAAGGCAGGCATTACATAGGCTATACTTGAATTTTAAGGGCATTTATTGCCACTTAAAGCTAGTCTTGATGGGCCAAAGAAGTCAAGATGAAGTTAAGTTCCCTTTGAGGCCAATAATCAAAGGACACTGAGTCATGAGAGTTATACAATAAAGTTAAGTTATGCAACCTCATGAATGGTATCTTAGAGGCCTAAGGAAGTTGTTCAAGTATGTTTACCAAGTATAGGAGATTAGTACATGACATGTGCTAGCATTGACTTGAGGTTAAAGTTTATCTTTATATGGCTTCCAAAGTTATGTAGTGCATACAAATTAATTATGAGTCTTATGAGAGCTCTAAAAGGCCTAAGAAACAAGTTCTTAGTCGAGAGCATAATGACAAGTTTATATTTCTCAAGCTTTATCTATGCTAAAGAATGTATATATGTTGCTTATGTGTTATTGGATAGTAGGCTATTAATGAATGATACCCAATTCAATCACATAGAGCACGACAAGCTTGAAAGGTATGCAAGAGAATTTCAATAAGGTTATAGGTTGAGAGGGAGTCTCCATTAAAGCCATATGACGCCAAGTTAATTGCTATTTAGAGTTAAACTCTTGTATTTATTTTATGAGTATGTTATAAGATGATATACTTGCCATCTATGATTATAAATATAACATCTTGAATTTCAATCCAAGAAAACTAGTTGCTAATTAAGGGTAAATTAGTAATTAGTGGATTGATTATGGGTTGGATGTTGAGTTGATATTTTGTGTTAGTTAGTTATTATGTTAATAGGATTGAAGGGTATAACAATAATTCATGATGAAACGTGTTATCATAAGTGAGATTAACCTTACTGTGCCACGTGCCACAACAGGTGTTACATGCACTATAATGTATTACATAGAATTTTACTTAAGAGCTAAGTCTCAACTCGTGAAATCCGAAAGCGAAGGAAGAGAAAATGTGTGAGAGTCAGAGGAGAGCTTAGCTCTACAAGGGCAACCATTACCCAACTATTAAGAGTCTTCTTTAGCTAGTGACTTGTCGGGTAAATATCATTCAACCCTACATTAAGTTTCTACCATATTTTCTTAAGTTTAATCGGTAGAGAGATTGAAGCAAAAAGTTTTAGGGAATTGGAATCTAAAGGAAAGGTTTAAAAGGGCTTTCAAATGCAAAACTAAAGTTTATGACTAATCTAGAGTTAAATAGTTGAACCTTAAGGATTTAGGCTCAAATTAGCCTAAAAGGGTTAGGTTTAGAGGGAAAATTGGTGAATAAAAGTTAGGAGGGTGTTATGTTCACTTGAATAGCTTATAGGAATAATGACTATAGAGTACGGATTATAT
Source organism: Prosopis cineraria (assembly GCF_029017545.1). NCBI lineage: Eukaryota > Viridiplantae > Streptophyta > Magnoliopsida > Fabales > Fabaceae > Prosopis > Prosopis cineraria. The sequence continues at coordinate 26,704,187 of NW_026555334.1, forward strand.
GAACTTAAAGAGCCTTAATTGAGTTGTTTTGTATATTAAGAAATTTAGGGGTCGTGGTTTTACCTGTGTAAAGCTAGGAAGTCCTAACAGTCTAAGCATTAAAGCAATTAAAGCAAATGGCACAACTAGAAGATGAGTATTTTCTAGGGATTAGAGAAGAGATTGATGTGAACCAGGCCATTGATATCAGTTTTAATAACGATGGTTTTATTATCTACCAAGATAGGATTTATGTGCATGATGATATAGATTTGAGAAGGTAGTTTTGAATGAGGCTCATTGTAGTAAATACACAATCCATTTGAGAGCTACAAAGATGTATCAGGACATAAGGTGATATTAGTGGTGGCCTAGTATGAAAAGAGATGTTATGGAGTTTGTGACTAAGTAGTTGACCTATTAGAAGGTTAAAATAGAGAATTAAAGACCAGCAGGGATGTTGCAACCGTTAGCTTTCCTTAAGTGAAAGTGGGATAGCATTTCTATAGATTTATATTTGGGTTGCCTAAAACTCAATTAGGGCATGATGCCATTTGGGCAATTGTAGACAGACTCACAAAATCAGCTCATTTCCTAGCAATTCAAATTAATGATTTTCTAGAAAAGTTGGCATAGATTTATGTTTGAGAAGTAGTAAGGCTACATGGTATGCTAAAGAGTATAGTGTCAGATAGAGATCTAAGGTTTACATCTAAGTTTTAATGAGCTTTACAGTGAGCTATGGATACTGAGTTGAGATTCAATATAGTGTATCATCTATAGATAGATGGGTAGACGGAGTAGACTATACAAACCTTAGAGGATATGCTGAGAGCATGTGTTATGGACTTGAAGGGTTGCTGGGATAGCCATCTTCCTTTGGCTAAGTTTGCTTATAATAATAGCTACTACTCTAGTATCCAGATGGCACCCTATGAGGCATTGTATGGGAGAAAATGTAGATTGCCTCTTTATTGGATAGAGTTGAGTAAGAGGAGTATGTTGGGACCCAATGTTGTAGATCAGATGACTCAAAAGATTGAGTTGATCAGGCAGAAGCTATTAATAGCTTAGAGTGGGCAAAAGAGTTATGCGGATAGGTGTAAAAGGCTGTAAGAGTTCCTGGTGGGAGACCATGTATTTTTGAGGATTACACTAGTGACAGGAATCAAGAGGTTGATTAGATTTAGAGCTAAGAAATTAGCCCCTCGATTCATTAGTTCTTTCAAAATTTTAGAGAGAATTAAACCAGTTGCCTATAGAATTACTTTGCCACTGTAGTTGTCTAGTGTGCACAATGTGTTTTATGTGTTACAAACTTAAGAAGTATCGACCTGATCCTTTACATATGATAGAACTAAAGGAGATTGAACCCTAAGAGAATTTGACTTATAAGGATGAGCCAAAATGGATCATAGATGTGAAAGAGAAATAATTAAGAAACAAAACCATATGATTGGTTAAATTTTTCTGGCAAGGCATGACTCCTGGTGACGTTACCTGGGAGACAGAGGATAGGATGAGGTAACAATATCTTGATCTGTTTCTATAGGTATGTATTTAAGTGTTTTGCAAATTTTGAGGGCAAAATTATTAAAAGGAGGAGAGAACTATAACATCCTGATTTTCTAATCCTGTGATTAGCTGTTAATCAAGGTTAAAGTAATAACTAGTATAGGACTAAAGGTTTGGGTAATAGATTAATGAATTATATCTTTAGGATGTTCAATAAACAAATATAAGTGAAAGGATAACATTTCAGGTTGAAGCAAGTATATGTGGTGAAGATTCTCCTTACTGTGCCATACGCTGTGGCACAAGTTGCATGCACTGTGGTGTATGGACTAGAAATGACCTAAAATTCATGGATCAACTGGTGAGCTCAGAGAGGAGAGAAGAGGAAAATGTGAAAGAAGAAGAGAGGAAGCAAGGGTTAGCTAGGGCAAGCCTTTTCGAGCATTAAAAGGCATTTCTTATTAGTAACTTATCAAGTAAGCTATGTATAACCCTTACCTTCCATTCTACACAAATTTCTCTGAATGAGTTATAGAGAAATTGAATTGAGGAAATTAAAGGTGCTTAATTCTTATGTAATAGTAATAAAAGGTTTTTGAAAGTTAAATTAGAGCTTTGTGGTTAGTTTAGAGTGGAACGATAGAACTTTAAACCCATAAGCTCGATTTGGCCCTAGTTTAAAGGAAACCAGGGTAGACATCAAGTGAAAGCAAAATGGGATCATTAGAGTGATTTAAAGTGGTAGTTAAACGATAATGAACCTAGATGGGATAAGTAGAAAGTAATGAATGGCTAGTTGTAGCCATAGTTGATAATTAAATGCTTTTGTTCAATTTAAGCTAATTGACTAATAATGCCAATTTGGTGTAGATTGGCATGTTCACTTGTGAGTTGAGAAAGGAAGCTTATGAAGAGTTATAATGGTGATTGAAATCCACGGGTAACCTTTCTAGTAAAAGAAGGGTTGAGCTAATTGAATAACTTCCTCTATTTGCTATTTGTTGTAAACTATGTGTAAGTATGCTATATAGTACATGAAACCATTTTAAACTGAGCATGTTTTGTAGCATTGTATGTTTATTACATGAAAAGGAACTTTAGATAAACAAGTAAAGGAAATTGAGTAATTTGATATAGAAATGTATATAGGAGATTGGTGGTGATTTGGAACCTATGATTAGTTTGGGAAAGCATGATCATAAGGGTAGGAGTTCACTCTTGTGGAGTGCAGTGATAAGACCATATGAATATTTTTCTTAGTGCCCGATAGGGTACGGTGTCAGAGAATTGTATCTCCTTAGTGCCTTTTGAGGTACGATGTTAAAGATTATCTCCTTAGTACCTATTGAGGTGTAGTGTTAGAGATTCAAACTCCTTAGTATCAATATGATGTATTGTTAGAGTCAACAAAATCCATTGTGTGTATTGGGGGAAATCATATTCCAAAGTAAGATAGAACACCTTTGGCTAGGTGACTCTACTATTAAAGGTGAGCTTAAGGCTAATGAGAGTGTATTTTAGTCTAAGGCGAGCTTGTGGTTTCAAGTCTAGGTGATTTGGAGGTTTGGTCTGTAGTGATCATGCTATATGTGAAAAAAATGGTGAAAAAAGGTGATTATAGTGGTAAAAGAGGTGAATGGAATATATAGTTGTGATTTGGAATGAAACATATGTATATGTTATGTTTAACGGTATATTATGCTATGCTTTTGTATAGTTGCATGTGATAATTATTAGCTGTGAGTTACTCTGTTATTGAAATTTTGTCTCACCCCTGTGATTACATTTTTATAGGACAGAGCAAAGATCAAGACAAGGGAAAAGAGTTTAGATTGACATAGTAGTGTCATTGTCGTGGAAAGTTGAGTTTGTGTAATGAACTAAACTATTGTGGATATTATGTAAATAAGTTGCCATAGGTATTGCATGTATGGTTTTGTGCGGTGAAATAGAGAAATTATAGAGATTCGTGGTGACAATTGTGAATCTTAGTCCTTATGTGCAAGCATATGGTGAAACGAGTTAGTTAGGGCAAAGATTGAGTGGTGAACATGTTATGAACGTGGGCAGATGTGATTTTATGGTGAAAAGGCCAAGTGGGCCAAATTGTGAAAATCTATGAAATGTGGAAATAGGCTATTAAGTGGCCAATTGTGATATATAGGTTATATCTATATTATAAAGTGGTTAATCAAGTGTGTTAGGTCCTTTTGGACTTAGTTTAAGGCTTTGTATAGTTTAATAAGACAAATGGATCGATTTGAGCTCTGGGATGCGTGGAACTTTGAAAAAGTGACTTTTTGCACCTAAGTGTATAAAATTTTAATCAAAACGTTTAATCATGTTCAAACTTATCTCATTAGTTAGCTTATGTGGGTGCTTGAATCACTCTTCGGACGTCGTATGTGAAAATGGTGCATACCAAAATTCATCATTTGAACTGTCAAATGATAGTAGTATACATTTATACTTGTGCGCCACAGTGCATGATAGAGAGGAAATCTAGAAGTGTGATAGAAATTAGTCACTTATCCTCAAAATTAAAACTAAGGATAACCCTAATGCAATGTAGAGCCAACCACAAGTCATTTTCCAAGGAATGGTTTTAAGTATAATTTAAATTTATCTAGTGAAATAACATTAACCAAAGTTTATAGGAATTTAGTTACCTAGCTAATTATCTAACTAATTACCTAATGTGGAAATAATTAAAATTCTAGTGAAAGTGAGTGAAATGAACTTCCCTTTCATAAGAGTGGAACCTTAGAGATTAGTTGATTTTAGACTCATTAT